>NC_089249.1:226502030-226825521 GCF_963930625.1 Muntiacus reevesi | reverse complement strand
AAGATTGAATTTAGAGATAGTGGTGTCAGAAGAAAAGTTAGGTGAACTTTCCCCGAGTTAGCAAGTATTGTAATCTCTTTATTAAAAAATAAATTTTAAAATAGCATATTGATTTGAAAAATGCGATTTGGAAAAGTTGACTTGTAACCCCTACACAGAGCTTTCCTCTGTTGTTGGTGGGATCTTCCCTCTCCAGTGCAAACAATCTGGTCTTCACCCCAGACCACAGCCGGTTGGGAGCTC
Source organism: Muntiacus reevesi (assembly GCF_963930625.1). NCBI lineage: Eukaryota > Metazoa > Chordata > Mammalia > Artiodactyla > Cervidae > Muntiacus > Muntiacus reevesi. The sequence continues at coordinate 226,825,278 of NC_089249.1, read as the reverse complement.
TCTATTGGTGGAGGGCTTCTGCACAGAGTCCTTTGTTAATGCTGGCAACAGAGTCACAGTTTTTTTTCTTTTTTAATGTTTAAAGAGGCAGTATAGCCCCACCAGTGAAGAACCTGGGCTCTGGATACTTCCTGGTAGGTTTGCTGGAATTAAAAGAGCTCTTGGTTTCCACACACAATACCTAGCTCTCAGTAACTCTTAGTTATCATGGTTACATTATGCAATCTTTCCTTGACATCCTCACCCCTGGTTTATTTCAAACACTTTCTGGCATCACTTTCAGCATTCTATGTGGGCTGCTGTGCTCAGAAAAATAGAACTTTTAGGGAAAATAAGCAGTTTACTGAAATATTGATGATGAGCGCACATCTCCCAGCACACATGCATCTTCTCCCTACCTCCCTTGTGTACCCTTTGGTTTCACTGGTACACAGATGGCCCTCCCCCACCCATTCATTTGGCTAAAACCTCTGGCCCTCTTAGGTTTCCCCAGCTGTCTGCAGTGTCAGGTAGTTTGGGAGATCCACACGCTTTGGTGCACAGCGTACCCACCAGCTTGGTCTCTCTGTTCTGTCCGCAGTCTCCAGGTTATCACAGGCTGGTACATTTGGAAGCCATCATTAGGTGTTTTTAATGCTGCTTGTTCATTTTCAAGAATAAACAGGTGCTGTAGTATTAGATTTTATCGATCACTTAACCAGTATGAAATTATGGAAATAGTATCCATAAAATCGCCATGAAACCCTGTTAATCTGCCAGATTTCCAAACCAGAGAATCAATTAGATTTGTTGAGTATTTGTTTAGCTGCAGTCTCCTTGTGACTCCTGCTTTATTTACTCTTATAATTTCCCCAAAGATTTGTTTCTGTCTTCCTGAGAGAAGGGTGTGTTCTGCATATCCTATGAGAAGCTACTAGAGGGGATAGGGACACAGAGATGAATTAAGCAAATATTTCAGATTTGTTACTGTATTTTCATGAGCCATATAAGTTAATGATCCAAGGCCAGAGACATTGCTTTATGCCAGACACAATCATGCTGAGTTCTGCTTTTCCTGGGGGAGCTGAGGATGGATGGCAGTTCAGGTTTCTCTAGCCTGTCTCCTGGGGTGATGGGGACCTGCCTCGTGCCACTTTATCTTGAACTGAACACTCCGTCTCCAGGCACCAATTATTTCAAAGGCACGAGCTATTGTCATGGTACCACCTTGTTGCAACCCATCAGCTAATGAGGCTGGCTCACTGAGGTTTGCACCTACCCAGAAACTGCAGGCAGGTCTCACTGAAAGTCTCATAGGTAGCAGAATGAGTCCCAGTGTCAGTGAAAGAGGCAGCCCCCTACATCCTGTGAGCTGGTGGGGAAAGGGTATCCTGGGCAGGCTTCCCAGGCTACCAAAGATCAACCTTCCCAACTGCTATTTCAGTAGTTCATCCTTCTTCTTTTAGGCCCTGAGGATTCCCCTTTCTTTTGGAAATTCTCTTTAAATATTTACTGGCTAAATATTTATGGAGCTATTGCTGTGTGCCAGGTGTGGTACTGGCCTCTGTGGGCTGGAGGGTGGATGTATCCAAAAATGCTTCTCAGTCCCAGGCAGGATGAACCCAAGGAGGAACACACTGAGACATATAGTAATCAAACTGACAAAATTTACAGACAAAGATAAAATATTAAAAGCAACAAGGGAAAGCAACAAATAACATACTAGGGAACTCCGGTAAGGTTATCAGCTGATTTCTCAACAGAAACTCTACAAGCCGAAGGGAATGGCAGGATGTATTTAAAGTGATAGAAGAGAAGAACCTACAACTAAGAATACTCTATACAGCAAGACTCTCATTCAGACTTGATGGAGAAATCAAAAGCTTTCCAGATAAGTAGAAGCTAAGAGAATTCAGCACCACCAAACCAGTTTTACAACAAATTCACTTCTCTAAGCAGGAAACATGAGAGAAGGAAAAGACCCACACAAAATAAACCCATAATAATTAAGAAAATGGTGATAGGATCATACATATCAATGATTACCTTACCATAAATGTAAGTGGATTAAATGTACAAACCAAAAGATAAAGACTGGCTGGGCAGATGAAAACATGTGCATGTATGTACTTCCATTTACCACCTCACTCTACTTAACCCCCAAATTATATGTAATTATTTTATATTGTTAGGTTAATCATGTTTCCATATGGTTTACAATTATAAGGATCTTTTCTTTTTTCTTTTTTTTTTTGCTTTTTATTTATTTTTATTTCATTTATTTTTATTAGTTGGAGGCTAATTACTTTACAGTATTGTAGTGCATTTTGTCATACATTGACATGAATCAGCCATGGATTTACATGTATTCCCCATCCCAATCCCCCCTCCTACCTCCCCCTCTACCCGATCCCTCTGGGTCTTCCCAGTGCACCAGGCCCGAGCACTTGTCTCATGCATCCAACCTGGGCTGGTGATCTGTTTCACCATAGATAATATACATGTTTCGATGCTGTTCTCTCGAAACATCCCACCCTCACCTTCTCCCACAGAGTTCAAAAGTCTGTTCTGTACATCTGTGTCTCTTTTTCTGTTTTGCATATAGGGTTATCATTACCATCTTTCTAAATTCCATATATATGTGTTAGTATGCTGTAATGTTCTTTATCTTTCTGGCTTACTTCACTCTGTATAATGGGCTCCAGTTTCATCCATCTCATTAGAACTGATTCAAATGAATTCTTTTTAATGGCTGAGTAATATTCCATGGTGTATATGTACCACAGCTTCCTTATCCATTCATCTGCTGATGGGCATCTAGGTTGCTTCCATGTCCTGGCTATTACAAACAGTGCTGCGATGAACACTGGGGTGCATGTGTCTCTTTCAGATCTGGTTTCCTTGGTGTGTATGCCCAGAAGTGATATTGCTGGGTCATATGGCAGTTCTATTTCCAGTTTTTTAAGAAATCTCCACACTGTTCTCCATAGTGGCTGTACTAGTTTGCATTCCCACCAACAGTGTAAGAGGGTTCCCTTTTCTCCACACCCTCTCCAGCATTTATTGTTTGTAGACTTTTGGATAGCGGCCATTCTGACTGGCATGAATGGTACCTCACTGTGGTTTTGATTTGCATTTCTCTGATAATGAGTGATGTTGAGCATCTTTTCATGTGTTTGTTAGCCATCTGTATGTCTTTGGAGAAATGTCTGTTTAGCTCTTTGGCCCATTGTTTGATTGGGTCATTTATTTTTCTGGAATTGAGCTTCAGGAGTTGCTTGTATATTTTTGAGATTAATCCTTTGTCTGTTGCTTCATTTGCTATTATTTTCTCCCAATCTGAGGGCTGTCTTTTCACCTTGCTTATAGTTTCCTTTGTTGTGCAAAAGCTTTTAAGTTTCATTAGGTCCCATTTGTTTATTTTTGCTTTTATTTCCAATATTCTGGGAGGTGGGTCATAGAGGAGGATCTTTTATTTTTTCATCTGTCTATTGATAGTGAAAACTGATAAACGTCTTCTATTATTGAAAAAAACAAAAACCAAAAATGCTTCCTAGAGGAGGTGATATCTGAGCTGAGTCTTGAAGAATATGTAAGAGGCAGGTGAAATGACTCATGCTGATTCTCTCAGTTGGATCCCTTACAGTTGTGAGCAGTAAGGCATTAATGTTATTTCCACTTGGAGGAGGAACTAACTCTCAGAGAGGGTGAGTGACTTGCCGGAGGTCAACAATTGGTACCTGAACTTGGAAGTCTCTCTCCAGAGTCCTATGTAAGTTGGGGGAGATGAGACTTCAAAAAGCTGTGTTTGGAATATGTATGTGGGCTTGGACAAGAGTTTGAGAAGGACTAAATTATGCGTGGTTTGATCTGTGTGTAGAGATGAAACTATTGTGTTTCTGTACTAGACCACCCAAGTCTTACATAGCAGTGATAGGAGAACATTTAAAGGGTCTGGCCCATGGGACTTCCTTGGTGGTCCAGTGGTTCCACTGCAGGGGGCATGGGTTTGATCCCTGGTTGTGGAACTGAGGTTCTGGCAAAAAAAAAAAAAAAAAAAAAAATGGTCTGGTCTTTTGGCCAGGAAAAGAGGATCTGGAAGTAGTGATGACTTAGTCAGGATGACTAAGGGAAAGAAACAAAGGATTAAAGAACTATTTTGTGTTTTGATGAATTAATGTGTTCAATCTATAAATATTTACTGAATACTTAATAGGCACAAAGCAGTGTCCTGAATTTAGTGAGAGAGATATAATATGTGACATTCTACTTGTCTCAATAAGTTTTTCATCTCTGAGCTAAGATTAGTTCATTCATTCAATGAATCAATCACTCATTCATTCATAGATTCACTTTTTTAGCTTTACTGAGAGTTTATAATGCACTAGACATGTGACCCTAGACTTTAGGATTGTTAAAATGAGGGGAAGCTGAAACTAAGAGTCATGAGGGGCTTCCTTGGCAGTCTAGTGGTTAAGACTCTGTGGTTCCACTGCAGGAGGCATGGGTTTGACAAGTCATGGAACTGCGATCCTGCAGGCCATGCAGTGCAGCCAAAAAAAAAAAAAAAAAAAGAGGGAGAGTGAGTCATGAAAATACATTGTAAGAATGTTCAAGAAGAAAGTATTTGGGTGAGCATAGGGAAGTCTAGAAAGGCTTCATAGAGAAGATAATATAAATGAGATGGGTCTTAAAAGATGAGTAAGACTTTGATTGGGGGCTTCCCTGGTGGTTCAGCGATAAAGAAACTGCCTGCAATGTAGGAGATATGGGTTCAATCCCTGGGTCAGGAAAATCCCCTGGAGAAGGAAATGGCAACCCACTCCAGTATTCTTGCCTGGAAAATCCGGTGGACCGGGGAGCCTGGTGGGCTACAGCCCGTGGGATTGTAGAAGAGTTGGACATGACTGAGCCACTAAGCAACAACCTCAGAGTTCACATGCTCAGTCATCATAACTGCACGGCGGACAGACAGGCAAGATCCACCATCTGACGCATATAGGCAGGGAAAATAAGGATACATTTGTGATGAGTGAGAGGACAATGAATAAATCTCACAGCCTTCAGGGCTCTCATAGAGGAGGGCAGCTTGAGAGGGCAAAGATGGCTTGATCCCCATCCTTGGGAACTTATGATCTAGTTTGAAAAATAGAACTGAGAAAGCTTGAGATGAAACCTCAGTTCTGCTCCCGCCTCTGTTGCTCACTTTACTGGGTCACCTTGGGCAACTTGCTCACCATCTCTGGGCCTGTTTCCTTCTTCTGTCAAATGAAAGTAATACTATAAGGTTAAGTGGATATTGATGGATGTGAACATGGTTTGAAAAGCTCAAAGTTTAAAAGTATAAGGCTCTGTGCAGAGCACATTCTTAATGTTGTAATACTTTTTTATTCTGTGGAGTGAAAGGGAGTAATTCACCACTGTGGTGCCCTCTCGTATGGCAATGCATTGGTTCAGCCACGTTTTCAAGTTAGATGACCCAATTCATAATCCTGGGATTGCAAGTCTGTTACTTTGGCCATCTGCATTACACACTGTGTTTCTTTTCTTTTTTTTTTTTTTTCCAGTTAAAAGTATTTATCAAAGTAACACATGTACATGATTTTAAAATAGTACAGTACGTCTTATAAAGAGAAAGATCAGTTTCCCCTTTCTTCTATTATCTCCTATGCTCATCCAAGAGGCCATTACTTTCTACTGTCTTGATGGTTTCTTTTGATGTTTACCTGCATATTGACAAAAATTAAGTTTTTACCACTATTTTCAAATATATCAATTTCACATTATTTCTAGACTTCTGTGATAGCAGTTTAGACTCCAGCCCTCTTCTTTTCTACATGCTACCTTCTGCTTCTGTCTCCCAGTCTTCCCTACAGTTATTCCATAATTGTTGGTTAAATCAGTAATGACTGTGACATAATTCTGATTAAGTGAATAATTAGTGTTTTCACTGTCTGAATCCATAGTGATATGTAAACTTGGTTGCTGGTATTCAAGGTGCAGGAGAGGGGTTGAGTTCACTCTGAAGTCTTTTATTTAAGCCATTTTATTTATTTAGTTTTTTGCCACATTTAGTTTCTTGCTACACTTGGGTTCCCAGAATTTTGAGCCTTTTATGTTTGATTTCCATTGAGAATAAACCTCCATCTCCAGTGTGGGTGGAACAGGGAGCCTGGCTGGGGGGATGGGGAGGGGGGAGGTGATCACCTGTTTCTTTGGGGATGGGGTCAGTGCGGGGGGGTGGCACCTGGCTTCTAATTGCTGTCTCTAGACTTGGATTCCAGGTGTGTGCGCTCCTTTTCTGACTGTCAAGTGAGGAAACTAGTTCTGCCTTGCAGGATCGTTGTGAGAATTAAACGAGATGATGCATGAAAGGCGCCTGAAGTCTGCAGAGTAGCTGCTCAGGGAATGTTTGTTTCCTTCTGCCATCACAGCTGAGCTGTGGTGTGTGCTTGTCAGCGGCTGCAGAAGCAGTGGGTGTGGATCTCCCAACTCACCTCCAGACCTGTGGGTACCACTGTCTGATTTCTGCCACATTTCCAAATACCTGAATTTATTTAAAAATGTTTTTTTCTTTAAGTCAATTCTTTTTTCCCTCCACCTTGATCTTGGTGAAATCATAGGTTTAATACACATAACAAATTCCTTAAAATCCTCAGCGGTGCAGGTGCCTCACATAGAAAAACACGGTGCAGATTGTATTCATTTATAGGTAACTTCGTGCCTATTCAAAGTATTCTCTCTGTTACTTATGAATAATTAGTGGGGTCTGTTGGAGGTTGATTGGTGAGGGAACTCTTTTATTGAGGGAGTTTAAGGAATAGAACTGGCTGGATTGCAGTGGGGGACCCCAAATCCATTTTGGTATTTGGATCCTCAAGTTTAAAATCTCCATCTCTTTCTGGATGTGCAGTGCTGTGCTTAGTCACTCAGTCGTGTCTGACTCTTTGCGACATCATGGACTGTAGCCCCCCAGGCTCCTCTGCCCATGGGAATTCTCCAGGCAAGAATTCTGGAATGGGTTGCTGTGACCTCCTCCAGGGGATCTTCCCAACCCAAGGATCAAACCCAAGTCTGCCTCATTGCAGGCAGATTCTTTACCATCTGAGCCACCAGGGAAGCCTCTTTCTGGATAGTAGAACCCAAAAGTCTCATCTGAGGTAGTCCTTGACAAAGCTGCAAAATATTGAGGAGTATTACAGTCTGCCAAAAAATATAATTTGTGTTGGGGAGACTTTCAGAGCTCTGAATGGGCACCCCTAACATGAAATCATAGCCTTCCAATGATGTTGAGGGATGTGGGAGGAAGCTAAGTGAATGACCTCTGGTTGACATTCCTCTCCAGACTTTTGTCAGGGTACAAGTGCACTCCCTGGGATAGAATCCTACCGCACTAGCAGCTTGCCTCTAGACTGGGCCTCTTGGCTTACTTCCTTACCTCCCAAGAATTCAGCCCATGGCTTTGCAGGGGCTGAACTTGTTATCTCTGTCAAACTGCATTGCAGAAACGTTATCTCTGCTCCATCACCCGTCTCACCTCACCATAGCCATGCCTTCTCCTGTCCTTCAGTGTGGACACAGAGTGGCTGCTGCCTGCAGTTTGGCCAAAGGTGGGTGATCACTGTCGTTATTAAATGCCAGCACTGGGAAGGAGTCCCCAGGCACTGGGTGCCAGATGTGGAGTTGGTGAGATTCGGGGAGGTGGCAGGCCTGGATGGAGTGCCCTCCTGTTTACCATGTTGCTTCCTGACAGAGGGCTGCTCATCCCAGACCGATGAAAATGCATCCTGTTTGTCAGGACTGCACATTCATTCTCTTCTGAAGAGAAATGTGGTTTTAATTTTGGAGATCAGACAGGATGACTTGTGTTCATATGGCTGATAAATCATTTCAAAGAAAATTAGTTTGGCATGCTTGACATTTGTATGGATGGCTGATGAATTAAAGGAATGGATCCAGATCATGTCAGAAATATTTTACCATTACAAAAAATTGTGGTCTGCGGAAAACAGAATCCGATAAAGCTATAAAGCTGTCTGACCATCCTTCTGAGTTGTAGAAATGCAGCATTCAGGGACGGTGTCATCGGCATAAATATGCCACATGGTGGGCAGTTTGTAATAAAGAGATGGCCCCGTGATGGAAGTGAGGAGGCTTGGGCTCTGGCACCCGCTCTGCCCACTGCCCACCATTCACTGCTGGACAGAAGTTATTGTGTTTGGCTGGATCTCAGCTTAATTGGGGGTTACTCCCCTTGAATATCTGATGAATGCTCTGCCCTCTCCCTGAGAAACAGACGCACATTTAAAAAGTGATTTCCCGCAATTCCAGGGCTTGGGGGACCTCTCCAAGCCCATCCGTGGGCCTCAGGTGAACGGCTCCCAGATCCAGCGAGCCCTCCAGTCTCCCTCTGCTCCTGAGACCACCTTGAAGCTCCCTGACTTGGGAACACTCTTCTCTAGTGGAGGGGAGGGAGACCTGGTCCTCAGAGCAGGCCGACTCACTTCCCCTGTGCTCAGCTGCCTGGTTCAATGCAGGGAATATTTATTGAGCACATTTTGTATGTGAGGCAGTGGGCTGGATGTGGGAGTACCAAGGTGGATGGAATACATCCCCGATCTCCTAAGGCAGCGGTTCTTGTGGTCACTAGCTTTGTGGGGGGAGGGGGGAGGGGGAAGGGGGCGATGAAGGCCATGAGGGTGCAGCACCGACTCTGGGGAGGGAGTCAGGATTTGAGCTCCAGTTTTAGCCTTGTGAAGAGTTTGAATTCTGTCCTTCATTAGTGTAGACAATCTTCTGGGCCTTGGTTTCTTCTTAAGTATAATAAGGTCAATAATTCTAGAACCTTGTGTGTCTTAGCATTGCTCTGAGACTCCAATGTGCTCATGTAACAATTTAAATAAAGTCAATTGTTAACTGCTCTGGGACTGAACTGTTTAAACTGGTTAAATTATAAAACTTTTGTTATTAAAGGTTTTGCTATTTACCTATGGAAAAAGATTTTTGCCAATAAAAAGGCAAATTAAAAGTGTAAGACTACAAGGAGAGGGTGGGATGAATTGAGAGAATAGCCTTGTCATATATACACTACCATGTGTAAAATAGCTAGCTAGTGGGAAACTGCTATATAACATAGGGAACTCAGCTTGTTGCTCTGTGATGACCTAGACGGGTGAGATGGGAGGAGGGGGGGGTGTTGGAGGGAAGCTCAAGAGGGAGGGTGAGAAGGTGCTTAGTCGTTCAGTTGTGTCTGACTCTTTGTGACCCTTTGGACTGCAGCCCATCAGACTCCTTTGTTCATGGGATTTCCCAGACAAGAATACTGGAGTGCGTTGCCATTTCCTCCTCCAGGGGATCTTCCCAACTCAAGAATTGAACTCTCATCTCCTGTGTCTCCTGCATTTCCAGTGGATTCTATACTTGCTGAGTCATTGGGGAAGCCTCAAGAGGGAGGGATAAATGCATACTTGTAGCTGATTCACATTGTTGTATAGCAGAAACCAACACAGCATTGTAAAGCAATTATACTCCAATAAAATTTTTCCAAAGTGAAAAAAAAAAAAAAAAATAAGACTGGATACTAGCAGACACAGATTTGGGAGAGAGAAGGCATCACCTGGGGTTTGGCTGACCAAGGAAGCCTCTGCCCTGAATCCAGGGTCTTCACCTTGAAAGATTTCATTTGAACTCACAGTCCTTTATTATAGAAATCATCACGTAAATTATAGAAGAATAGAGAATGCTGCTTACGAAAAACCAAAAAACAAAGCTAAAGCACATACCGCCTGTTGTGTTAACAGTTGGAGGTAACTACTTTTGATCATTTGGTATAAAACCTCTCTGAATGCATGCACATACATGGAAATTCACTCATTTGTTCATTGGCTAGTATTTATTCAGAGGATACTAGTTTCGCTGGCCTGGAGTTAGGCGCTTAAGTCTATAATGGTAAACATAGTGAATATGGTTCCTTCAGGACATAGTTGACTAGGCTGAGAGACAGTTAAATAAATAAATATTACAGCTGTGTCACTTTCTGTGAACATAGGCACGTACTCACTCTCTCAGCTGGAACTATGCCCTGTGTTACTGCTTTGCTGTCAGTCACTTTCCCTCTGTAATGCATTGTGATCTTGTCTCCATGCTGGCTAATACATGGATCAGTTATCTGGTGCCTGTCAAACGACCACAGAGCCTCATCGCATCCATGAACGTTGATGTCTGGAGTTGGCTGGGCCAGGCTGGTCTTGGCCAGTCTTACTCGCTGTGGGTCTGCTCACTGTCGGCTGATCTAAGATGGTCTTGGCTGGCATCACTCCTCGTGTCTTGTCTCCCAGCAGCTGGATCAGGCATGTTCTCTTGGTCATGGCCAAGGCGCAGGGGCAGAAACTGAAATGTTGGAGTACAAGGTCAAACCTCGGCTTGTGTCATGTGTGCTAACAAGTCACGTGGCTGGGCCCAGGGGCAGAGTGTGAGGGAAACCACTGACAGATGGTGTGGTCAAGGGTGTGGAGACAGGGAGAAGAGATGATTGGGGTCTTTAGTGCAGTGGATGTACTATAGCCTATGTGCTCATTACCCTTCCGAGTTGCTGCCCAGATTCTATGTTGTAGACAGGTAGGGTTTAAACACAGGGTGTTTTCAGCAAAGGGGAGGAGGAGCACTGTGGGTGTGTGGCTGGCTTTGCCCATCTGCTGGGACCAAAGGGTGGACAATATCATATGCTGGGAGGAGGCGGCTGGACTGGAGATGATATGATAAAAGTAGGATGTCAGAAGGTAAATCTGAAAATGGTATTTGACATGTGTTCAGGTGACTAAAGGCTGGAGAAAGACAGACAAGTCAGTATGTGTTGGGATAATCTCAGTCTGGGCCTGGAGGTGGAAGGAAATGGAAAGGGAGGGATGGACCAGGACAGTTGAGTTAATAATTGCAGGCTTCATTAGTTGAATTCTTACCGTGGGCCGCCACATCATGGGCACATGCTTTTTCATCATCTGTGATTCTTAGAACAATCCTATGAAATAAGTACTTATACTATCCTCCTTAACAGTCTGGGAAACTGAGGCATAACAGTGAGGCAGCTGGTCTACCTAAGGTTCCACAGCTCCTTCGTAGTGGTGCCAGGCTGTGACCCTGTACAGGTTGTCTTCAGAGCCTACATCCTTTGCTGTGACTCCAGGAGTCACCTTGATAGCGGAGGGTCCTGATGGAGATTTTCTAAAACTCAGTAACAATTAATGGAGGAAAGTTATGGAAATAATTGACTGGCCTAGTCATAGGACTAGTATTCTTGACAGAAGCAGGAAAACTCGATGAAAGGCATCTTGTATGTTGGCGTTGGGGATTTTGAAGTTGCTGAGGTTGAGATGAAGTTGGATGTCTGTGGATGGTGAGTGGAAGAAATGGTGAAGTGGTGGTCCTATGAGATCTGGCTGAGAACAGGGGAATGTGAAGGGCGTTGGAGCCTGGAGGCCAGTTTGCAATGGGCAGTAGGAAGGGGAAACAGAGCCAGTGAAGGAGTGATCTGAAAGGTAGATGGACAACATGGATAGAGTCGACTCGTTCCATCCAAACTATTGGAGGAGAGTTTCAAGATGAAGGGTGGGTCTGGGGTCTAGAGTGGGAAGGGTAATTAGGAGGCAGAAAACTGAGAAGAGCGGCAGAATTTGGTGATGCAGAGGTCAGTGCGGGCCTTGAGCAGAGGCTGCCTGGATGGAATGGCTGAGGACAGTACTTGCGTGTCACTTTAGAGCCTGTGCTGAGGGCAATGGGCAGCCAAGCCAGGACCACTGTGGGTGGTGGTGCCAAGGGCTCAGAGTGGGGTAGGAGGGGTGTCAGGAGGAGATAGTTGGTGATGCCTAAGAAGGGAGAGCTTATCAAGGTGGCAAACCCCAGGAAGGGACACACGGCGGGTGGAGATCAGGAACAGGCAGAGGAAAGGGGATTAGCTGCGGAGAGGAGGAGGGAGAGGTGGATCGAAGCAACTTGGGAGGACTGTGCCTGGGTTTGATGTTAGGCGGGACTGGGAGGAAAGGTCACCATGTTCAAACAGAGCCGCAGCAGCATCACTGTATCTTCACATTGCTTCAACTTCCCTGCGGTTACCCACTTCTCTCAGCGCAACCAGTGGCTGTTTTGAAAAGAAAACCCATGTCTGCAGAATGAAGCCTTCCCTCCTTGAAGTGGCCTGCATGTCAGGTGCCCGTTCAGCCGTACCCTCACCCAGTCCTCCCACCCTCCCTGTTCCTTTGGCCTTGGGTGCTCGGCCCTCCCACCCCCGACACACCAGCTCCTTCCCTTCTAACTCCAGGCTTCTGTTCTGACAGCGGACCTCTGACTTCTCTCCTGCATTTCTGCTCTGGAAAGGGCCTTGATCTCTGCCGATCAAGCACTCAGCACCATGCCCGGCACACAGGGGCTCAGCACAGCGTTGCTGAAGGAAACCAGGATGAGCAGTACGAACACATCAGACAGGAAGCCCTCACTGCCTCTGTGGCTGAGACATCTCTGGAAGATGGGGTTTGCCTGATATTTGTGATGCTCCCAGGGAGAACTACTGTGTATTTTTCCAAGCCTGACCCACTTCCCTCTGCCCTGCAAGCCCCTTTTTCTCTTTTCTTTTTAAAAATGGAAACAGAACAGGCAGAGTAGACCTCGCAAGGACCTTTTTCCTTTAGACAAATAGCTGGTATTCCTATTAAAATGGTAATTTTCTCTGTTTAAAAAGGCAGATGTGGTCAAATTAAGCTAATCTAATTTGCAATTTTTCATTAAAAATATATAAGAGTCAGGTTGGGAGGCTGTTTGGGTCCCAGGGGTCATTGCGTTAGCAGCCATGGGAACAAATGTCCTTTATCTGGTTATAGATACATGCAGCTTCCTGCAGGCGTCATTTCCTCACGGTGACTTCTCCGTGACCTTGTTTCAGTCCACAGGGGGTTTCTGTCTGCCAGCTTGTCTTCTGTTTCGCCCTTTTTATTAAATAGAAAATCCCCAAGTACCCCTATGTTGCAGAGTCCCTTATACAGAGAAGAGGAGGAATGGTCTCCTCTAACTAATAGGAATGTGGGACAAAGACATTGGGTTTTATTCAAGAGCAAGGAAGAAGACAAAGTCTTGAGGGAAGCCAGGAGGCGGTAGGGGAGCCCGGTGCTCATATTCATGGGTCTGATGGGCAGGATGCTGGAGGGGGAGTAAGGCAGAGGCAGTGGTGTCCCTGCTTGTCGAGTGGGCCTGTGACATTCTCACGTCTTAGGATTTGTTGGTACCATGTATAGCCCAAGGCTTCCCCCACAAAAAGCCATTAAGCATGCCTGAAACCTACACCCCCTATCTGAACCCTAATGAGAGCTCATGTGCAATTAGGACATAATGTTATGCTCAACCAAGATGATGCAGGTTTTCTTCCACACTCCAGCCCTGAGGAGCTTGAGTGAAATGCATTCCTTAGCCTTCATCTGGCATCTCAGAGCCCTACCTCTGAGCCCCAGCCTTGCCTCGTGCAGCCCTGTGGCTCCCAGTCTGTGAGGTGAAGATGCTGTCTTCATCACCAGTGTCTCTCACCACCAACACCATCTTTGGGATTTCTTGTCAAGTGTTGGAACCATGCATGGTAAGTCTTCAAAACCAGTGCTCCCTTCTGCTTCCCTTCACCTTGGCAGTGACCCCTTGAATCCTGATGATGTTGTGGCCCAGCGATTCCTTGTGCAGTAAGAACTTAAAACAAGTCAAAGTAGTGTTAGAAAACAGGAATGGAAATGTCTAGAGTCCACAAAGGCAGGCAGTGAGTGGGTGACAGCGGAGAGGGCTACAAGCTTCTGCGGGCAGACTGGACCTGGGCAAAGTGTTCTTGGAAGTCTAGAAAGCTCTTGACCTTTCTTGTAATCCTGTGTGACGCTAAAGCATGTGAGAAATTGGAGGTACTTCTATACTATTTTAAAGAGGGCTGATAGACCTGGGGCTGCAAGTTTTATTTGGATTATCATTCGTAAGCCTGTGATAAAAAACCATCTCCCAGGAAGTGTGTGACAGTGTGCTTCATTGGTACCTCTTCCATCCTCGTCTTTGGGACGACCCTGAGGTATTTTGCTGTCATTGGCCTATTTTCTTACCTTCCTAAATTATGCCAATTTGTGCAAAGCATGTTATATGATGACAAGTGAGTGGTCTGAGGCAAATTCTCGGCTCTGCAGCCTTTTCCTTGTCAGTGTCACAGCTGTGAGCGTCGGCAAGTCCTTCAGACAGATTTTTTTTTCCTCTTAAATGTTTGTCTGAAATTAATTTTGACTGTTTGGAAGAAGTTGTTGAGCAGTCAGAGGGCTTTGCAGAGCAGAATCCACAGCCCTGGCAGAGGAGCTGAAAGCTGCAAGTTCAGTGGGTGTGTGAGTGCCCCACCACCGTGGAAACTGGCTCCGCTTCATTGTAGAGACGAAAAGTCAGAGAAGCCCTCGTGCCTCTGAGCAGACCTTGAGGTTGGAGCCTTAAATCCATCACGCTGTGTGGATGTCAAGGGCAGGAGATGGCATGGTTAGCGTCGGCCTGCAAACTCTGGGCACTTGGCTGCATATCAGGAAAAAAGAGTTGTGGAAACATACAATTTTATGACCTTGCTTTTTCTCTGCAGTATCTTGTGAATTGAATGGCAACTCTCTCCATGCCCCTGGCCCCCAGAGATCACATCAGAGAACATAGCAAGAACTTAGCCCAATATTTGAAAAGGATGTCCATATTGAGTGTGTTTCTTTGTATTCTGTGGGTTTGTAGAATTTGTGTGCCTTCCATTAGCATCTATTAATAATAGCTCAGGGCTTTCACCCAGGAGATGAGGCTCTCATCCACTAGGGTGTGGGCCCCCTAAGGGCTGAGTCTACTTTGCTTTCTGTTGCATCTCTACTGCGTAGCCGAGGTCTGGCACACAGTAGGAACTCCCTAAATACCTGTAGAATGTGTGTGTGAACAGACTCTTCTGATTTGTTGGTTGGATTTTATATTACAAATATTTCCTCTGTGCCATTGACAAATAGTTTAACTGTTCCTATTTTTCTCCCCCTGGTTTTGAGTGTACTTAAATTTTGTTTTTAGTTTTAAAATTAAAAGTTTTTAAGTAAAAATTTTAATTATTGTACAATTTGTAAATGCTACTTTCCATTTACCCATGACTGCAAATTATTAGTTGTATTCCCCGTGTTGTACACTACATTCTTGAGCTTATCTTATACCCAATAGTTTGTACTTTTACTTCCCTACTCCCATATTGCCCTGCCCCACTGGTAACCACTCTTTGTTCTATATATGAGTCTGCTTTCTTTTTTAAAAAATTATTTATTTTTGGCTGTGCTGGGTCTTCATTGTGCTGCACGTGGGCTTTCTCTAGTTGCAGAGAGCGGGGCCTACTCTCTAGTTGTGGTGCATGGGTTTCTCATTGCGGTGGCTTCTCTTATTGTGGAGCCTGGCTCTAGGTGCATGGGCTTCAGAGGCTGTGGCACGTAGGCTCAGTTGCCCCGTGGTATGTGTGATCTTCCCAGATCAGGGATCAAACCAGTGTCCCTTGCATTGCAAGGCAGATTCTTAACCACTGGACTACCAGGGAAGCTCCTGTGAGTCTGCTTATAAGTGTACTTCTAATCGATCCTGGATAGACCAGGTAGGACACAGTTCAGTAGCATGATGTGGGAATGAGATACCTAGATTCTGTTCTCTACTTGTCCCCTTCTCTCTGTGTGGATGCTGAGTCTTACTTGTTTGTATGTCCTCAAAGGCAAGGTCACAACCTACGGCCCAACACCTGTTTTTTGTAAACAAAATTGTTCTGGAACCCAGCCTTGCTCATGTATGTGTGCATTGTCTGTGGCAGCTTGCATGCCATGACACAGAGTTAAGTAGTTGTGAAAAAATCCATATGGCCCAGAAAGCCTAACATCTTTACTCTCTGACCCTTTCCAGAAAGGTTGCTGATCGCTACTCATGAGCATCCAAGAGGTGCTTGGCACACGATAGGTACATACCTGGCAGAGCCTGTGTTCAGTGAATGCCTGAAGAACAGATGAAGGGAGTGGTTTATCCATCTGTGGGGGATGGAGTGTGTGTGTTCATTCCTAGGGCTGTGGAGAAGGTGAGGTGGTGGACTCAATGCTGGCCCTGCCTGTGAGATCTGCACAAGAATGTAGATTGACTTAGTGTGATCTGCTGCCTTGATTGGACAACGAGGAGGAGTGGCTTGTGGCACCCATTTATTTTGTGATCTAGTGTTTATTGAACTGGGGAAGACTGGGAGCAGGAGGAGACGGGAGAGGATGAGATGGTTCGATGGCATCACTGAGTCAATGCACATGAGTTTGAGCAAACTCTGGGAGATGGTAAAGGACAGGGAAGCCTGGTGTGCTACAGTTTAGGGGGTCACAAAGAGTCTGACACGACTTAGTGACTGAACAGCAGTAGCAGTTTATTGAACTGGACAGTTACTGAGCACCAGAGGTGCATTGTGACTGTAGTTACAGAGAACGTGCTGTTTGCTGGTCACTCTGGGTTATGTATGTGTTATCTGAAGTGCTCATCGCATTCCCGCACAGCTGTACTATTCCTTTCCCTGAGATGGCAGTGGTTGATCCCAGACATGGATACACATGTCCAAGCCCTTATCATGAGAGGGTGGCAGGTCTGAGTTTCAAACACGGGTCCATCTCACCCAAGAGCCCTTGAGCTCACCACTGTGACCATGTTCCCCGACACTTTTAGGACTGCTTGGGAAGTAGATTTCAGCAAGCACGGTCCCAGCTCTAAAGGAGGTTGTTATCTAGACAAGATATCTGAATTGTCTCAGGTTCTTTTTGGTCTGAGGTATCAGGAAGGCTTGTTGCCTTTTCATACTCTTTGTGGGGTTCTCATAGCAAGAATGGAGTGGTTTGCTGTTGGAAGGACTGATGCTGAAGCTGAAGCTCCAGCACTTTGGCCACCTGATGCGAAGAGCTGACTCATTGGAAAAGACCCTGATGCTGGGAAAGACTGAGGGCAGGAGGAAAAGACGGTGACAAAGAATGAGGTGGTTGGATGGCATCACTGACTCAATGGACATGAATTTGAGCAAACTCTGGGAGATGGGGAAGGACAGAAGAGCCTGAAGTACTGCAGTCCATGGGGTCGCAAAGAGTTGCACGTGACTCAGCGACTGAACAACAGCAAAAATCACGAAGGCTTCCTGGAGAAGGAGATAAAGATGATGACTGTGATCATAGTAACTTGTAATGTTTATTTTTTACCTTGTGCTTGATCTCATGCAACACATGTTACAGATATTCTCTCTCTTAATCTGAGTAGCCCTGTATGATAGGTGGGTACTATAGGGTTGAATTATTTCTCTCCCAAAAGGTACACCCAAGTCCTAACCTCTAGTACCAGTGAACCTGACCTTATTTGGGGATAGGGTCTTTTCAGATGTCATTAATTTAAGGATCTTCAGATCATCCTGGATTTAGTGTGGGTTCTAAATCCAGTGACCGATGTCCTTATAAAAGAAAGAATGAGGGGATTTGATGCACGGAGATGCAGAGGGAAAGGTCACGTGAAGACAGACCAGCAGGTGGAGGAGGGAAGGCAGGGTTGTCCCCAAGGGCTTGTGGAGGGAGCGTGGCCCTGTCAGCATTTTGAGTTTGGTATTTCTGGCTTTAAAAAAAGGTGAAAAAGAGAAATTGAAGCCACCGACTCTGAGGTAGTCTGTGGTGGCAGTCCCAAGAAACAAATATAGGCCCAATTATCACGCTGCTGGGAGACGTTGAGTAGCTGCCCAGGGCACAGAGCTGGTGGTGCTGGAGCCGGGACTCAAACCCAGGTCAGCCCGCTTTAGCCGCTCGCTGGGGCTTGAGCCTGATGAGCAGACCGCTGTTGTGGGCAGAGCCCCACTGGTCAGCTCTGCCATCCTCTCCGAGTGAGCAGCCATTTCTGAGACACCTCTGAGATGCTCCTGGTCCAGAAGAGAAGGCACTCCTCTGCCCCCCATTTCCCCATGGAGCGCGCCAGGCCACATGTTCCCGCTGTGCTCGTAGCCTCGGCCATGGCCCTCGGGCCTGGAACAGGGCCCACGTGGCTTGTGCCAGCTGGGGATGCCGAGTGCAGCCTGGGAGAATATGGCCTCTGTCCTGACTGGCTGTCTGAGGTGCAGGACACAGAGATGCAGGAGAGGAGGCCTCTGTGCTTGATCTGGGGGTGGGCAGGATGGCGTATGCCTTCTGTGGCCCTTGAGAGAGCAGTGACCTGTTCTGGTGAGGAGGAGGGACCTGGTGGCTGAGCTTTAGTGAGGACTTTGTTGAAAATCACTGCTGCTTCAGTGGTCCTTGGGAGGAAGGAAGTAGACTAGACCCCAAGTCCCGAAAGACTGAAGGCATTTTCAGAGAAGGAGCCAGTGGCTGACTATCTCCCCAGCCCTGTGAGGGTGCCTCCTGTCACAGAGAGAGGGCAGAGTGGTGCCTGAGGTCCAGACTCAGGGGCGTGAAGTGCGCCCAGTCTTGTCATTTCTGTCATGGTCAGCGCTGACCTGGCTTCAGGCTGCTCCTGTCTGCCCTCAGCCTGTGTGTTGCCTTCTTTTAAAAAAAAAAATTTTTTTTTTTGGCTGCACGGCATACAGGATCTTAGTTCCCTGACCAGGGATTGAACCCACTCCCCCCTGCAGTAGAAACATGGAATCCTAACCACTGAACCACCAGGGAAGTCCCTGGGCCGCCCTCTGGGGTCCTGGCCTGTGTTTTCTCCCTGGCTGGAGGGAAGAAGTCAAGTGTCCCTGGCTGGCTGGCCAGCCAGCCTTCCTTGTGAAGGCAGCTTGCATCCCTGGATGTGAGGAGCAGGATGAGGGAGATGCCAGAGGATCCCCCAGACTCTCCCTGTCCTGCTCATTCCCCTCTTGGGGAAGAGGAGTAAGTAAAACTCAGCTGCTGATGTTGACAGAATTCATTCATTCATCAGGTCAGCTGTGGAAGCTGAGGGCTGGGATGGTGGGAGAAAGACAGCTGGGGCTGTTTGGTGGAGCCCTCCATGGGACAGGGAATATGCTGAGAATTTAAAAAATGTCTGCATGTTTCTATAACTTGAGCTTCACAGCAGCTCCTTGAGAAGCTCTCATATCCCCATTTAACAGATGGGAAAGGAGGCTTGCAGCTTAAGTGGCTGACTCAGGGACTCACGGTAAGAGGCAGGGCTGTGACTGAGCCCAGCTTCTTTCTGACTCCAAGGCCATGCTCTTCAATGTGCTTTGGGAGCATGAGTTGCTGTCATGGATGGATAGGCCCAGGGTGGCCCATGTGGAGACTGAAGGAGGGATAGAAAGAGAGGGGACCATCTTTACTTGTTTCACGATGTTAACCTGGCCTAGCAGCTAATCAAACTTCTGAGATCTAGTCATGTTATATGCTTCCATTTTAAGGTGACTCTATTGGGCTTCCCAGGTGGCACTAGCGGTAAAGAACCTGGCTGCCAATGCAGGAAATGTAAGAGACATGGGTTCGATCCCTGGATTGGGAAGATCCCCTGGAGGAGGGCATGGCAATCTACTCCAGTACTCTTGCTTGGAGAATCCCATGGACAGAGGAGCTTGGCGGGCTACAGTCCCTGGGGTCACAAAGAGTCGGACACGATAGAAGCGACTTCACAGGCCCACATGGATATATCGGGTTGGCCAAAAAAACCCATTTGGGTTTTCCCGTAAGATGGTCTGGAAAACCAGGAATGAACTTTTTGGCTAACCCAATATAATAAGCTGCTTTCTACCCCTGGGCAGTGCTACCTACTTCCTCCCGCTGGCATCTGTCTCCCTGAGCCTCAGCCTCTTCCAGAAGCTCACACCCACATATTAGATACACACACAGACCATTTCATTACCCAATTAGGCATAGGCACCCAGAAGACTTCACCAGTGGGATAATTACATTAATGAATCTTCTGCTGAGTTATGTCCTTTTCTGACTTTGGATGTTGTCTCATGCATCATATTTCCTCTCTGTGCATTTTTCTCTTCCCCAGTGCCCCACCCTCTCAGCCCTCACCTCTCTGCCCTTAGTGAGTCCGGCTGGTGGGTGGTTGCTCTCTCATGTGGCAGATGGAGCGTGATTCACGCACACGATACTGGTTCTGCCGAGCTGTCGGTCTGGTGAGTTTATTTGGTGTGGGTCTTAGGGAGTTGTTATATGAATATCTTAGAGGGAAAAGAGGGGAATGATGAATGCCTGGAACGCTCTTCCTTGACATTCTAATTCTTACTCACTAAGTGTTAAAGCAGCAGTATTTAGTCTGATGGTGCAGTCTGTGCTGGGGAATTGGTTTTAGTGCTCTCACCACTGGGGCTCGTGAATTGATCCAGCATGAAGGTCTGAATTACCTGAGAGATGAGTTTATTTGGACTCTGGGAAGAGAAGATAGTTTTCAACCCTACTCATCCCGCAGCCTTTGACGGTCAAGTCCCAGCCGCCGACTTGTGCGATGGTACCACCAGATGTGTCTTGACTTATTGAAGAAAAATTATACATTCCAATCAGATGCTGACTTGATGCATGATTTATAGCTATTAAGCCAAAGCAGTGAGTAAAGAGTTTAAAATCGTGGGCTTGTCTTATGTGATTTTTAAGTAGCACCGGTACCCTCCAGTGGGCAAGGCATGCTGCTCAGTAGCATTGGCAGCGTCCTTGGGAAGCAACCAATGTCTTAAGGGACCTTGTCGCTTGAGCAGTGTCTTTCTGAACACGAAACCCTACTTTTTGGTTAGTTAAAGCCACAGGATGGCACAAAAACACATTCATATATTATCCAAGATTTTTTTTCTCTTTGCATGAAGATAAATCTGTGTATGTTTGATCTCTCTTGTGTTTGAGGGAGCTTAAAATAGATTCATTATGATGAAGCTCTTTTTAAATGGTTAGCCTGTCTTTGTTGTGATGGAAAAGCAGAATGAGTTTCCCTGCTAGTGGCTTCAAAACAGTATCCTGACATGGTAAGTCTCAGGGTGGGGGAGGGCTGGCAGGCGCTCCCTGCTCGTTGACCACCAGACACTGCCTTGCATAGGAGCACCCCCAGCCTTCCAGGTTAGACTGTGCGGGGAAGGGGTGCTGCTGGGCTCTTTCAGGCTGCTAGGAGCAGAGGCTTGCTCAGGGCAGGAGAGCGGGGTGTACTGCATGGCTCATGGGGGAGGGGAGAGGCTCAGGGAAAGGTCTCAGTTGTGCAAAAGGCAAACCGCATTGCTCAGGATGCAGCTGCGGCTTCTGTGGGTGCTTCAGTGTTGGAGGCCGCCTTTCTGCCCCTCAGCCACTTCTGTCTTCTGTTCACCCAGTTGGAGAGGGCCCACGCTCCAGCTCCCCAGGAGGAACTGAGTTGCTTCTCCAGCACATGGTGGCTGGCTGGTATGTGGAGGAGAGGCTTTGCCTCGGGCAGTGGACCCTGATCTGGCCCAGGAGGAGGGCTCCATGGTCACGGACCCGTCACACTGACCCGTGCTCCTGATCCTGGAGCCTGTCTGGCCACTGTGCTCAGGAAGGGGGCTGTCTGCATGGAACTGTTCGCAGTATCTTAGTCTCCTCTCCGGCTTACCGGGGAGTCTGGCCTCATTTGCATGAAAGGCCTTTGGGTTCATTCCTGTTTCCAGCTCAGAAACTGAAGCCATCCTTGCCCGAGACAAATTGCTGCTGTTCAGCTCATCCTTCAAAATTGACTTGGATCATCAGCCGGCCAGTCTACATCGCATGGAGCTGGGGTGGCCGTGCCTGTCCTGAATCCCCAGTGCCACTTCGTTCTCCCCTCCCCCTTAGCTGTTTTCTCCTCCTTCCTCCAGATGCACGAGCATCTGCCTTGGTCTATCCCAGACTGAGTGTCCATCAGACAGTGATTCCCATGCAAAACGAAGCTAAGAAAACAGAAGGGAGGAGGTGATTGTCTTGTACGTCTTCCAGCTCTGTCTCCTGATTCTCATTTATTTAGTCTTGCCTGATTTCTTCCAGACTCCAGCTAATTTCTCTTTGGGACGAGGACTTCCTTTCAGAACGGATCTGGTTAATTTGTGGACTTTGGAATCTGTCCAGCATTGGAAACGTCAAGGGGTTTCTTTTGAGCCCATTAGAAGAGGATCCTGAAGCCTGCTACAGCTGGTGGTCATGTGGAAGCACAAGCAGTAGCCCCGCCCTCACGATTGATCTGTCAGCTTATTTAATTGCTGATGTCTCGCCTTGTTCCAAAAACTTAATTTATTATTCCACGAGTAATACATGTTCCTTGTAGAAAATTAAAAAAAAAAAAAGTAACAGGAACAAATTGTTCCTTGATACTTGGAGAGCAAGACATCACACAGTAAAAATTTTCCCTAAAGTTAAATCAACTTTAAACACAACCTGCTGAGATAGATGAGAGACCTGCTGTTAGGCATTACTCAAGGCTGCTTCCCTCGAGAGAGGCTTGGGAGACTGAGGGCCTGGCTCACACAGGTGCCGCCTCCACCAGGACCCTGGGACCCAGAGGAGTCAAGCTTCCCCACCGCAACCTGGGAGACCTCTGCTTACTCATCTCTGTCCGGTGCAGCCCCCTGTATGAGACTGTTCCCTGACTCAGTGCTTGAGCCCAGACCAGCATCACTTGCCATGTGGAGATCCTCATACAGATGACGGTCCTCACTGGGCCAAGAAATTGAAAACAGAAGTTGGAGGAGGGCTTTCAGTTCCTCCCCGCCTCATTCTGCAAGCCACACATGATAACATCTACTTTTCTGTGGAGCACAGAGAACCCAGATCTTTAGAAGTTCAAGTTGGACTCTTCTTCATGGGTTAGGAAAGTGAGGTGCCTTATTGGTGAGACTACTGCAACAAAAACAAAGGGATGAACAAAAAGACACTGATACAGTTCTTGATAATGTACCCTTTCATGAAGGTGCATGCATGTGTGAGCGCGTGCCAAGTCTATTCTGTGTGACTCTTACAGACAGTAGCCTACCAGGCTCCTCTGTCCGTGATTTCTCCAGGCAAGAATACTGGAGTGGGTTGTCGTTTCCTATTCCAGGGAATCTTTCTGACCCAGGAATCAAACCCGTGTCTCTTAATGTCTTCTGCATAGGCAGGTGGGTTCTTTACCACTAGCGCCACCTGGGAAGTCCACCCCTTTTATGAACAAGTACACACACAGGGGAAGGCTCAAGTCACCCTTGAATCTGTTTCCTGGGGTTCACATTTTGTTCACATTTCAATGTTCCCTGGGGTCAACATTTTGTCATGGACCCAGTATTTTTTCAAGGCACGTAGAGAGGGGTGCACCAGAAAGGGTGGGGACGGAGATACAGTGTGCAGAGCCTCTAAAAAAACAAGCAGATAGGAAAGGAAAACAAGGGCATGAAAACAGGAATCTGGGGCTTATTTTCCGTGAGGCTTGTTTGCTTCCCCTAGCACCAGAAGGGGTTTTATGTGGGGAAAAAAAAGACTTCCCTTTCCCCAGGGAGTTTGGAAGGGAAACCTGTATGCATGGTGGGTCAAATTTCCCTTTGAAAAGTTCCTCCCTCCCCCAATCCCACAGTTCTCTGCTGACTGAGGACCTTGTAATTGCTGAACCGCAATTCAAATCAGAGTGTGATTGTGATCAAACCCAGCGACTCTCATTACTCCTTAGCCTCTTACGTCAAAACCGCTCACAGTGACGGTAGCAAAGGCCAGCACGCTGGCCTGTGATTCTTGGCAGGCCTGCTTCGAGTTGAATAAGGGGCAGGAGCTGGAAAGAACAGGAGGGAGAGCGACTCTGCTAGGGGAGGCTGCCTGGCTCTGGCCTGCGAAGGGGCGAGGCTGTGTCTGTGCTGCTCTCTTCCTGGGACCAGAAGTCCCCAGGGCCCTGGGTTGCTTTCAGGGGGCGATGACTGGGTGGGTCCCTGGCTCTTAGGCTAAGTCCAGCTTGTTCCCAGCCCTGGAAATAATTAGCGGCAAGTGTGCCCGGAGTGGCCTGCTTGGTGTGAGAGCCTGGTGGCTGCTGACTTCCTTTTGTCACAGAGGCCCATGTCACCTCATGTACCTGGTTGCTGAGATGGCCAGCGACAGTTTTACTGCATTCAGCGCTTTTAAGATTGCTTTTGAGTCTCTTGCTGTGCCTTCTGAAAGGGGCTGATGCTCCTGGGTGCAGCGAAAGGGAATATTCTTCCAAGCCCCTTTGAAGTGGCAGGCATGGGCTTTGTTCTCTGCAGGCGAGTCTTTCCAGAATCAAACTGGATCTCCCCAGCGGGTGGGTGGGGAGGTCGCTGGAGGTCAAGTATAACCTGTGCAAACCTGGAGCATGAGGCTCCCCCTGGCTAATTCCGCTGCTGAGTGTTTGATTGCTGTGGCTGACGTTTTGTTTGGGGGTTTTAAAAAAAAATCTTTATTTTTATCTTAACAACCAAGATAGGCAATAGCCTTCTTTCTTAAAGGAGTCTGGGTTCATTCTTACCAAAACTCAGGATCCTGCATTAAATAATTTACTGAGATTTTAATTTTATATTTTATTGAGGTATAAGGCAGAAAAGTGCACACATCTTAAGTATACAGCTAAATAAATGTTTCTCTCTAATATTCCTCTACAGTCTTGTCTAGATTAAGATATAAGAACATTTGCAACACCCGGAAAGGTTCATGCTCTTCCCTGGTTTATGCTCTTCTCCTGCTCCCTTACCAAGGGTAACCATCATAGTGACCTTTACTGCCATTGGTTAAATTGGTCTGTTTTTTAACTTGATATAGAATGAGTTCATCCAGTATGTATTCTTCTGTATCTGTCTTTTACTCATCATATGTCTGGGAGATTACACTCTATCCAGAAGTAGTTCTTTTTCACTGCTGAGTAGTATTCCATTATTTGACTTTATTATCACAATCTATTTTTTCTGCTGTTGATGGGCGTTTGACTTCTTCACATTTTTAAAATAGTTACTTATTTTTTCTCTTTTGGGGGGCCATGCCACACAGCCTTTGGAATCTTAGTTCCCCAACCCTCTGGTCCCATGCCCCCTGCAGTGGAAGTGTGGAGTCTTAACTACTGGACCACCAGGGGATGGCCCTTGACATTTTAAAAAGCTGGGCATGTAGGCTATCCTTTGATGTGGGTCATCATTTATTTGAATGATTTTTTTTTTTAATAAATTAGCAGTGGAGCTTTCTTTTTTCCAAGTGCAGTTCCACATAGAATTTGTACTGAGGAGTTAGATTGATTGGTTGGTGGCTTCGGCTCCACTTCTTTGCCTTCCCTTTCCCCTGGGGTGACTGCAGGTGGGGAGGCTTAGCTGGTTGTTTCAGGACCTGGCCTCTGGAGTTGGACCACCTGCCTGGTTTCCCTTGTTGTGTGTCCTTGGACAAATCACTTAATCTCAGTTTCTTTATGTACAAAATGGAGGTTGAAGAAAGTAGTGCCATCATACAGTTATTGAAAACATTAAGACAATAAATGCAAAGCAGTGTTGACACTTAGCCAGTGCTTAGTAAGTGGCATGCTAAGTGCTGCTGCCATCCTTGCAGGCATCCTCATTTCCATCTTGCAGGGTCCTAGTACTCCCTGGGGCACCATCACAAAGCTATGAATTCATACCACTGGCCGGATTGCAGCCCTTACCGTCCCTCTAGCCCCATGGAGACGCAATACACCACAGCGCCTTGGAGTGGCTCTGAGGTTCTCCTCCCGGGGGTTGTGTGAGCGCCAGTGAGGCAGGCTCATGCCTCCCTGTGGAACCTGGCAGAAAGCCAGCTCGCCACCAGGCAGTGGAAATGTACCCCCAAAGCCCTACCCAGGCTCACCTTTTGCTATGACATGGGCTTTGTGGGACTGTTGTGTTTGCTGAATGAAACCTGTCTGTCTGGGACTCTCTCCTTGGGGTGGGATGTCCTTGTGGCCTGAATCCAGAAAGATGTGAGGATGGGGAGAATGGAGCCCCGCCTGTCAGGCTTTTATCCCACTTTGGCTCCCAGCCAAATGGGATTTTTGGAGCCAGGCCCAGATGTAGCTGAAAGGATTAGATGTAACTGTTATTACTATTCATAATAACAGTGTCTTACATTTATTTAGGGTGTGCTGTCTGCATTAGATGTGCTTCACAATGGCCCTGTGAGATAGGCACCATTGTTACATTTGTTGATACATGTTGATCTGCCCACTGGGTACCTCCTTCTCCAACTAGGATTAAGTCCCACGGGGGAGGGATTTTTTTTTTCTTTTCTTTTCTTCACCATTATATCCCCCTGGAACTAGGATAGTCCAGGATCAGTAAATATTTGTTAAATGAATGAATAATTCTCTCTTTTAAAGAAGAAGACATGGGAGCTCAGAGAAGTTAGATAACTCAGCCAAGGTCACACTGTGAGAGCCGGGTATGTGTGATGCTGAGCTGCTGCTGGTGACTGTGGCCCGTGCAGGGGGTGGCGGCCCCACTCAGAGGACAGAGGTCCAGGTTTGGGGACCTGAGCTCCGGGTTGGAAGATCTCTCTGGTAATGAACCCAGTGTGCGTCATTGAGGAGGTGTCGTCTGCCACCCAGCTGGGGTCATTCAGGACGCTCACCTGTGGAGGGGTTGAGGTCTTGGGCGCCCCCATGTGGCCTGACAGGGCAGAAGCTCCGTGGTGGGCCTCAGGCTTGGCCCTTCTCTCAACATGCTGCAGGAGCTGGGGAGATATTTCCATCCTGAATCAGTCTAGAGGAAGGCTGATGGGGCCTGGGGGGCAGGGCAGGAAGTGAAACCCACCCTTGTCTGACAGGGACAGCGGTTCAGTTTTGTACTTGTGTGTGCATGCCAAGTTGGTTCAGTCATGTCCAACTCTTTGCAACCCTATGGACTGTAACCTGCCAGGCTCCTCTGTCCATGGGGATTCTTCAGGCAGGAATGCTGGAGTGGGTTGCCATTTCCTTCTCCAGGGAATCTTCCTGACCCAGGGATTGAACCCCGGTCTCCTGCATTGGCAGGTGGGTTCTTTACCACTAACGCCACCTGGGAAGCCCAGTTTTGTGCTTAGCTCAAGGCAAAGCAGTTCACACTTGGGAGTTTTCACCCTCTTTCTCTTTAAGCCCTGGGTATTCCCAGCAGCCATATCTGGACTAGAACCTCTGCTGAGCATGCCAACCTCAGAGAAGCCTTTCAAGTCATCTCAGGTCTTCTTTTTTTCCCCCTTTAAATATTTATTTGTTTATTTGGCTGTGTCAGATCTTAGTTGTGGCACTTGGAATCTTTGATCCTCTTTGCTGCCTTTGAGTTCTTCAGTTGTGCAAGCAGGATCATGCTCCCTGACCAATTCCTCCTGCATTGAGAGTGCAGAGTCTTAGCCCTTGGACCTCTCAGGACATCCCCATCTTGGTTCTTGAACACAGTTTAACTCACAGCACAGTTGGCAGCAAGTGATGACCATGATGCCCTCATACCACACGTTACAGCTGCCGCAAGTTTCTGAGTAATTTCCATGTTTGTGAGGAGACGACTCAAGACTCTGAAGTGAGATGCTGGCCGGTGAAGGGCTCTCACCCCCGGCTGTTTGTTGCTCCTGCTCTGTCTCCAGTGAAACACGTGCTACCTGTTTGTGGTTCAGCATGTATCACTACTCTGTTGACCCCACAGTTTTCTGTGCTGAGCGTTGTCATTTCCTGGTGTTTTACTTTGGGATCCTTACCCACTCATAGCTCGTCTCTTACATACACTCTCTTCCCTTTCTGAGAATTCCTGACACAGACTTGGGCTTTTTTTGGGACCGTTGTGAAACTGACGTCAGTTAGGTGCTGCTTAAAAATGCGTGTCTCCCCTTCTTAGCTGTTTCTCACCCTGGGGTCATTTTTAGCAGATTTTAAAGATGGTGCCTTGTCAGAATCTTTTGTTTAAAAAGGTGAAAAAATGAAATCGCAGGTGTCTCCGTGGGTTTTTCCCCTTAGCACGCAGGAAGGAATTTGTATCCAGTCCTTGGAATGAAGGATGAAGACCGTATTTCTTGGCATATGTGGTGGGCTGCGGAATGTGGAATTTAATGGATTTCGCAAGCAGGAGAGAGGAGAGCATCGGAATTAAGAGCTTGGCTCTGGATGCCCTGCTTGAGCCCATGTGGGGCCCAGGCCAAGCTTCTTCATGTAGTTTCCTCATTCTCTAGACTCGCATGGTCCACCACAGTGACCACCAGCCAAGTGTGTCTACTGATTGTTTGAACTGAGATGCACCGTGAGTGTAGAATATGCAGCAGATTTCAAAGCCTGAAATGAAAGAAAAATAAGGTAAAACTGATTATTTATATTTTAAAATACTGATAACATGTTGAAATAATATTTTGGATATAGGTTAAATAAAATATTTATTAAACTTAATTACGCTTATTTCTTTTTACTTTTTAATGTGGCTGCTAGAAAATTTCTGTGACTCCATGGTGTATGTGTGTGTTCATGTTATATATCTGTTGGGCAGAGCTGACCTAGACTGGTAGAGCCCTTCTTCATGAGTTCTTGTGAAGATTAACTGGGCAAATAGATGAAAGAGCTTAGTTTGGTGCTTGGCCTGTAGCAAGCTTTCAGGGAAACTTCGAGGCTATCGCAGTCACCGTGGCCGTCATCTTGTTATCAAGGGTGGGAATCTAAGCTAAAATTTGGAGATGTCTGAATTGTGGTTCTAGGTGAACTCTCCAAAGAGGTTGTATATGATTTAGGGATTCTCTAGTGATGTAGAGATTTCTGCTCCCCTTGGCTTCCCATTTGTGTGTGTGTTTCCGGCTGTGTGGCGCAACATGTGGGATCTTAGTTCCCTGGCCAGGAATCAAACCTGCGCCCCCTTCATTGGAAACTTGGAGTCTTAACCACTGGACCACCGGGAAAGTCCCTCCATTTGTGTTTTTCATGGAAGATTGTGTAATTCATGGTGAACCTGTTACCTAAAGGAATGGCCTCTTGACTCACTGGAAAAGACCCTGATACTGGGAAAGATTGAGGGTAGGAGGAGGAGGGGGTGGCAGATGATGAAATGCTTGGATGGTACCATCGACTCAATGGGCATGAGTTTGAGCAAACTCGGGGAGACAGTGATGGACAGGGAACCTGGTGTGCTGCCGTCCGCGGGGTCACAAAGAGTCGGACGTGACTTAGTGACTGAGCAACAACTCACTCAAAGTGCCCAACCCCCGACCCCCGGCTCCCCACCAAGCCTTCCTTATTTACCCAGCTACTTTGACTGTTGTTAGGAGTAACAAACCAATTTTTACTGAAACCAGTGGTAAGAGCCACCCTTTACGAAGAGCTCACCACATGCCTAGCCCTGTGCTCAGCGCTTTCTGTATAGTCTAGGTCTCCCTGTGGGCGTGGGAGTAAAGCAGGATTGAGGATAAGACTGCGCTCAAAGTTCCACAGCCGGCAAGGGAGGCGGCTGGGTCTGGTATCCAGGTCTGCCTGACTGCAAAGCCACTACACTCTTTATTCTGCCTCATTAGCACTCCAAGCAAGTCTCTCTTAATCAGGAAACCCAAAGCCGCCGCAGACTGGGTGTTGCGGGATGTCTGGGAAGCTGGAGAGACCATACATGCGTCTGAAGGCACAGGAAGCCCGGAAAACAGCTGAGCACCCTCAGGCCATAGCTGAGCTGGGTTCTGGAACTAAAGTGAAGGGCAGGGTGGTCAGTGTTGGGTTGTGACCAGGTACGATGACCAGCAGTCAGAGCAACACAGCCCTGGTCTTGGACTGTCCCTCCCTCCCAGCCGGGTAGATGTCCTGTGATTCTCCTGTGGGCCTGAAGTCTGTCAACCAGAGAGGCTTTCCTGAGACCCTGCAGAGGGAGAGAAAAGCGCAGCCCCACCCAAGGCCTGGTATTTCCGGGAGAAATTTCACTACAGCTAGAACTCTAATAACGGTGTGTGTCAGGAAAGGACCTTATCTTTGGTTCAGGCCTGATGTAAATTTACTGGTGACTTTACCGCGTTAGCTAAATGCCAGGAAGCATCCATGTCACGGCGCTGGGTGTTTCTGTTGCCTCAGGACACCAAGCGGCACGTTCTTTAATGAGTGAGTGTCACTGGTGGGAGCAGCTGCCTCTCAGGGAAGCCGGTCCTCGTGAATAAAAGATTTCTATTTAGTATCCTGGTTATTTCCTCTTTGACCCTCTCTCAATCAAAATATGCAAGGCTCATTCCTCACCTCTTGACATCCGTTGCCTGTTAGAGCCTTATTAGCATTTGTTCTCATTGATGTTCATTGCATTTTAAATCCGGCAGGGACGTGATTAAGAGGTGGAAAATCGCCGGACTTGGGTCCGCATGTGACTGTCGGATCGTGGCATGATGACCAGCTCAGCATTTAATCACCTCTTTTGTGTGTTCCGTCTCCTTTCATACCCCTGGAGGGAAAAAGTTCAATTCCAAGTCATGCTCTGGTTTGTCAGGGAGAGGGAGGGGCTGGGAGGGGGGCGAAGTCTGTTGGCTCTGGGTGTGCGGGTGCTGGTGGGGGCCTGGGAGAAGAAGTCTGCCTGCTGGTTGCCCGAGGCATCAGACCCGTGTCAATCACTGCTAGAACCAACAAGTCTCAGGGCAATTCCTTGGTCTAAGTGGTGGCCCCACGAGATCTCAGTTAGTTCCCATGATAATTCTATCAAGTTGGGCCCTCATGACAGGATGGCTGTCCTTTTTTTTAAAAAAAATTTTTTTTAGATTTATTTATTATTTTTAGTTGGAGGACAATTACTTTACAATTTTGTGATGGCTTTTCCCATACATCAGCATGAATTGGCCGTAGGTATACATGTGTCCCCCCCCACATCCTGAACCCACCTTCTTCCCCACCCCATCCCTCCAGGTTGTCATGGAGCATGAGACACCAGAGAGCTTGCCGCTTCTCTCTCTCTCTTCCACATGAGGACATGGTGAGACTCACCCATCTACAAGCCCAGGGGAGTCCTCACTGGGGAACCCAGTCACCCCGTCACCTTGACCTTGGACTTGTAGTCTTCAGGACTGTGAGATGGAAATTTCTGTTGTTCAAGCCACCTCGTCTGTGGCAATCTGTTGCAGCAGCCTGAGCTGCTAAGGCAGCGGTCCTAGTTCCTTTTCCCACTTCGAGGCACTTTTTGAGGCGCTTGCCCGAGCTGCCTCGTCAGTGACCTCAGGTCAGGCTGGGCGGTGATCTGCTGTGTGGTCTCCCTGGCTCCTCCTTCCCCCTGGGAAGTGGCTGAGGATGGTGCCTGTGGGAGTTTTGCTATTTGCACTCTCCTTAAGAGGGTTTCTTATGGTGCTGTCCTTTACCTCTGGGTCAACCGTAGAGTCGGTGCCGAAACAGCCACTGAGAAGATAACCAGCAGAATGAATGAATGCCTGGGGTGAAAGAGTGAATGAATAAATGAGTATGACAGCCTGGGATGGAAGCCAGCTGAGAGAAGAGACAGATGGAGAGAACCGCGAGTCCCTCACCTCCCTTCACTCAAGCCGTGGGCACCACTTTCCATGAAAAAGGGCCCCCAGGGACGCCTCCCCTGCTGCATGTGGTCTCCCCGAGACACCCACCCATCAGTGGGAGGGGGGCATTGCTGTGGTCATCTGGAACAGTCCCAAGTGGTCTTGTATTGTTCTGTCCCAGCTCTGCCTTCTCCTCAGCTTGGCTGACACCGTCCCGTGGGTGCCCAGACCTCTGCTTCCACCCGAGCCTGGGGCTGGTTGGGAAGGAAGGGGTTAAAGCCTGCAAGTGTGCGTCAGTGAGTCTGTGGTAAGGAGCAGCAGCATCTAGGTCATTCCTCCAACACAAAAGAAATGAAACACAGCTCGCCCAGCTGCCGCTTGTCGCATGACCCCCCGCTGCTCTGTGCAGAAGAACACCAGGCGGCACCAGGCCGTTTTAATAAGATACAGCAAGATTAATAAGGGGGCAGAGCACACGCTCCCAGGGAGCACGCTCTCTCCGTGTGAGGCAGAAGCATCAGAGACTGAGGGCCTGGGGTGGGTAGACGGGGCACCCCGGGTAGCAGCCCCAGAGGAGGCCAGCCCAGGAAACATGCTGGGAGGAAGGGTAGCCCAGGACAGCGGTCCCAAACCTGGGTCTAGCCTGAGTGTCTCATGGCATGCGGATACCCTGGGGTCAGGTGTGGAGTGCCCAGGTGGGACTCCTGTCTTGGGGGCAGTTTCCCTGATGCCGCACTCTAGGTGTCAGCTACCCATCCTTCACTCCCAGGGGCCCAGGCTCCCCTCCTTTGGGGCACTCTGCACAGGTGTAATTTTGCCTTAAATTGTAACTCTCTTGCCCCCATTTCTTTGGCTTATCTAGTTTATTCTCCCACTTCACTCGGTCAACTGGGATTCTCTTCTGGTTCATTAGTATGTTCGAGTCTAAGAACAGTTCCCCTAGTCCAGCAGCATCTTCTGGTTCAAAAGTCCAGCGTGAGCTAACTGCACTTTGAGGGAGGGATTGCTTGGATTACTTTGAGCTATAGAGCATGTCTTCTGGGGTCAGCTGTCATCCCAATTTAAACAGTGTTTTGAGGAGAGGGTCATGAGCTAGAGAACAGCCTTTGAGGGAGTTGGGTAGGGTAGGCCGGATGGGGAAGCCTGAGTGGACAGCCATATGGACTGATACCCCCCTGCAGTTTCCTAACTGGAGGTGGGCCATTACCTCCTTTGTCTGCAACTCAACTATAGCCCTTTCTCCTGCTTCCAAAGCAATAGCTTCTCTGCCTCCTGCTGTAGGCAGAGGTAGTGATAGACTCTTTATCTTTTGTTGTTGTTTTTGTTTTCTTGTTTCCTTTGTGTTGTTGTTACTGAAGTATAGTTGATTTATAATATTGTGTTTCTGGTGTAGAGTGAAGTGATTCAGTTATTTTTATGTATATGTATGTTTCAGATTATTTTTCATTCCAGATTATTACAAGATATTGAATTTAGTTCTCTTTTGTATACAGTAAAACTGTGTTGCTTCTCTATTTTATGTGTAGTAGTTTGTATCTGTTAATCCCATACTCTCATTTTATCCTTCCCTCCCTGCTTCCCCTTTGGTAACCATAAGCTTGTTTTCTATGTCTGTAGTCTGTTTCTGTTTTGTAGATAAATTCATTTGTGTCAATTTTTTAGATCCCACATGGAAGTGATATCATATAATATTTGTCTTTCTATGTCTGACTTATTCTGATATTCTCTAGGTTCATTCATGTTGCTGCAAATGGCAGTGTTTTTCCTTTTTATTACTATTATTCCCTTTTCCATACAAACCTGTGGAGGCCTTACAAATAGTTGAGAAAACAACCCAACAACAACAACATACGTACCACGTTCTTAGGTCATCTCTTGATGGACACTTGGGTTTTTTCCATGTCTTGGCTATGGTGCATAGTGCTGCTATGAACAGTGGGGTGCATGTATCTTTTTGAATTAAAGTTTTCATCTTTTTCAGATGTATGCCTAGGAGTAGGATTGCTGGACCATATGGTAGCTTTATTTTTAGCTTTTTAAGGAACCTCTATTCTGTTTTCCATAGTGACTTCACCAATTTACATTCCCACTAACAGTGTAGGAGGATTCTCTTCTTCTCACCCTCTACAGTGTTTACTACTTTCAGACTTTTTGATGATGGCCATTCTGACTGGTGTGAGGTGATATCTCATTGCAGTTTTGACTTGCATTTCTCTAATAATTAGCAGTGTGGAACTTCTTTTCAGGTGCCTGTTGATCATCTGTATGTCTTCTTTGGAGAAATGTTTATTTAGGTCTTCTGCCAATTTTTGGATTTGAATTTTGTTTTTGGATATTGAGTTATGAGCTGTTTATATATTTTGGATATTAACCCCTTGTCGGATGCATCACTTGCAAACATCTTCTCTAATTCTGTAAGTTGTCTTTTTGTTTTATTGATGGTTTTCCTTGCTGTGCAAAAGCTTTCAGTTTAGTTAGGTCTCATTTGTTTACTTTTGCTTTTATTTCTATTGCCTTGGAAGACTGATCTAAGAAAATGTTGCTATGATTTATGTCTGAGAATGTTTTACCTGTGTTCTCAAGCCATTTTGTCCAGCTTTCTCAACTCCACTGTTGGAGAGGTTGTCTTTTCTCCTTTAAATATTCTTGCCTCCTTTGTCATAGATCAATTGATTGTAGATGTGTGAGTCTATTTCTGAGCTCGCTCTTCTGGTTCATTGGTCTGTATGTCTGGCTTTTTGCCAAGACCACACTGTTTTGATTACTGCAACTTTGTAGTATTATCTGAAGTCTGGAGGGGTTATCCCTCCAGCTTGTTGATGCTTTTTTTCTCAAGGTTGACTTGTTCCAGCTCTGTGAAAAAATTTCATGGGTATTTTGGTAGGGATCATATTAAATCTGTAGATTGCTTTGGGTTGGGTCAGTTCAGTTCAGTTCAGTCAGTCAGTCGTGTCCGACTCACTGCGACCCCATGAATCACAGCACGCCAGGCCTCCCTGTCCATCACCAACTCCCAGAGTTTACTCAAACTCATGCCCATCGAGTCGGTGATGCCATCCAGCCATCTCATCCTCTGTCGTCCCCTTCTCCTCCTGCCGCCAATCCCTCCCAGCATCAGGGTCTTTTCCCATGAGTCAACTCTTTGCATGAGGTGGCCAAAGTATTGGAGTTTCAGCTTCAGCATCAATCCTTCCAATGAACACCCAGGACTTATCTCCTTCAGGATGGACTGGTTGGATCTCCTTGCAGTCCAAGAGACTCTCAAGTGTGTTCTCCAACACCACAGTTCAAAAGCATCAATTTTTTGGCGCTCAGCTTTCTTAACAGTCCAACTCTCACATCCATACATGACCACTGGAAAAACCATAGCCTTGACCAGATGGACCTTTGTTGGCAAAGTAATGTCTCTGCTTTTTAATATGCTATCTAGGTTGGTCATAACTTTCCTTCCAAGGAATAAGCATCTTTTAATTTGTGGCTGCAGTCACCATCTGCAGTGATTTTAGAGCCCAAAAAAATAAAGTCTGAAAATAGCAACATACAAGATGTATACATGTATACATCTTGTATGTTGCTATTTTCCTAATTCATTTATTAGTTCTAATAGGTTTGTGTGAACTCTTTAGGGTTCTTTATGTAGAGTATCAGTCATCTGCAAATACTGGCAGTTTTACTCCTTCCCTTCCAATTTTGGATTTCTTTTATTTCTTT
The DNA here is from genome assembly GCF_963930625.1 of Muntiacus reevesi. Classification (NCBI taxonomy): domain Eukaryota; kingdom Metazoa; phylum Chordata; class Mammalia; order Artiodactyla; family Cervidae; genus Muntiacus; species Muntiacus reevesi. Next base: position 226,790,233 of record NC_089249.1, on the reverse strand, counting down.
TCCTTATCTGATTATTGTGACTGGGACTTCTAGTGCTATGTTGAATAGAAGTGATGAGAGTGGGCATCCTTGTCTTGTTCCTGAGTTTAGTGGGAAGGCTTTCAGGTTTCGCTGTTGAGTATTATGTTGGCTGTGCGATTGTTGTAAATGGCTTTTATTATGCTGAAATATGTTCTATCTATGCCCACTTTGGTGAGAGTTAGTATCATAAGTGTCTATTTAATTTTATCAAATTGAAACCTCTGTCATAGGCTTTATCCTAGCATCCCAAGAGCTCAGCAGAGTTCTTGACAGGTAGTTGGTATTTGTTCAAACAGTGTGAAAGAGATCGGAGAAGATCTTTAAAGAGACTGCCAAACGTTTTTTGCTGAGGAACTTTGGATGTGTGGTTTATATAGGATGGCATGAAGGACTGTGGGCAGATAAAAATGGGGAGGAAGAGGAGCTTAACATGGGATAGTAATGGTAATACTAGGTCCCATGTGTTAGCACTGCTGACATCTGGTCACCTTATGCCTCTTATCTAATATAATGTTCTTAGACACATTTCTAGTTAGTTATTTATATTTTTCCCATTAAGCTGTAAACTTCTTATGTAAAAGTGTCACCATGTGTTTAATCAGGGGCCATGATCCTTGGAGCTGTTCTAGAAATGCCCAGAGAGTTGATTTCTTTAAAATTCAGCTTTATTTTCTTTCCCATACAGTGTTCCAGCGCTGCTTCCTGCTGACTGTTGACCACAGTGTAGGGTGTGATGGTTCAGGGACATTGGAGGCGTAAGAGGGGTCCGAGAGAGGCCAGGCTGCTCCTCTGCATCATAGGTGTCTCACCAGTTGTTACTGATAAGTGATTGTCAGTGGTTCACTTTGGGGAACAAAGAACCTTGGTCCGGGATTCCGTAGAGGGAGACAAACCAAGAAGGGAACGTAAACTTCCTCCCTTGTGTCCACATTGATAGAAAGTCAGAGTGATTCAAATCATTTTATTTCATCTACTTTAAAATATGTTGAATAGGTGAACAAACAAAACCCGCCCCTCTTCTCTTCCTTCTGTCCTCTGCGCCTCCACCCACCCCCAGTGAAAGCAGTCTTGGGTCTCCTGCTGTTTTTTTCATTTACTAGGTCTGGTATTGCTTTGTTTTGTTTTGCTGCTGGTTGGTCCACACTTAGCTGGAGCATCTCTCTCCCTTCCTCTCTTCTTTACTTAGAGACATGCCCCTTCCCCTAGGGGGTTTTCCTGACTTCACTGGAGGTTGGAGATGGGTTCCCTGTCCTAACTGTTTCTAAATAAACTTCTGCTGGATCATGGAGCTCTCAGCCTGACTCAGCGATGTGCCCATCCATAGGAGCTGAATTATTTTGATAAACAGCTGACTGACTGGTGGTAAATGGCAGTTACTCTTCACTTGATTGTTGTCCCACACAGTGTGGATAGGGGTGGGGTGGAACTCTAGCTTTGACCTTCTGGGCTGGATTGGGTAAGGAGTTAGGACATGGGAGTTGTGGCTGAACAGACCTCTGCTTCTAGCCTGGCTGTGCCACTCTCTGGTGTGGTGGCCATGGGCTAGTTGTTAACATCTCTGTCTTTCTTTACTTGTCTGAAGAATGAAGATGATATTGCCCATCTCATAGGATTATCATGAAGATTAAGGGAGATATCATTCTCTACACTATTTAGCACAATACTTGGTAGTGAGTGTTCAGTAAATGGCAGCTTCTTATGGAATTATTATCTAGTTTATAGATCTTGATGAGAGGTTATTCCAAATTTTCCATTTTATTTATTTATTTATTTATTTAATTTTTTTATTTTTTTCAAATTTTCCATTTTAAAAACATCACATTGTTGGGTTACTCCCATGACATTCTGGACCTTAATAAGACTGAAAAATACTCTCTTGTCCTTGGAGCACTTGGAGAGAATACGGTGAAATTCTTGATTAACATACAAAAAACCCAGGTCTTTGCCTTCCCACTCAACTTCTGTGCAAAGAGCTCTTCTGGAGACCTGTCTGCTCTCTCTGCCTCCCGTGGCATCCCTCCGGAGCCTGTGCCATGCTCAGGGCCTTTCCTGCTGCCTCCAGGACAATATATGAGGATTCCCTTTTTCCCAGTGCTGCCAGAAGTTTTGGGACTGTACTTTTGTGTGCCGTCATGTGTAAGTGGCGCTACAGAATATTTAATAAGGTCAACTGTAATACATGTTTGAAAACTGTCTAAGTTGAGTTAGGAAAACAGCTTTGATTGCATGAGTAATATTTAAAGTGCCTGTTAAAAATGCAGTAACTTTTCTGTCAATAATAGAAAACCTTTGGCGCTCTGGAGAGATTTTTAAAGCAAGATCCAGTGGCTCTTGCCTGTCTTGGTAAAAGTTCCCTTTAAACAGATGATTCATGTTACGAGAGTGGAATGATTAACATGAATTATGGGGAATTTATTCTAGGAGTTGAATGTCTGATTTACGAATACATTAGGAGGCAGATTGTTCCACAATTAGCTTTCTTAAAGGAAGGCTTTAGCTTACTATACTGTCAAAGACCCTCAAAAAGGAGGTTTGCCCCAATATTGCTGTTACTTTTAGGGGGCTATCTCAATGTCCTTTATTTAAAGAGGGAAAACCTGTTTGCCGAGGAGGAAGCTTAGCCACTTATGTCACAGATTCCAGAATTCCTCCCAAAGGTGACTTAATTAGTTAGGCTGAGGACAGAACTCCCCCTTGAGGTGTGAACCTTTGAGTCCAGGGCCTTGTGTGGAGGGCTGAGAAGAACCCAAGATTCATTCAGGTTGGCCAGAGACTCCTCATCAATGAAGGAAAAGGCTGAGGCTCTTTGCTCACCAGCACAACACCGTCCCCAAGAGGGTTTCTTGGCAGAGACCTTGGGGCTGAGCCCTGCAGCCGGGAGGAGAGGGGAAGGCTGAGCAAGGGGCAGCAGCAGAGAGTTGGGTCTTCTGCAGAGGCAGCCTATCAGTTTGCATGAGTGTCTGCATCAAAAGCATGACCTGTGTTGAGCACTGGGACACTGAAAGGAACCTCTCATGATTTCTCCCTGGGAGGAGCTCCATTCCTTCAGGGACCCCAGGTGAGGTGATGACAGCTGTCATACAGGGAGCACTGCCAGGCAGATTGCATGCGTCTAAGTCACTGGTCCTGACAGTGCTTCTTGGAAGAAGGTGCTGGTGTTAGCCCCATTTCACAGATGAGGAGACTTAGGGCCATGCAGACAGTGGTAAGTGATGGAGTCATGCTTTGAACCCAGCTTTGTCCAACTCCAAATCCAGCCTGGTCCTAAGTGTCAAAGTGTTGGGTGTGGTCCCAACAATATAGGTCCCAGGAGTGGCGGGGTTGCGGGAGGAGGTCAAGATCCTGCCCTTTCTATACTCATCACTGTAGGTGTTAGTTGAATGAGTGAGTGGATTTGCCCCACTATCTCTTTGCCAGGTATCATCAGGGCTGTGGGACCTTGGTGTAAAAGTTCTATATGTCTGCAGTCTTCTGTGTATCCACTCCTCACCCAAGTGCTTTATAGAAATGACTCCATTTTTCTTTCTTAAAATTTTTTTTTTATTGAAATATGGTTGATTTACAATATCATCTAATTTTCAGATATAAGCGTGGTGATTCAGTTATATATATATATATATTTTTTTTTTTTTCAGATTCTTTTCCCTTATAGGTTATTACAGAATATTGAGTGTAGTTTCCTGTGCTGTCCTTGTTGTTTATCTATTACACATATAGTAGTGTGTACCTGTGAATCTCCAACTCCTAATTTATCCCTCCCCTACCCCCCTCTCCCTGTTGGTAACCATAAGTTTGTTTTCTATGTCTCTGAGTCTCTTTCTGCTTTGGAAATAAGTTCATTTATGTCTTGTTTTCTTTTATATTCCACATAAAAACAGTAACATGTATTTGTCTTTCTCCATTAGTGTGATAATCTCTGGGTCCATCCATGTTGGTGAGATGGCAATATTTCATTCCTTATGGTCAAGCAGTGTTGCATTGTATGTATGCACCACAGCTTCTTATCCACTCATCTATCTTTGGACATTTAGGTTGTTTCCATGTCTTGACTGGGGCTTCCCTGGTGGCTCAGATGGTAAAGAATCTGCCTGCGATGCAGGAAATGTGGGTTCAATCCCTGGGTCGGGAAGATCCCCTGGAGAAGGGAATGGCAACCCACTCCAGTATTCTTGCCTGGAGAATTCAGTAGACAGAGGAACCTGGCAGCCTACAGTCCATGGGATCGCAGAGTCCGACACGACCTAGCAACTAACACTTTCACATTTCATGTCTTGACTATCGTGAATAATGCTGCAGTGACCATTGGGGTGTATATATCTTTTTGAATTATGATTTTCTCGGGGTACATGCCTAGGAGCGGGATTGCAGGATCATACGGTAGTTCTACTTTTAGTTTTATAAGGAACCTCCATACTGTTCTCCACAGTGGTTGTACCAACTTACAGTCCCACCAACAGTGTGGAGGGGTCCTATTTCTCCACACCTTCTGCAGCATTTATTGTTTGTAGGCTTCTTGGTAATGGTCATTTTGACCAGAGCTAGATGGTACCTCATTGTTGTTTTGATTTGCCTTTCTCTAATAATTGGTAATGTTGAATTGAGCATCTTTTCATGTACCTTTTGACCATCTGTCTATCTTCTTTGGAGAAATGTTTATTTAGGTCTTCTGTCCTTTCCTTTTAATGGAGATCCCCCCCCCCCCCCCATTGACCTGTATAGGTTGTTTATATATTTTGGAAACTAATCTCTTATCAGTCACATCATTTGCAAATATTTTCTCCCAATCTGTAGGTTGTCATTTTGTTTTGTTTATGGTTTCCATTGTTGTGCAAAAGCTTTTTAGTTTAATTAGGTCCCATTTGTTCATTTTTATTTTTACTCTAGGAGGTGGATCCAGAAAGATACTGCTGTGGTTTATGAAAAACGACTCGTTTTTCTTTGGCATTGTGTGAATTCTCCTGTCAGGTCACTTGAGTAGCAACCACAGATAAACTGAAGTGGCATTAGCACCTAGAAATGAGGTGTATAAGTTTCAGTGTGGAAATTGCAGAGTAGGACTGTGCTATAATCTGAAAAGAGGGTGGGAGATTTGTAATCTTCCTTTACAAGAACTTACCATGGGTGGTAGATTTTATGGATATGTGCAATGCTTGTGCTAAACTCAAGGAAGATGATATTTCAGCCTCCTATCCAGGGAGTATGTGTAAATGGTAGTTTGTTCATTCATCAGATTCAATTGACTACCTACTCTGTGCTAAGCATTGTGGGAAGTGCTTGGGTTTAGAAACGTAGAAGTCAGGCACAGTTACTCCGTTCCCAGAATCCACTGTCCTGGAGAAAATAATTATCCACCATTTGCCTTTATTTTTTATTTATTTATTTTTAATTTTAATTTTTATTTTATTTTTATTATTTATTTATTTCTTTTCTTTTTTTTTTATTTTTTATTTTTCAGTGGGTTTTGTCATACATTGATATGAATCAGCCATAGAGTTACACGTATTCCCCATCCTGGTCCCCCAGCCCACCTCCCTCTCCACCCGATTCCTCTGGGTCTTCCCAGCCCGAGCACTTGACTCATGCATCCCACCTGGGCTGGTGGCTTAGATTACAAAGCTGTGAAGGAAAGACCTGGAGCCACAGTGGAGGAGAGAGGTGAGAGTGGAGGGTTAATCTGGGCCTCTGTCAGGGGTGGTGGCCCGGAAGACTTTCCTGAGCAAGTGACACCTGAGTGCTACAGGGTGAACAGGTGTTAACTAGGTAAAGAGAAAGGGGAAGAACACTCCAGGGAAGGGGAGCAGCAGGTTCTTAGAAAGGAGAGCACTGTGGCTAGAGTACAATGGACAAGGGGGACAGAGGGCAAGGTGGCACTGGGCAAAGATGAGCTGGAGAGCCCTTGGGCTCAGATAGATGTGGATTTGCCACCTACAAGCTTTGTGACCTTGGACTGATAACATAACCTCTCTGAGTTACAGCCTCCTCTTCAAACTGTGGATGAAAACACACTCAGGGTTGCCATGCAGAAACAATCACAGAATTTGTGTTTGGTCTCTGGTCCTTGGCATACTGCAGATGCAGAAAATGTCACTTTTTTTTGCCCATTCCCTTGCCTCTGGCTTTGGGAAGTTGATGAACCAGCCATAGATGTGCAGATGATGGTTCAGAATTAGGGAACATGCTGGCAAATCTTCATGTTTAACCCTTGAGTTCTTCCAATTTGGCAGCTTTCCAGGAGGACTTGTGGAGGATCAGGCTGGGTTGTCACTCACCTGCTTGCTGAAGGTTAATAAGGTCAGAGTTTATTCTAGAGTAGGGAGCAGGAGGTGGGTGACTTAGGGAAATAAACCAGTGCCAGGGGCTAATGGCAGAGCCATCCTGGTTCCATCCTGGAACCTCAGGCCATTTGAGATGGGTAAACAGAGGCCTTGCTGTGCCCTCTCCACTCACATTAACTGCCATCCACACCCTCCTCTGGCAGAAACACACCTCCTGGGCTCACTCAGAGGGTGTATTTGTGTATCTCCAGGCTGGTCCCTGGCTCTGCAAGACAGCTGTGCCTTGTTTCCCATGCTAGTCCTATTTTCCTGCTGACTTAGTTTATTTCAGAAAGCCTCCATTTTAATTTCTCTTACTTCCCTTTATGGATCTTACTTCCTCTGATCCCGATGTTGTGGATATGATGATGGACAAGATAAACACAGTCCCTGTCCCCCATCTGGTGTCCTAACATCCCTGAGACAGTCAGAATTCCTAACTCGGCTTGCAGGGGAGATGGCTGAGGCTTAGCTCATACGCTCAAGGTCACGTAGACCTGAAATCCCCATCCAGGTCTCTCTGACCTCAAGTCCTGTGGTCTTAACCATGAAGAAAAACTGTGACCTGATTCAGTGAATTTCTGGTAAGCATTCCTCAAATCTTTGTCTCTTGGCTTCTACCCTCATGACTTACAGATGTATGAACCAGTATTTAAAAGCCCCAAGTGAGATTACATCCTAGCAACATCCATTGTGGAAAGCATGAAACCCTTTTGTAAAGGAATTGGCACATCATTGTGTGTCTGCACTGTGGGTGTTAGTGTTCCCCGATGCCTCTTTTATTCTGTTGGGACATCCTTGTACTGGGGAACAGGTGCCAGATCAGTACCTGTGGGGCAGGTGCTCATGTTAAATTTTGAACTTTGGAAGTCAAGGTCTGACTCTCACTCATCCCTGGGTCCCCACGTTGAGTATAATGTGGGCACAAGGATGTGCTCAGCCTGGCCTCATGGTAAAGAGCAGGCTCTTAGGAGTCACACTGACATGGAGTTGAGTCAAGTCCCACTGCTTTCTGATGCCGTGATTTGGGGAAGTGGCCTATTTCTCAGAGTCTGTTTCTCCATCCTAGGGTTGTGGGAATGAAATCAGAGGTTTAACAATGCCTGCCATGTGAAGTCAGAGGCTGGCAAACACTAGCCCTTGGCCAAATCTGGTCTGCTGCTTGTTTTTGTGTATAGAGTCTCATTTGAACACAACAATGCGCATCCTTTTCTCTATCATCTGTGGCTGCTTTGCACGACAATAGCAGAGGTGAGCAGTTGTCGCGGAGACTCTGTGACCCTCAGAACCAAATATCTTTTTTTCTTTTTTTTTTCCTGGCTACACCACATGGCATAAGGGATCTTTGTTCCCCAGCCAGGGATCAAACCTACGCCCCCTGTAGTGGAGGTGTAGAGTCCTAAGCACTGGACCACCAGGGACGTCGCCAAATATATTTTCTTCCTGACTTTTTACTGTAGAAGTTTGTGAACCTCTGTGTTGAGCGCTGTACAGATGGTAACTGTAGTTGTTACAATTACTATCATTACCTGTAAGTTCAACCACTTCTGCTCCATGAAAAAGTTACCTTCAGAGCAATAACCTTCCTCTGTTCCTTAGAGCTTGGGAGGATCTCTTTACGTGGTGAACAAATTTGTGATTCCTTTAGTCTTGATCTTCATGGTTCTCAAGATTTGGGTCAGCTTCTTTCCCCATTCTTTTCTCCTGGTTTGATGCTTCCTCATAGTTTTTGGTCTGTCCTCAGAGGGGGCCTTTATTCCATCTCCATCTCTGGATGACTCTCATTTCTGAATGATTGAAGCCAAAAGAACACAACAGGGAAGCCCTCTGTGAAAAGAGGAAGGCTGCGTGTGAGGCTCCTTCATGCTTCTGAGAGACCTGGAGAGGTGTGAACCCCAAGCTCTGGGCACACGTTTCTACCAGAGTCTGGGCTTCCCCACCCCAAGTCTTTCTGATTTTAGAGGAGAAAGTCTCCTAAAGTGTGGAGACATTTGGTAATTTTTTCTTAGTGATTTCCCTTTTAAAAATGTAATCTTATTTTGGATCATAAATGTAATACATGCAATTTATGGAAACATGGGAAATGGAGAAAACGGCAACAATCAATCCTAATCTTACCACCCAGAGATAACCGCTATTAGCATTTTTAGCGTATTTCCTTCCAGATCCCTAATCATGTGTAAATGTTTACATAATTGAAATCACATTGTTTATATAATTTTATTTCCTGCATTTTTACTTAGCGTGTCATAAGCTTTTCCTCCAGCACTGAATGTTCTTCAGAACCATAATTCTCATCTATGCACGTACCCATAAATCCACTCACCTACCCACCGACCCTTGCGTGCACCCATCCATCCGGCCAAGAGATATTTCCTTAGTGCCCCTTATATCCCAAATCCTGTACTAGGGGCCAGGGATGCAGTGATGAGTGCACACAGACCTCATTGCTCCCTTTACAGAGATCAATCTAATAGGGAGCAGAGAGAGAGAGTTAATCATTATAAATTGTCTTAGCTTGGACTACTGTAACAAAATACCATAGACTGGGTGGGTTAAACAACAGTTTATTTCTCATTCTACTGGAGGCTAGCAGCCTGTCATAAGAGTGCCAGAATGGTTGGGTCTGGTGAGGACTCTCTTCCTGGCTTGCATACGGCTGCCTTCTGACTGTCCCCTGAAGAGTGAAGAATTTCTGATGTCTCCTTCTCTTCTTATAAGGACACTAATCTCATCATGTGACCCCACCCTTAGAACTTCCTCTAAACCAGCCCCACCTGTTAACACCATCCTTGGGAGTTAAACTCCAACGTGTGAATTGTGGAGATCACAGACATTCAGTCCATAGCTAGCATCATATGATTGTGCTTTAATATGGGGAAATAAAGGATTTTGCAGGATCATGGATAGAAGAGACCCATCATTGAACTTGGGATGGGGCAGAAAGACTTTTCACACGAAGCTAATCCCAGCTATCTCTTTGAAGGAAGCCTGAGGAATCCTGATAAATAAGCTCTCTTTGGAAAGATAGCAAGTCTTCTGAGATATGTGCACTTGAATGGGATGGAAGGAAAGCAAATTAGTAGTTACTGATGGTGGTGGAAGCCCCCCAAATGTCTGTACTATGGAATTATCAAGAATGTCTTCCAAGCATGGGAAACTTGAGAAATCAGGTGAGCTACTGCTGACAAAGGTCCATCTAGTTAAAGCTATCGTTTTTCCAGTAGTCATGTATGGATGTGAGAGTTGGACCATAAAGAAGGCTGAGCACTGAAGAACTGATGCCTTTGAACTCTGGCACTGAAGAAGACTCTTGAGAGTCCCTTGGACTGCAAGGAGATCTAAAAGTCAATCCTAAAAGAAATCAGTCCTGAATATTCATTGGAAGGACTGGTGCTGAACCTGAAGCTCCAATAGTTGGGCCACCTGATATGAAGAGCTGACTCATTTGAAAAGACCCTGATGCTGGGAAAGATTGAAGGCAGGAGGAGAAGGGGATGATAGAGGATGAGATGGTTGGATGGCATCACCAATGCAATGGATATGAGTTTGAGCAAGCTCCAGGAGTTGGTGATGGACAGGGAAGCCTGGTGTGCTGCAGTCCATGCATACATGCTGAGTTGCTTCAGTCGTGTCCGACTCTGTGCAACCCCATAGATGGCAGCCCACCAGACTCCTCTGTCCACAGGATTCTCTAGGCAAGAATACTGGAGTGGGTTGCCATTTCCTTCTCTGGTGTTGCAGTCCATGGGATCACAGAGAGTCAGACACTGAACAACAACAACTGCAGAAATAAAAGCAGGCAGATTCATTTGTAGATTCTCAGCTTCTTCCTGAGACAGGAGGCAGTGTTCCAAAGAGAATCCCCTCCGTAGACTTAGGAGCATGGGTTAGGATGGGTAGTTTGTGGAGGGGCTCTTGTGCTGTGTGGACTTGGCAGTGCTGTAGAGAAATCTGGCTCCCGTCTGCTTCCTGGTGACAACAGAGGTGCTCCAGACCCTTGTGGTCCTGATGACCATGCGTTAACTGTGGAGAAGCCTGTGTGCCTTGTAAAAGATGAAGTGACACATGACATTTTTTGCAAGGTCAAAACTCAGACCATATGCTGTTCCAGACTTCTGAGCACACATTTGCCATTGCCTCCTGCCTTTTGTCTTGATTCTTGTGTGTGTGTTTTTACATTATTTCCCCTGAGGAAGAACAGAGTGAGAGATGGCTGTTGTGACAAACTGGTTGCAGATTGAATTGTGCACATGTGTGTTTGACAGCTGAGCTGGGCCGTAGAGCTGTGCATTTGCCGAGGGAATAGTGGCACCAATTGCTGTTTTTCTTAGATTCTCCCTGAGTGATTGAAATGGAAGTTGACTCTCTTTGTTTCTTGGACATTCAGGGGATGGAACTGGTCAGGGAGGGCCTGGTGGGTACTTAGTGAGTAATGCGTTTGTCACCACAAGGACCTCTTAAGTGATAAGGTGGATCTGTGGGTCATAACCCCCTCCCAGCAGTGGACAGGGCAGCCACACGGGGATGTAAGTGATGTGGGGAGAGTTCAGTGCTATGTTAAGCCCATCACAGAGGGGAAAAAAAGTCCACTTCAGGAAGTGTCTCAGTCTGTGTACTTCTTCTTGGCTTTTTATCTTTATCCAAGTTGGGCAATGATAGAAAAATGCCAGCTGCATTTTCTCTTTAGTATGGAATGCAGTGTTTTCTAAAGAAGTAAAAATAAAAATGACTTTTCATTAACAAAGGCCTGCGAGCAAGACAGAAACTAACAAAATTTGCATTTCCTCACCTTCATCTGTACAGAGTGGGAGTTATCACTACCCTGTGGGGTTTGCTTTGAGATTAAATTAGAGAGCACCTGTCCTGGTGTATCGCAGGTACTCAGGAAATGGAAGCTATTATTCCTATTGATATAATAGCTACATTTCATTCAGGGTTCAAAGTGCTTTCTGTGTGCCTACTCTTGTCATTGATTGTGTATGCTCTGGATCACCTGTACTTTGGTTTTGAGTTGTAGAGGGAGCTGAACATGAGGATGACATGAGTGTGCCTTACTTATCTTCCTAGGGGTTGCTACGGTCTTGATGATGAAAAATCAGAAAGCTATCTTTCAATCAAATGAGAGTATCTTCTGGATACAAATTTCCAGTTCACCCCCTAGTTACTGCCTATACAGTAACATACTGTAACATCAGCCAAAGTTTCATTCCTAACAGGGACCCGTGCCCCAGTTAGAAGGAGAATGCTTGCCTCATATGGACATGATGCTCAAAAGATTGCTCCTAATATAGGCCTTATATTCCTCTGGCTCCCCAGTGTGCTTGATTTATTTAGGCTTCCTTTGAGGCTAACTGGCTGTGATAGACAATTTTTAGCCTTCATCCCAGAAATGGTACCTTAAGAAGCTGTCCTCTGTTCTCCCATACTGCAGGCTTTGTGATGCGTTCATACCTTCAGCACCATCTGAAAGTGCCTATTAAATTGGAGTTCAGGGTTTCTGGATTCTTGATTTGATCGTGGAAGTCTTGAAATTTTATCCAGGAGGCATAGAAAAACCCTTCAAAGTTTTGAGTGTTTAATCTATTTGAACACACAGTCTCAGAGAGGGTTTAGCCAAGGAATATCAAACTGTGATATAAACAGTTTATCAAAAACCAACAGAGAATTTCCCTTGAATACCCAACCACCTGGAGCACTCAAATTTCGGAGGAGACAGATGAAGAACTGTTGGGTGGATTCAGGTTCTTATCCTGGCTGGTGGAAAGTTACAGCTGTCTGGAGAGATATTGTTGAGGGAGAGAGCAGGTCTTTGTCTCTCTGTCCATTTGTCTTTTGAATTTGTTGCATGAAAGTGAACGAGCCAAATGCAGTATAAAGATGAAGGGCCAAAGCATTATGCTCTGGGTCACCATTGTGTCCCTTTCTGTTGAGGGGACAGTGGTCTTGGCCAAACCTTCCCTGAACACAGCGCCTTGTGCTCGGCACACTTGCCAGGCATGAAGGAAGGCAACAAGATATTTTACTTTGGGAATATAACTGGGCTTAGTCTGTCATTGCCTTGTGGTGTCTCTTATGGACACCCAGCATGCAGCCCCAAAGCACCTGCAACCCTCTACGAAGCAGGTCTAACTGGGTCACTTGCTCTCTGCATAGAAAAACCATCAGGATTTTCGGTAACCAGTATATAGTCTTCAGAGGAGAAATAGGGTTTCGGAAGTCCTTGTTGGCAGAGTCCTTTCTTTCACATCTGTATCTCAGGATGGATGGAGTGAGTTTGACAGTGATCTTTGGTTGCTAGGACGATCCATAAGGTTCGAATGCAGTGGTATCCTAGAGTCAATATTTTACTCTGGTGAAGGGTGGGCTATTAACAGAGGGTGAGAAGAGGGGCCTGCAAGGGAACCAGTTATTCTGCTGTGAAAGAATGAGAAAAATTCCATCTACTTCCACCTTCATAAAGATTCTGTGAGAATCTTTCATCACAGAGGAAGTGGAAACACACTGACCTCTTAAAGGAAGAACACACATACCCCCCCCCCCCACGCTGCACAACTTGAGGCTGCGTCTTACCTTTAAAGTATTCATGTTAACAGACATGACACAGCCTCACCCACCTGCAGTTCCCTCTGCGCTGCAGCTGCCTGACTGCAGCCTTTGCACACGCCAGTCCTTCTTCCCAGAATGCCCTTTCTCCTTGTCTGCCTAGCAAACTCCTATTCATCCTTCAAGACCCATCTCAGGCATCTCCTTTTCTGTGCAGCCATCTTTGGTCCTTTCCCCATGGGAGCAGAATTGATCACAGAATCTTTTGCATCCCCACTGACCTTGAATGTGAATTTGTTGCATACAGTTCTCATCTGCCCAGACTGCACCTAGAACAAAGTGGACCTCAGATCTAATTTGTTTTGTAGTGCTCTGTTTGTGTGAGCATCTTGCTTTTGGTCTGTGAATGTGCTAACAGCAGGGGATGTATTCTATTCATGTCTGAGCCTTAGCAGATAGTATAATACCTGGATCATAGTAATAGACATTCAGTTAAGATTACCCAAGTGGATGGATTCATCATAGTGGTATAAGAGAAGGACTTACTGGTGTAGGAAGTCACACTTGATGAATGGTCCCCTCTTTGGGTTCCACTGTAAGCTCTTATCCCCTTTTTAGGGGAACTTCGAATATTGAGCTGTGGTTGAGTAAAAACTGTTTCTTTATATCGACTCAAGGGGAGGAGAGAAGTCTCTGCTGATGACCAGGTCAGCAGTAGGTGATGCTTGCCTTTGTGTTCTTGGGAGACAGGATGGGCTCCTGTGACGCGGGCTCCTGTGACGCAGGCACCTGCGGCTGACATGGAGGAGGAGCATGGCAGGGATTTGGGGAGGGAGAGGGACCGGGCAAGTAGCCACCCTCAGGATGGGCGACTCTTGGGTGGCTTTAGGTGAGGAGGGTGGGACCCGTCTGCTCAGGTTCCTGGTAGATAAAACGGCAGCAGCAACAACCGAAGCGAGGACTCTGCTCACTGCCGTGATGCTGGGCACACGCCCGCTTCCCTTTTAAATGTCCCCCAAGTTCCCTAAGCATCCAGATGGCAATTTGCAGTGAATAATTTATAATCAGATATCTTATGCATTATGCAGGGTGGGTTTAAATTATGAATTGACCTCGCTTGGCAGTATACCTTAGTTAATAGGTGGACTTGGTGGTGGGGGGCTTGAAAGGCCAAATCGGGCCTGAGTTACCATGAGTGAGATGGAAATGGGGCATCTGGCCTCCTCCAATTGCAGGAGGGAGGAGGGCCAGAGCTTGGGCTGCTTTGGCTCAGAGGGGCCTCTTTTCTGAGTCTGAGTACACAGCTTCCTTCCCACGGGAGGATGCAGGGAGAGTGGAGCTGCTCAACAAGCCTGCTTCCTTCCCAGGGGAGCTCGCTGCCCCCAGGCCATGTTCCATGAGCTGAGTGAGCTCCAAAGCCCAGCCTGGATCTGCATGGTCTGCCGTGTTCTAGACTCTGCCTGAGCGAGGCGTGTAGGACCCCACCTGGGGGACAGGGTAGGAGTGTGGAGGGTGCTGGGAGCACAGCCCAGAGTGCTTCAAGGTATGTTGAGCAGACCAGGTCTTTAAGGCAAATCGGGAGTGAATGAGGAGTGGCAGGAACCTGTGACAGTGGCAACCCGTCCCCAGGAGGCCACTGTGGACGTTTCCAGTATCCGACCGCACCCCAAGCCCTGGGCCAGCATCATCGCTTCACTGGCGCCTCATGACGGCAGCTCTGGGAGAGGGTGTTACGCACAGTTCTCCCAGTTTACTTAAATGGGAACGAAGGTGTAGAGCGAGTCCCTTATCCACGGTGACATGGCCGATGCCTGGCAGAGCTGGGACCTGAGAGTAGATTACAGAATTAGTAAAACATTCTCTAAGTGTCTCCTGGGGCCTGGCTGCTCCCCTGGATGCTGAGGTGCCGCGGGGACCAGGCAGACAGGGCTCTCTGCTCAGGCAGGATAGCTTCTAGTGGCTGAGACAAAAAATAAAGCTATCAGCGGGCAAATACCGATACCTGTGCTGCTGCCAGGGCCCTTGTTCTAAACATTATGCTGTATTGATGGATGAGATAGTATGTTTAGCAAGTATTGATCGAGAGCCTGTAGTGTGTAAAGCTTGGGCACCATGAGAGACGCATGCAGAGGTGATGAGGACTAAGTCCTGCCTCTGAGGATCTCCAAGCTGGGGGTGATAAGGAGAATCAGAGCCCATGGTGAGGGCCAGGGGGAGGTCTGCTTCAGGCAGCCCTTGGGGGGTGTGGAAGGGGCAGGGGTGAGGGGACAGGGCTGCATGGCCTGCCTTCTGGGAAGGTCTGGCTGGAGTGAAGGATGTACGTGGAGGAGTGCAGGAGACTGGATAGGCAGGGGCCGGGGTCTGGATTTGTGCTCAGTATGGCTAGGGGAGAGGGAGCAGCTGTCAGATTTCCCCCAGTGGTGGGTGGGTTGGAGGCACAAGTTTGGAGTTGGCACTGGGAGGTGGCTGGAGTCAGGGAGGTCTGATTTCAGGACTCCTGAAGATCTGGACGAGAGTGAGGATGCTGGGAGTGGAGAGAAAATGGCTTCAGGAGGCAGCCTTCCTGAGATTTTTAAAGGAATGTGTTGACTCAGAGAGCACCCCAAGGGTGAGAAGTCCCGCTGGCAGTGTGGCTTGGAGGGAAAAGGTGGTGCTTAACTTCGCCTTGTGGTGCTAGAGAGGCCAGCAGGTGTCTGTGGAGGGAGAGGCGGGCAGAAATAAAAGCATGGAAGGAGACCGGCCACTGCAGAGAAAGACGTGGGGTAGAGAACTGGGGAGGGGGTTTAGGTCGTGCCTCTGCTGGCCCTGTCGTCTCGGAGGGGGTTTAGGTCGTGAACTTGTGCTCACTGAGTGTGCTGTGTTCTGGGGACCTTTCATTCGTAGGTGGCTGTCCTGCCTGCTGGTGGGATCTGGCTGTGTTGGAGCCCCGGTGGACTGAGTAACCTGTGTCTCTTTCAGGGCCTTCCTCTTCTGATCGGGAGCCATGTGGTGCTGTCTGGTCAGAGATGGCTGTTTCTGACATGTAGTGATAACGTGTTTGGTGTTTGGTGGCGGGTGGGGGCCAGCAGTGGGCTCTGTGATCGGACTGCCTTCTGGTTGATTGGGAAGAAGCCAGTTGGTCTATTTCTTGTCCTATATCACTTTCAGGGGAGTGTTGGCTGACGTTCTGCATATTTGTCCTCTGTGAGTCTGTCTGCTCTGACTTGACCAGAACCGCGGTACTACTTGATAAATCCAGAACTCCAAAGCTATGTGCCCTGTAAATGCCAGAAAATGGCCTTCAGGAGGGCTTTGTGCACTTTTCTTTTTTGCAAATACAGACAATATAATAATGTGCATATGTGTGAAGAGAGAAGAGAATGTGGAAATAGGTCATTACTATGCCCACCCCCTCCAACTATACATGAAAAACTACCCACTCCACCTTTTCTGTCTTCATTTTGAGCTAGAGGAGTTCTGTCACTAGCATTTACAAGCAATGCAGAGTTCTCCTTGGCTACAGTCTGTCAGTGTCCGTCTGTGGTGCAACTGTTTTTCTCCAGGGACTTTCTGGCTTGCGTGTCTCCCCACCCCCAGCTCTCCTTGTTGAGCTCCTCCTGTGAGTGCTGAGCTCCGCACCCTCCCAGCCTTGTGGCAGATGTGGTCCGGTCCTTCCAGGGCTGTCCCTTTAGTGGACGCCACGGTCATGTACGTAAAAAGATGATTCACACCTTGATGAAAAATACAGAGCATTCCTTTCAAGTCACGTGACCAAGACTGAGCATCTTCAGCCCTCTTGACGTTCCGTCTACCTTGAAGTGTGGGGCACCATCCTGCATCTAGTTTGTTTTTCTCCTCTACAGTATTTGACTATATTAGGGGCTCATTAAATATTTAATGTGTGATTAACAGAGATGTCTTTTAGATGAAACTTACTTCTCTGCCTTGACAAAAGAAATCTAATCTATTAAATATTTACTGATATGATAATAATAATAGTAGCTGACATTTGTTGAGGCCTGCAATATATCAGCTCTCCTTGTAGATATCTCTCTTGCCTTTCATCAAAACTTCTCAATAGTGCAGCAAGGCTGGGTTTCAAGTTATGAAGAAGAGAGGGCACAGAGGAGTCGAGAGACTTACTTCAGGTCACACAGCCAATAAATTGCAGAGACGGTTCCAGTGTTGTTCTGTCTGATTCCAGAACCTGAGCCCTTCATGTCCCTGGTGATTGCAAAAGTCCCATGGCCTTTTGCTGGTGATTGGCCTTCAGCTCTTTCAGAGCCTAACTGAGGAAGCTTCTCAGCAGCATCTCTGCCCTGCCTTGAAGAGCAAAGCCTGATGAGAGGCAGAGTTACAACCATTGGTTCCCTATGGCTATCATACACTGTTGATTTGGATGGACCCTATTGATATCAGGGTTCTGGCGAGTTTCTGATCGAAATGACAAATGTGTGATCGAAATGACACTTATGTGTCCTCTAAGTGTCTTGAAAGGTGCTGCTGTAAAGGGAGCTGGCACTTGGCATGTTGGAGAACCATTTTATTTCTGTGTACTACAGCAACGTGTGTGAGATTACTGCCCTCTGATGTGGTCACCCCATGCAACTGTCATTGCTCTGTGCTCAGAATACTAAATGCCAGGCCTTTCTGCACAGGGGGTGGCTGGTGGTGACACAGAACTGGGAGGACCTGGAGGGCATGATGCAGGAGCTGCTTCTTCCCAGGAAGTAGAAGATGGATAATTCCAAGCTGGATTCTGGCTCAACCTGCGCTCTCCTATTGGGAGGAGGTAGACAGGTAGATTGAGGGGGACCACTGGACCATGACAATGAGAGTATCTTTGTAAAGGATGCTCTCCACCAACCAGCCTATTATCATGACCTCCTAGGGAGAAGCTGCATTGTGTTTCTGTGTGATCAGTGGGGGGGCTGAGAGCGGAGTGCCTTGCTGCAGCCGCAGCATCAGCCATCTGGCCGAGCCCTTTCTATAGCCCGCTGCTTGGCTGGCAGTGGGGTAGGCCTCCTTGATGTTCTGCTTTTCCTGGCCACCCTGTTTCTATCCCAGCATCCTGCTTCTTTGATGCTTTGGTCTTTGTCCAGATTCTTCTCCATCTGGGGTCACCTCAAGTGCAGTGGTCTTTGGTTGGGTCGGGAATGTTTTTGCGCCTGTGTTCTGGAACAGATGTGGTCACTCACTGAACCTGCTGCTCAGCCCTAGTTGGTAACTGTGACCATCTGCACTCAGCTCCTTGACCTAGAATGAAATGTGTCCTTCATATAGTGCTCATGGGAAGCATGCCTATTGATAAGATAGAAACTCACATCATTGGTGTGAAGACTGATCAAACTTAATGCTGTCAGGGTAGTGGCACTTTTATGCTGACATTGATACCAACTTTTATATTTTTTCACTTTTGATATTTAAAACAATTTTGATGTTTGACAATGTAAAATGATTCAACTGTGTTTAAACATGTAACTGCATTGTCTAAATAGCTTTTTAAACCAGTATATTTAAGTAACTTGCATGCATGCGTGTGTGCATGCTTGGTTATGTCTGACTCTTTGAGAACCCATGGACTTCTCTGTCCATGGAATTTTTCAGGTAAGAATACAGGAGCAGGTTGCTATTTCCTTTTCCAGGGGACTTTCCTGACCCAGGGACTGAACCCACGTCTCTTGCGTTGGTAGGAAGGTTCTTAACTTAGATGCTACAAATAACAGTAATGCCTGAATAAATTACTCTTACCTCTAAG
The DNA here is from genome assembly GCF_963930625.1 of Muntiacus reevesi. Classification (NCBI taxonomy): domain Eukaryota; kingdom Metazoa; phylum Chordata; class Mammalia; order Artiodactyla; family Cervidae; genus Muntiacus; species Muntiacus reevesi. The sequence goes on along the minus strand of NC_089249.1, from coordinate 226,771,615 downwards.
GCACTCAGTAGCAATGATGGTCTCATTGTGAGAGCTGTTTCTTTTCAAAGAATGTATACTATCCTCTAGTTAGCTGGAAATATGCAGATTTCCTTCAAGTTTTTTCCCCCCTTTTGTGGTCTTAACCATTTTAAAAGCTTTATTATTTTTGAGTTAGAACAGGCTTATTCCCTAACTCCCTTTATGCCCAGCCCATCCTTCCAAAAGATAATGCTGGTTTATAAAAATAGCTACCAAAGTGCCTCTGGGGAGAGAGAAATGGATGTGTATATTGCTTTTCATAACAAGCCTTGTAGAACTGATTAAGTCATAGAGACCATATAATGGATGATTAATGTGTGCCAGACTCAGTACTAAGAGTTTTTACCTGGTTATCTCATTTAATCCTTTCTTTTTATTGTGGTAAGACCCTTTCACATGAAATCTATCCTCTTAACAAGTTTTTAAGTGTATATTATTTTTCTTACTTTTAATGACACCTTTTCCTGCTTTTTGTTGAAATCCCCCATTTTCATTTTGCAGCTGAAGACTGCTTCCATTGGGACTAGGAGGATACAGAGGCACAAGCCAGATAGAGCCCGTCCCTGAGACCATGCGCTGCAGAGGCCGTGGGTGGGCGCTCTGCAGGACGCATGCCACCGAGTCCAGCCATTTCCCCTGTCCGTCCACCCCTAGGTGCTGACATGAGAGGGAGCAATATTGGTGGACCCTCCAGACCAGTTCACCCCCTAGGTGAATACCACACAGTGACACCCATTGGTCCCACATGGTACAAGAGCATTGCTCAGCCAAGCCCCACTTAGACTCCTGCCCATGGAACTGAGAGATAACAGGTGATGTTGCATCAAGCTGTTGAGTTTGGGGAAGTTAGTTATGTGGTCATAGGTAACTGGGGTTTCCTAATGGAAGCAGTGACTCTTCTTCAGACCTTCTTTTCCCTGGATCTTGGCAATGTTGCCCTCTCAGATCTTCTCCCACCTCCCTGGCAATACCTCCTCCCTCATCTATCTCTGAAGAGCGCTACTTCTGGGCTCCTGCTTGGTGCCCCTACTCTCCGATGAGCTGTAACTCCTCTCGGGGCAATCTCATCCATGCCATGGCTTTAACCACACCACCCTCACTGAGACCTGACCTGACCTTCAAACATCTGCTTCTGTTTGAACTGATACATGAACATACGCTCTTAACCTATATCTATCATTCAAATATTTCTCCTGGGCTAAAGACCCATGCATGCCCAGAAAGCTCACTTCACCCTGCCGAGACCTGGGCTTACCACCTTCCCTTTCTTCCATGGTAGATGGTGAATTGTGTCCCTCTAAAAGGATGCATTGAAGTTCTTGCCCTTGGGACCTCAGAATGGAACTTTATGTGGAAATAGGGTCTTATAAAGGTTAAAATCAAGGTAAAATGAGCTCTTAAGCCCTTAATTCAATATGACTAGTTCCTTATAAAAAGAGCAAATTTGGACACCAAGATAAATGTGCACAGAGGGGAGATTGTGGGAAGAGACACAGGGAGAATGCCATGTGAAGATGAAGGAAAAAGTCGGGGGTGATGGATCTACAGGTCAAGGAATGCCAAAGATGGTCAGCAAACCATAGGAATCTTGGAGAGACCAGACACAGATTGTCCCTCATATCCCTCGGAAGGCACTGACCCTGCCAACCCCTCGATCTTGGACCTCCAGCCTGCAGAATTGTGAGGCAGTGTGTTTCTGTTGTTTAAGCCACCTGGTTCATGGGGATTTATTATGGCAGCCCTAGGAAGTCTGTATATTCCCTGCACCACAGAGCCGTCAGCTTGCTCTTCCTCTTGTAGTCCCTGTCTCAGCAAATGGCTCCTCCATCGCTCCATCAAGCCAGAAACCTGAATTCTCAGCACTAAGAACTGGGCCAACTTGAAATTAGGCACTCAATAATATTGACTATTTTAATAGATGCCCTCAACTATTGCAGGTCTTTTGGCAATTACAGATATTACCCTGAGGATGTGCAGAATTGGAATTAAAAAGAGATACAAACCCCAAACCCCTTTTGTATCCTTCCTGTCCCTCTGTACTTCAGGTTTCCTGTGAGAAACTATTGATTTCTTCTTTCCGCCATGGGGCAGGCGTATATCGAGAGCCACATGTATGTAAATAAGGACTCAGCAGCATGCTTGCCTTTCTATTCTTCAGAGAAATATCGATTTTGACTTTGAAGAGTTACCTAAAAGTTCCCTTTTCACTAGTTCCTTCATTGTGTACAACCTGAACTGGTATGTTGAGTTCTACATTGTGATCTTTGTAAGGAATCGTGCAAGTTGGACTGAGTTCTTTGGAAGGCTTAGGGCAAGGAGGGCAGCTTTCTAGCTGTATTGATCTGCTGCCGGTTATTGAAGTTGTTGCAGATGCTTACCTCCATTTTCCCTATTCAGTGATATTGAAATCATTGGTCTGCAGAATTAAGAGTCTGGCTTCCAAAGAGATGTTGTGCTACTTTCTCTTGATGGTGATTTATACAAGTCCCAGTGCTTCATCCTTTCAGATCACCCTTGGCAACGGAGGAGCAATATAATTGTTGCAATTTCATTTTATATTGAAACGACTTCAACACATTTTCTATACCGGGTCTATGCAAATTGTGTTTTTTTTTTTTTTTTTGGGGGGGCAAAGAAATTATAGTTGTGTGTGGAAGCCCTAAGCAGGGCACAAAGACATCAAAGTCGGCCATAATCATAAAAAGCACATGCAAATCTTTCACATTAATAATTCACAGTTAAGTACAGGCGCTGTGGCCCCCTGTCTGAGATTGCAGCAAGTAGCAATTTGTTTAGCTTTGGTAAAGGGCACAAAATCACTAAGTTCAGATGTTCTATTTTGGTCTTATACTTGCTCTGTGGATTGGATTTGGGTGGAAAGTCAACTTTATAAGTGAATGCTTATATATTTGGCAGGAAGGTCTGATTTGTAAGGGACTGTATAAATTTTGTGGACATTGTCCACATCACTGTCTTTTATGTCTCCAATGAAGCTATTATCTGAACCCTAGACTCCTGAGTGTGTGTCTCCATCCCTTCCATCTTCCATATTTATTCATTCTGTCACAATTTATTGAGTACCAGTATGTGCTAGGTTTGGGCCTGGAGCTAGGGATATACGGTGAACAAGATGAGCATGGCCCTGTCTGGTCCATCATGGACTATCCATGATCCACAGCCCAGCAGCAGCAGCAGCAGCAGCAGCAGCATCACCTGGTAGCTGGTTAGACATGCAAGGTTGTAGGCCCCACTCCAGGCCTGCTGAATCCATTAACAGGATCTGTGGGTGATTCCTATTCCTTTTAGAAGAGGAAGTGCATATTCCATGGGTAATTATAATATGAAAAGATTCTGGTATGAAATGCTCACCTGTTCTGCAGTCTGAGAGGGCTGAGCAGTCCTACCTGTGCTAGAATGGGAGGGGCTCAGGAAAGGCTTCAGAAGGACCAGAGACTGTTACAGCTGAAATCATACAGCGACGCGAGCATGAACCAGGCAGAGACTGAGTGGGAGTGTGAACGACGAAGTCCAGGGGGCAGCCCTAGGGCTTCAGCTCTGAGGTAGTGGAGTCCAGCCTGCCCGAGGAGCTCTGAGTACAACAGGAGGCTGGGAGGGGAGGCGGCGAACTTCCTAGAGGACTTCAAACTGCAATCTGAATCTTCCCCAGAAAGTTACAAGGAGCCATTGAGGCATTTAAGTGGGGTTAGTTTTCAAAACGTGGCGAATTATAAAAAGATGACTTCCTCTGTGGTGTAGGGGAGGGATGGACTGGTGCAGGGGAGAGTAGAGTGCTGTCCAGTCAACAGATGATGGGCTTGGGCCAGATGAGACAGTGGGGGGAGGCGAGTGGATGCCTGTGAGGGGTACCTAGGATCCAGAACTGCAGGGTCTGGGCAACCTCTTCTGACTCTGACCTCCTGTAGACCTATGTCATGAGGGTTTGGGGAATCTCCTCCCCTTTTCCCTAGATCATCAGCTTCTCGAAGTCAAGGACACGGTCTCACACCTTTTGGTTTTCTTCATGGTCCTTAGTGCCGAGCCTGGCACTGGTGCTGTGTGGAGTCCGCATCTTGAGCTTTTCCCAAGATCTTGCCTTTCTTCAGTTGCAGAAGGTGATTCTCAGAGGGTTGGCTGGAAGAAGCTGTGTTTCCCTGTTTGCTTCTGTGTAACGTGAATGATAACTCCTGTTTGTGTGGCGCTTTCCCGTGCATTGGAGAAGGAAATGGCAGCCCACTCCAGTATTCTTGCCTGGAAAATTCCATGGACAGAGGACCCCGGTAGGCTATAGTTCGTGGGGTCGCTAAGAGTCAGACATGACTGAGTGACTTCACTTCCTGTGCAGGCAGCATTTTCCTCTCCACTGTCTCATTTGTACCATCACTATCTCCCTTCATTACCCACTCCCCCCCCCCCCCCCCCCCCGCCACCATCTTTGGAGAAGGCAGTGCGCCTCAGTGTTAATCAAGGGCTGGTTATCTTGGTCCTCCTCTCCTCCCTGTTCTGACTCCTATGTTTAGACTTGGAAGTTGCAGCTGGACGCAGGTTGGGGTCAAGCAATGCAGAGTTGAGACAAACTGTCTTCATGTGAGTTAAACATCCAGGAGGAAGGATGGGCAGAGAAGAGTGAGGAGGAGAACAGGCTCCTGCTCAGGCTGTGATTCAGGCTCCCGTGTGACTGGTAACCAGATCTGAAGACTAGAGCAGACTGTGAGGCCGTGCAAGCTCCCAGCCTTCCAGGGCTTCACAGTCTTAAGAATCTCTTCTGTTGTGCCCTGGGAGAGGAAACGGAAAGGAATTCAGTGCATGGAAGGGGGAAATTGAAGCCTTGCTGAGCTTGTCTCTTGCGTGTCAAATGAAGAAAGGGGTTTTGGGGGGAACAGACGTGAGTTTGAACCCTGACTCTGCCACTCACTAGCCCCATGGTCTTGGGCAGTTGAGTAGGTGTGTTTCCTCATGTGAGAATCTCTCTTACACAGGTGTGCGAGGATGAGGTGAGGCTGAGATGAATGCTGACAAGCACAGTGCCCTGGTTTTGGTGGAGTGCCTGCAACAATCTGTGCATTTATGTCTACCCAGCTCCCCGTCCCTTGCTCTAGAGGATGCTCTTACCAGACAAGGGAGGGCATCATTTCCTATAAGTGGTTTCCATAGAGAATGTAAGGGTTCTCAACCTTCATGTTCAAAAGGATCAACCTGGAGTTTGTTAAGGTAGACAGTCCTGGACCCAGTTCCCCCAGGGTCCCATTAGTCTGGAATGGTGCCCAGGTGATTCTGAGAGGGACCACATTGTGGGAAAGTTGGGAATGGAGCCAGAGCTGGAGCATCCTCCAGCCTTGGGGCTTGCTCAGAGGGGCGCTCAGTCCTGCTCTGGACCTGCTGCAAGGGATTCTCCAGGAGGAGGTCCTACATTTCTACCAGGTCCCAGGTGATTCTCAGGATAAAGCAAATTGGCAACACTGGGCTAGTGATCTAGGTAAGGCCCACCTCTGTTGGGAGTATTTTGTGCAAGATGTTCAAGCAACCGGGGATGTGCTTTTAAGGCATACATGTCCAGCCCATAAATGGGAAGAGCCCATCAGGGAAGGAACTCTAAGTCTCCCCTGAAGTGCTGGCAGATGGGACTCTGGGTGGGCACAGCCTGGCAAGGTCACAAGCTCCAGAAGCCAGGGTGTCCTTGTCCATTAAAATGAGACCGTAGGACTGGGCGTCTTAAGTCCCTCCATTTCTTAAAGTTGCTTGACCCTAATAAAAGATTCAGTTTATGTTAACTCAGGCAGAGGAGAATATTTGCCGGCAGGGTGCCCCCAGTGTTTGATGTTTGCATTCCTTTTAAGTATTGCACTATATTATGTGATTTTATTCGGTTTCTGTACTTAGTCCATGTTGCTTCTTAACTGTGGTTGTGAAACAAAGCGTATATGTTTCTGTGAGATTCTTAAGAACCTTTCGATGGTTTGTTACCCAAGCTGAAAGGACTGCTCCCTGGTGGCAGCTCCTGGAATTGCAAGCCCATCCTTTTGAGGCATTAGCAAAATCAAACCATTTGAGGAAAGGATTGAGTTTTCTGTGTTGTGGTTTTTTGTTGTTGTTGTTGTTTATTTTCTTTTTTTAAAGCAAATTCCCATCCCAGACTACCTGAAACAAAGTCTCTTGGAGAGGGATCTGGAAACCTGCATGTAGAGTAAACCCTTCATGTAAACCTCATGCCCAGAGTGGTTTGAAAACCCATTGTTCTTCATCTAGGTTTCTTAATCTTGACACTGTTAAGTATTTGGGCTGGAAAATTCCTGTGAGAGGCTGTCCTGTGCAATTAGGATGTTTAGCAACATTCCTGGCCTCTCCCCATTAAATGTCAGTAGCCCCTCCCCACTCCCCCATCTGTTTCAATCAAATTTTGTCCAGACATCGCCCACCGTCCCCTGGGGGCAAAATCACTCTCTTAAGCACCACAGCTCTGATGTGTGCCATGAACATCCAGCCCATTTCAGTGACAGCATGTGTCACAGGGTCACTAAAAGCTAAGATATGTCAACTCTCTCTACAGGAGGCTATTAATGCAAATGTGGAATGACTTCTGACTTGTAGTAGAATAAACATGCTGGCTTTATGACCTATGTTTTGATTCTGAAACAGTCATAGAGGAGAGTCGTTGGTGAAGGATGGACTGGCTTTAATGACTGTACACTTAGACAGGGACATCTGATCATACCCGCTGAGACCACCCACGTACTTTCCCAGGTTCATATGTTGGCTTGATGCTGCAGGTGCCTGGAACACTTGGAGGAGGGAGGGAGGAACGTGTAACTTCATTTCTCTTAGAATCTTTCTGAAGTAGTTAAATTCTACTAGCTTTTGAGAGAGGGCTGTTTGTCGTGTGAAATATCCTTCTGTACTGCAAGCACCGATTCCAAGAGTATTATGGATGAGACTTGTTGTGAGACAGAGATTGCACTGGGCATCCATGTGGACCACAGTCTGGTTAAAGGAACACCGCTAAGCCTGTTCTGGGAGCTAGAGTTGAATTCTGCAGTGTATACCTGTTGCATCCAGAGATCAACACCTGAACTGAACACCTCTAGTGAGAATCAGTGAGCCACGGCAGGCCCCTCTGTGCTCTTCATCGCAGCCAGAGCTGAGCCTTCTGGTCTTCTCATAATGGAACAGAGTGTCTTGTTGGCAGTCTGGTATCCAGGGACCCACCACAGGATGAGTCCTTCGTATTGCAGAAGGGATTGACGCCTTGTTGTCTAAAAGAAGAGGGTTGGCAGTGACCCTAAAGAAGACCTGTGTGTGTGTGTGTGCGCTTCCTGTTGGAGATGGGATTTCACACAGTGGGGCTGAGAGTCTGGAGCCTCCTGGGCGGCTCTGATGGGGATTTGAGGGGTTGGAAGCAACACTTCCAGCCTCACAGAAACAACCAGGTGCTTTCTGTGAAGCTCTTCTGTTGGTCCTCTGAGTGACCACCCAGGGAAGCCCCTTCCCTTCCTCGCTTCTTCCCCTGTTGGACTGGAGTGTTAAACTTGAGCAACTCCACTGTGTGTGGCTCTTGTGTAGAGATGGACTGTGACCTTTGCGTCTCTACTGCTCTGGGTGAGCCTGGACTACAGGGTCCTGAGCAGGGATGGGAAGGAAATCTTTTGTGATTTCTGATCTCTGTCTACTCTCTGCCCTACCCCCTCAACTCCTCCTCCCCAACCCCTGAGACTCCGCAGATACAGCTGGGCGTGGACACGGAGGCTCGAGCTGGACCAGGTGTGGCGAGCCTCTATTCCCCGTCCCCTTTCCCTTGATGGCTGGTGCTCCTGAAGCATCTTCCTCTGATACCTGTGGGAGTGGATAAACTTCATAATGCACTTGAACTTGGTTGAAGGCACCTCCGCTCAAAGAAAGTTACCCACCAGCTCTCTGATGTCTAAAAAACCCGCTTTGGGAGTGTGGTTCTTTTGCTTTAATACTGAATCTAGGACAAATCATTTATCTGGTATGAGTCATTACATTTTGGTGGGAATGCAGTGGAACTTATTTCCTGAGATGAGATTGTGCTGGGAGAGGAGGGTATAGATATTTCACTCCCCAGAGCGGCAGGCCAACACAAGGAGTGGAAGAGAAAAGCTGGGAGGAACTAACAGGGCATATGACTTGGAGACCAGAGCTGATAAAAGAAATTTCCACTGTTGCCAGGGGGCAAGGTTTTCAGACACCTTCCTCAGCCACACACTGTGGACTATGAATAGCCAGGCATCTTCCATTTCAGCCTGCTCTGCTCTTCTGGTTTGAAACTCTAGCCGGAATTTTTTAATTTTAAATAATCCATGAAGATCCTCATTTCCTTGCGGGGCCTCCAGTTTCTGTTGCTCTGTCTCATGTTTGTTTGTCACTTCTGTTGGACACTCTTCACTGGAAACCCGCTCTATTTGGTCCTGAATGAGTGGGAGGAAGGTCACAAAAATGCCCCTTGAGATTACAATTATTCCCACTTCCAGCAGATGCAATAGTGATTGGCTGGCCACTGAGTGAATTTATTTATACTGTCACATATTCACGGTGATGAATTTTATGGGATGAGCTGAAAGAAGTACCCAAAATAAGATATTCTTTAGTAACCTAAGGAATAATATGCCATTCCAATTCTTTTATTCAATTTCATTTTCTTTCATTGGAAGAAATACTTATTCTGAGAGAAATACAGGAATGTGAATACTGGCATCCTGAGACGGCCTAGACAGGTGAGCGGGGATCAGGTGGTGCAATTTTCTTGCCACAGTGGGTCTACTTCAGCCGCCATCCTTGATGGCAGTGCTTTTACAAAGTGCTTTCCCTGGAACGCTGGTTCATCCAAACATCCTGTGGACAAGCGTTCGCCTGATCATGTACGTTTCTGCAAACCTGTGCTTGCCTCGTGGGGTTGGCTGGGCCCTGTGTGCCCACTGCGCTGGTGCCCCACTGGCAAGTGACATTCCTGAGGTTAAGGGTGGGAGACATCCTTCAGTGAAGAAACTGGTGCGCCAGTTTTAAAACCAGTCCTCAACTCATTTGGCCACAGAAGCTTTTTGTTTTCTTCCCTCGACACCTCATTAGAAGGAGCAAGTTTTTCCAAATGTTGCTACATGAAGTGATTTTCTCTTGGGATTAGCTGTTCCCACATCACTGTGAACACACAGTTTTTGTAAACCAGTTGGAACCACTGGCAGGGAGGGCAGGGCTCTGGGAGTTGTCTCTGCTCTCCAGGGGAGGACAAGGGCTGTGCCTGGCAGATTTAAGGTTATAATCTGAGGGCCTCCTGCAGTGCTGGACATGTAGGGTCTCAGAGAGAATTCTTGGAAGAAATGAAAGGTTTGTGTAACCTTTGACACAACACGGTTTGTGTTAAAAATCTGATAGTCCTGTGAAACTTTATGGCTTATGTCAATGTCCTCTGTGCTAGTAGGGGCAGGCTCCAAATTCAGAGAGTTGATGCATTTGATTTTTTTTTTTTTTTCGGCTGCAGTTTTTTTCCAATCTGAGAAAGGACAAGTGCATCCCTCAGGCCTAAGGCGTCTTCCTTGGCAGCATCCTAATTTTCTTTGTATGGTGATACACCTGTTCCATTGCTGGGGCATCTTGACACTTAGAAAGAGTAAAGGGTCCGGAAACAGGTTTTGTTTATTCTGAACAGACCTTAAAATACAACTACATTTATAATATGCCTGCAAGGCACCCTGAGAAAGCACACACATTAAGAGTTAGAACTGCTGCTCGTCTCTGAGACCCTGCCTCCCAGAGCATAAAGTTGCTTCCAAGTGTGTGCAGAGCGGTAATGTTTGAAGTCGTCCCTCCTCAAGCAACTGCAGCCCGGATGCCACAGCAAAGGCATCAAGTGAATGTGTAGAGACAGTCAGGGGAGTATCACATGTTGTCTTCTGCGCTGTTAGAGTCATGAGGCGTCAGGGAGAGAGCCTTTCGGTCATGGGGAGGGATGTGGAAGGTCTGGCCTCTGATGTCAGACTGAATGCAAGTCCAAAATCCTGAAATCCTTACCTCTAGGACCTGGGCAAGTCCTCATCCACTCTGGTCTCTGTCGTCTTCTAAGTTAAGACCTGCTCCCACCCCAGGCTGTAAGTGGCTCCTCATGTCATGCTTGTAGCAACCTTGTGAGAGGATAGGATTACTAGCCTTGCCTTGCAGATGTGGAACCTGGGGCTCAGAGAGGTAAACGATGTGGCTTAGGGCAGTCAGGAAGTAGCAGTGTCAGAGATTCACTGCTGGTCATGCTGAAGCTCCAGAGTGTGGCACTAACCACTCTCCCACACGGCTTCTCGGTAAGGACCAGCTTGTGGGAGGCAGGGCCAAAAGGGGCCGTCAAGAGTTCAGATGGCCTTGGTGTTGCCATGACAACACACTGTAGCTGCATTGTGGGGAAGGTGCTTCATCCCAGGTGTTCAAAGGTCCCTTTTCTTGTAACAATCTTGGATCAAGCTCTCTTCCCATGATGACAGCTGAAGTTTCTAAGTCCCTTAATGGTTCACCTTCTCTCTGTGTGTGTTTTATCCAGGTTTTTTTTTTTTTTTCCTTTGAAGCAGTTAGGAAAGTAGAATTTGTGAGGAGCTTCCACGCTGTGCTGAAGAGAGCGTGGCCCTTATAAATGTCTCAGTGCCTCCCACCAGAAGGGTGGGGTGGAGAGCAAGTCCAGTGCCATTCTGGGCAATGACAGCACGTATCCCACCCAGGTGGGAACCCCATGGCAGACCTTGGGTTTGTGGGTTAGAGAGTGGCCCCCAGGTTAGGAGCGTGCATCCCAGGGCTTTGGGGTTTGTGTGTGTCACGTCCAGCTGTTCTTGAGGCTGGTTTCTCCACAGTCCACAGTGCATCTGGGCCTCTCTGCTCGCCCCCACCTCTAACCAGCTCCACATCTTCTCCGTGCATCAGTCAGGACTCTGCCACTATCAGGAGACACAATTCTGACTTCAAACTGATTGGGGAATAGAACCCATTAAGACAAGACCAAGGATTCAGGAGGTAACTCTGACTTGAGACTTAGCTCAGTGCAGGCTCACGGATGTCCACAGGGTCTGGTTCTCCGCCTTCATCTCTGAGCTCCGTTCTGTGTGTTGCATCTGCTCCCAGGCACTTGGTGTCCTTGTGGCAGTGAGCTGGCAGCAGTGGCTCCAGGCTCCTAACCTCGCACACTAACATGTCAGAGGATATGTTATGGCAAACATCTTGCCTTTCATTGACTCCGATTGTATCATGTGCCCGTCCACATGGCCAGAAAAAGTCAGTGCACTGAGGGGCTGAGCTTTGGATCACATGCTCTGTCCTTCACTGCAGTGACCTAAAGCCAAGAGCTAAATGTCGGAGAGAGCTGGTTCTCCAAAGGAACGCAGAGAAGCGGAGGTGGATGCTGGTGGCCATGATATAAAAACCATTCACTGCACTTGCTGTTCTCGTAGATCTCTTTGGTCCCTAGTCGCTGGCCATTCTTGTAGGTGCATGTGCTGCTGGAGGAAGGCCTCTGCGTGCGCCTGTGACTATCTTCCAAAGACAGGTCCATGGTTGAACCTGGCCCCTGCTCACACTGATGTGACAGCTCACTCCGAATAAAATCGGTTACTTAGAGTTGCAGCTAGCACTTGTTGAGTCCCTGCCACGTGACAGGCATTCTTAGACTCTCTGCTATGCATTCTCTGACTTCATCTTTGAAAATAACACTGCAAAGGAGTATCATTAGCCCCCCTGTACAGATGGAGAGAAAGACTCTGCACAATGAAATGCCTTGGAAAGTCACATAGTTACTTGGGTTAATTCGTGGAGAGGCCACAGTGAGAAGTTATTCTTGTCTAGTGCCTGGTACTCTTTCTACCAAATCACTCACCCCTCCTGTAGAGCACGTATTGGAAAGATAATGGGATATTTATTAATGCTTCTTGCTAGACAGAAAGAAACTGGAAGGTGCCTTCACTCAGGAGGTTCAGGATTCCATGCAGTTATCAACTGAGTTCTCTGTGTAGATAGGTCAGCATGCTGTGGAATAGAGAGAGCTGAGTTGCTGGTCTTCGTGTGAACTTACACTTGTCCTCTGCCTCCAGCTGGTTGGTTGCTGAAGCTGACCTGGTCTCTCTTCTGTAACGTTAGATGTTGTGTGCTGGTGGTCAGAATGTCTTGACATGGACGACACTGGTGAGTCTGAGACCATATATGTCTTGGTACACTCAGGATTTTCATGGCACATGATACAGAAAGGGAAGAGGCTACAAAATCTGCCGGGTAAGTAGGAATACTTAGGAGGTCGGGTGATGAAGCAAAGTAGGAAGTGTGATTTAAGAAACCACTGTGGAAATGACTTACATTCCGTAGGTATTTTAGCTGTGGTGTGATGTGACCTGCAGATGAGCCAACTTGAAGATTATTTGTTTAACTTGACACTCAAGGCTTTCTCTCTTCAGTCACAATCTATACCTCTGCAGACATGCTTGGCATTTCCTCCAGGTGGGGCTATTTCCTGCTCTCTGGAATGACCCCACCTTGGGATATGGAACTTCTGGACCCTGTGCCTGGAATGGATTTTTGCACAAAATAAATGCTCACCAAGTGTTTAGGCATCTATTGGTGAATTCTGAGGGTATTTGTTGAGCCCCTTTTATGCCACAGATGCTGTCCTGGGTGCATGAGATATAGTGGTGAGTGAAGCAGGTACTGTCCCTGGTCCCTGCCCTTGGGGAGGGTTATTCTGATCCACTGAGTGAATTGATCATCCTGGAGGCTCCATTGGGTTTCCTGCCTGGACATCTGACCTGGGAGCCCCTTTCCGAGGAACTTGAATTTGAAGCTCTCTCAGCCTTCAGTCCTGGGGAGGAAAGCATTCATTTTTCTGGCTCTCCCTTTGTTAATGACTCCAAGCAGTGAGCCTGGAAGTAGTTCCTATTTTCAGATTGGAGTGTATCATGTACCTTCTTTATCAAAGGCTCTTTTGGATGTGAGTCACAAAAACTCAGACCAGTTTAAGCCAAAGTCTGGAATAAAGGAGTAGTTTGTACAACCTGAGAGCTGACCTCATGTGACTGTCGCAAGGACCTAGCTGGCTATTGGAGATGCAGAAAGCCACACTCACTTTCTCATAGCTGTGTTCTCTGCTGTCTCCTGAACCTGGCTTTACCTGCTTCCTCAGGTATTTTGTTGGGACATGGCTGCCCCAGAGCTCTGGAATTTATAGGTCCATATTTCAAAGGACCAGTGGAGAGAATAGCATTGTAAATCTTGGTTCTAATGTCAGGAGAGAGGATGCTTGGGCCAGAATTTTGCCCACAGCCCCAGCAACTGTGGTCTGAGAGGGGATGCTAGGCTCTGTGGTGTAAGCCAGGCTGCAGGGCCCATCCCTGTGATATGTGGGAGGCTGTTCTTGGAAAAATGCTGACCAGCTGAGGATTCCTGCTGGGCAGGTTAAGAAAACATGCTGTTTGCCTCAGTTGAGAACATTTCTTCAAACCAGCAAATTGCAGGAATGGCCTCAGCTGACTCTTGTCCTCAATCTTAATACCTCTGATGGAGAAGCATGGTCTAAAGTGTTTATTGTTTTAGAAAATTCTGTATCAGCAAAGTACCTCGGGATCCAGTGTGTGATATTAATTCTGAAGGATAGGAAATCATTAGTTGGGGCCAGTAAATCCTCTGTTACACTGAGGCTGTGTGTTCCAAGAAAATAAAGAGCCCTTCTCATGAGGAAAGAAAAAGCCTTTGTACAAATAGGCTGTGTTGTGGGCTGGGGACAGGCACCTCAGGGCTCCTACTTGCTAATGTCATTCCAGCTACTCTCGTCCACATTTAATTGAATTGAACACATTGAAATTTGTTCCAGCGTATTAACAGGGAGCTGGTGAATGCGTGTGCAATATGTGACTTAATTAATGTTTGCTTTCCCTGTGCTGACCCCCTTCTGGGAACACACACTGAGGACCCCCTGAGGAGAAAGGGATGTGTTGACTTGAAGAGACAAGCCTTAACTCTTTCAAGCCCCTGAATTTCAGCAACAGCCGGGGAGTTAGAGTGTACTCAGTTGAGGGGGCCCAAAGTGGCATCTTCTTCAACACTGCTATGAACTCTTCCAGTTATGTACGCTGGCCCGATGACTTCATGCCTGCATAGTTGAACACATTCATGTCTGAATTATGAGAGTAATACATGTTCATGGTCAAAATTTGGAACATACAGAAAGTATAAAGAAGAAAAAGTCTAATATGTCTATAATATCTAGTTACATAGAAAATAATCACTATAAATGCCTTGGTATATCTTTTTAATTGAAATATAGTTGAGTTACAATATTTCAGGTATACCGCATAGTGATTCTATTTTTATAGATTATGCACCCTTTAAAGTTATTAAACATAATGGTTATATTTCCCTGTGCTTTATATCTTTGTTGCTTACCTATTATATATGTAGTAGTTTGTATCTCTTAATTCCATACCTTTGTCTTACCCCTCTCTCCTTCCCCTCACCACTGGTATCCACTAGCTATATTTATGACTCTGTTCATTTTGTTATATGCTTGTAGATTCTACATACAAGTGATAACGCATTTCGTATGTTTGACAAAGTAGTATGCACTTGTCTGACTTATTTCTCTAAGTGTAATACTCTCTAGGTCCATCAACAGTGTTGCAAATGGCAGAATTTCACTGATTTTATGGCTTAATAATAGTCCACTGTGTGTACACACACACACATCATATCTTCTTTATACTTTCAGCTGTCGATGGACACTTGGGTTGCTTCCACGTCTTGGCTATTGTGAATAGTGCTGTGAACCATAGGGGTGCACGTATCTTTTTGAGTTAGCATATTTCTTTCTCTTATTTCTACTATGCCCTTGTGTGTGCCAGTATGTGTTTTTAGTAAATTATCATGTTATTTGATAGTTAGTATTCTGTTCTCTCATTTTTTTACTTATCACATTTTCTATATTTTTACTCAATGCAATTTTTAATGGCTTTATAGAAATATTAATATAACATTAGCCTGTTTTAAGCATGTGGTTCAATGAACTATAGTAAAATTTTAGTGCTGTGCAACTCATCCCAGTCTGAGAACATTTCCATCACTTTCCCAAATCCCCCAAGTTCCCACTTTTACCCCTGGGCTCTTTGTTTCCATAAACGTACCGATTAGGAACATGCCGCATGAATGGACTCCCATACATGCAGTCTTTCACATGTGGCTTCTTTCCTTGAGCAGAATGATGGTGTCCGCATCACTGAGGAGACTCCTGCGGAGGCAGCACTGGCCTGCCAGCCCCTGATAGCCAGTGTTTGGTTTAACGAGCAGTGGTATCTGAACGGTGTGGCGATCTCTCTCTTTAGGGAAAGGCGGGACAGCACAGGTGTCTTTCTTCAGGATCGAGTTGGATTCTTGCCCAAGTGCCAAGAGGGCAGCCATTACAAATGTTGACATGATTGTGAGGGAAAAAAACGAGGTGTCTGTGTCAGCATCCCACTGACCTCGACAGGGGACCTCATCTGCAGGCCAGGGTTATTGCTTCATTCTGAACCAAAGACTGCATCACAGCTATTGATTTTCACCATGAAGGTTATCTTTGAAACCAGAAGGGCCAGAAAAGCATTGTCTGCTTTGGAGAGAATGTGGGGCGACAGGGCAAGGAGCACAGGGACCTGACTGAAGACAAAAATCTTTCCAGGCGCCTGGAACTGAAACATTTTTGTTTTCTTTCTGTGCTCAGCTAATTAGAGAGACCTTTCTCAAACTATTTCCTTTCTTATGTGGAGGTTAAAGGACCCCCCCCTGGCCGCCCCCCCCCCCCCCCCTGCCGCCCAAATCTTGCTGGAATGTTTACAGCCTGTCTGCTTTCAGACAAGTAGAAATGATATCCTTTTCTTTGGCAGGAACCTTGTTCATGCCTTCCAAAGAGGGAAGCTTTTAAAAAATCACCTTTTCTATTTATTTTAGCATAAAAGGAAGCTGTTTGGCTATTCACACACTTCCTCATTTGGAGTCCAACTTATGCATCTGTTTCGTTTTGAGGCAAGTCTATCTCACAGAATCTGTGTGCTCTTGTAAAGATAGTCAAATTTTCATAACTCACAATGTGAGAGCTATGGAAGGAGGCAAGAAAAGAGGGCTCCCTTGGCAGAGACCCCCACCCCAACCCCAGAGAATGAGGTTCTGCTGGGCTGTAATGGGTCCTCTTTTAAACTCCCAAGTCAGAATAAAGACCATTGTGCTTCACTTTAATAGTAATGCTTTGGATGTGATGTTCATACATCTCCTCTCCCCTGATTTCTCTCTCTCTCTTTTTTTTTATTAAATAGTAGAGACTGTTAAGTTTCATCTCCCAACAAATGTGTGTGTTTAGAAAATATTGCACTTACATTTAGTGTTCACAGATATCTTTGCTTATTTATAGATGCAGCAGGTATGTGCCAGCTTTCTCCTGAAAAGCAGATTTTGACTGGATCACAGTTACTATTTATTTGTTTCCAGGAACTTAGAGTACTGGCACACCACACATCTCTGCTAAATACCAGTGCTTGAGCACTTCATTCTGAAGGATCTCTTACTCTCTTGGCCTGCAAATAAGATTTTCTCACTTGCTTCTTGAGATCCTGTGTGTTTCTTTGTCAGTGCATCCTCAGCCTGGATTTACCGGAAAGGTCAGAGAAGATGCCTTGGGAGGGGACTTGGGGTTTGTACTTGGTGGTGGACCCGTGGTAGCTGCCCTGTGAAATGCTGCCTGGGGTCCTGGGGACACGGGAGGGCTGTGCTGGCCCAGAGTCTGCTGGAGCCTTCTGTGACCCACAGACCATCCTCTCTGTTCTTACCATCTCTCTTCCCCATCCTCCTGAGCTGTTTCCTACTCTTCCTGGAATATTTCCATGTCACTCCTTAATTTCCAAGTCCTTTCCGCCTAGAATCCAGACCTAGTTCTTGAACGTGACTTTCAAAGCCCCTCGCTATTAGCCCTAAGATGTATTTTTACTTTTAATTCCCTTCATTCAAGGTTCTTCTAAGTTACTGTCCTACCAACACTGTTGGGTGCCACCAGGCCCTTTTGCCTGGTGATCTTCTGTTTAGCTGGCTGATTCATTGTTGTTCAGTTGCTAAGTCCCGTCCGACTCTGTGACCCCATGGACTGCAGCAAGCCAGGCTTCCCTGTCCTTCACTATCTCTTGAAATTTACTCAGATTTGCTCAAATTCATGTCCATTGATTTGTGATGCTATCTAACCATCTCATCCTCTGCCAATCCCTTCTCCTTTTGCCTTTAATCTTTCTCAGCATCAGGATCTTTTCCAGTGAGTTGGCTCTTTGCATCGCCGAAGTATTGGAGCTTCAACTTCAGCACCAGTCCTTCCAATGAAAATTCAGGGTTGATTTTGGATTGACTGGTTTGATCTCCTTGTAGTCCAAGGGACTCTCAAGAGTGTTTTCCAGCACCACAATTCAAAAGCATCAGTTCTTTGTTGCTGAGTCTTCTTTATGGTTCAACTCTCACATCCGTACATGACTACTGGAAAAACCATAGCTTTACTAAATAGACCTTTGTCAGGAAAGGGATGTCGACTGGATGATTTTTTTTCTTTAATGTGCATCAGAATCACCTGGAAATGTGATGAAGTCTGTCGATGCCCAGAGCTTTTAAGCCTGTGAGTCAGAGGTGAGGTTTGGGTGTGCTGGCATCAGTTGACTCCTCCTGTGATCACTCCTACAGTGGGTGGGGCCACACTTGAGCTGCTCTGGCTGTTGATATCTCTGAGTCCTCACCTCTTTTAGGGCCTGGTGGGGTGTCCTGTTTCCCTGGGAGGCCTTGCCTGGTCCCTCTGGTACTCTCTCACCCTTGTTTGTGAGGCTCACTTTTTGCACTTAGCGTGCTCTGCTTGGACTGCGATTTAAGTATTTGTCAGAGATGCAGTTTCACACTAGTTATGTATATCTATGAGAACTGTCTCATATTTGCACGGCAATTTATAGTCTGGAAACACTACCGTGTGTGTAACTTCCCTCCTACAGAGCAGGGAACTTTATTGCAGTGGCCTCAGCACCATCGCCCCCTCCCACCAGGCAGCCTGAAGGAGCTGAGAGAGACACTTGAGGCTGGCCGGCCATTTGTGGCAGCCAGCAGATAGGGTTGATTGAGATGAGCAGTGTTGTCCTTTTGGATGTTCAGAAAGTCTTCACTGAGACTGGCTTTGTGATGGGCACTCTACAGGGTGCAGATGGCAGGTGAAGCAGAGTCCTCAGTGGGGGTACACAGCAGAAAAAGGACTGATTGTGGTCTCTGCTGAGACAGGGGCTGAGACAGGGAATACCCAGCCAGAGGGGTTCTCACAGGAGGGGACAGGGGAACTGTAATGTGGGGAATGGGAGAGAATGATGCATGAATGGGCAAGGGCAAGAGCACCTGGTGAGGTAGGAAGAGCCAGGCCTGTGGTTCCAGGGAGGGAGCAGGGGCCAGAGCGAGCCCAGGGGTTTTCAGGTCATGCCCAGGGTTTCCATCAGCCATGGTTGGCGGATGTGACCTTTAGTATAGGGGAGTGATGTGATCTGATTTTGTAAAACTCTAATGTGAACTACAGTGCACCCTATTGGCAAGGGAGGTGAACTTGGACACGTGGGCCGCCAGGGCTGTGTGTCTGATTGGATGTGGCTGGGGCAATTTTTCTGGGGTCAGCTCATCCCTGTGTGGCTGCCTGCCAAGGCCTGGCGGTGGGACCTTGTGCCCTGGGAGGGAGCTGGAATCCCTGGCTGCACCTTGGCAGGTCTTCTGGTTGTGGGTATTCATAGATCCTGAGGCTGGAAGACATCTTTGGTTCCCCTTATCCCACTCACTCATTTGATAGAAGACAAGACTGACTCAAGGGAGGGGGGAGGCAACTCGTCTGGGACCTGCAGCTACAGTCCCGCCCTTCAGATAGCTGTTCTCAGAGGAGTCAACAATCCCCAGCCTCAGAGACAAGTGGTGTGAAGGTGATTGTATGGTTGAGTGAGGAGCAGGCCTCCTTTGAACCCCTTGAGAGTCATAGTGCATGCCTACAAAGAAACGAGCTTTGCCGACAGACAGATGAGGAATTTGAATCTTATCTCTACCACTGTTCACTGGTTTCATGGCTTTGGGCAAATCATTTAACCTCTCTGGCTCTCAGCTATAAGCTAGCAGTGCTAATACCTACCTTGCAGAGATGTCAGGTGGATTAAGGGGTATAATGTACATAGTACTTGTCACATGTCTGACTCAGGTGCTCAATAAATGAAATGATGACAATTACATATGGCTGAGTTATGTTTGGCATGCAACTCCCTTAGATGAAAGCTCTAATTATCAGGATGAATTGGGCTGGGCAGGTCTCTGCCCAGATTCACAGAACCCTTTCTTGGCAAATGGAGGGAGTTTGGCAGAGTCCATGAGTGAATGGTGACTCTCAAAGTCCCTCACCCCCCATCTCTGTGTCTCCATGACCTGTGCCTGGTACAGAGTCCTTCCTCACCAGGTATTCATTGAAGTGTTGCATGGATGAATATTTTCCTGTCAAGAGCTTACAACAGGCTACATAATCAAGTACCAGCCCTGCATTTACACTCATTTTTAAATTTCTGCTTCTAGCTTTCCATGTGATTTTTTTACAGTGCATCTGATGATAGATTTGGAGCAGATTCATGTCTTGAGATCTGAGAGACAGGTGGCTTTAGAATAAGTGATGATGTATTTAAAAAGTGAGTTCATCTGGCTTTATCCTAATATAAATGCAGAGGTAGTGTCAGTTTGCATTTTGATTGAAGCTGGTAGAAGGAGCTGGGAGATGTTAGGAGCATTGTAGGGATGTAGCCCTCATCTTCTAAGTTGCCTGTGATTGGGAATTGCTGTTACAATTTCCATGGCCACAATGTCTAGGAACCTCTGATTCAACCAGTCAGAGGTACTGAGCAGAGATAGAAGGCAGGGACATAAACATTGTGAATTGGGCCCGTAGATCATCTCTTAACTTCTGTGCTTTTGGATAGCTCGTCATGATGAAGGAGCAAATTTTCAGAAGCAAAGGCCTGGTGGGAGGCCTGGCAGGGCAGAGGTGGGGTCTCAGATCTGTTTTCTATGTAACATGCAACAATGGCTGATCTGCCTGTAGCTCCATTAAAGATGAATCATAACTGAGCCTAGCTGGAGGGCCAGGGCAGTCTGTCTTGTACATGGGAGAGAGAACTGCAAAGGAGGTTCTGACTTAGCCATGACCTCTCCAGACTCTTCAAGACCCTTCTGTAGGCTCAGTAAGTTGAGGACACCTGTGGGCACTGTGCCTCTCGACCTTGCTGTATGGGGTGGTGCTTGTGCTCAAAGGGATACACTGTGTTAGAGGAGCCGATAGAGCAGCGTTAATGTGGAAAGGTTCTGAGCAGGGGCATGGGGACACCACTCTCCTACAGCCCTCCTCTCTCCCCCTAAATCCTTTTCTTCATATCACTTCCCATTTTATTTTCAAAGCAGCAGTTGTTCAGGTTGGACGTTTACTTAAGGTTTAGTTTTAAAATCTGGGCTATTGGATGCTTAATGTCTCAACAGCCCATAAGAAAGCTCCACTGTTAACAAAGGCTTTAGTTGGATTTAGGTGATTCTTGGCTTCTATATTATCCAGTATTCTCCAGAGGAAGAGGACCAATAGGGTGGAGATAGATAAATTCATGCAATAGGCAGTAATAGCTGATCTGACTCAGCTAATTTGAATAGCCTGAGGACCGATTGATTCCCATTGAGCCGAGTTTGAGAGCCAGGGGAGTAAATGTAAATATAAGAATAAGGGAGCTGAGAGGCTCCCTTATTTGAAGGCTGAGAAGTCCCATCACCCGCCGTCAGCAAGCTGGGGACCCAGGAGAGCTGACGGTGTAGTTCAGATCTGGGTCTGAAGAGCCCAAGAAGCAGGCAAACCAGTGGTGTAATTTCCAGTCCAAAAGCTGGCAGGCCTGAGCTCCGAAGAGAATCAGTTTTTCCATTTAGGTACTAGGGCAAGAAAAGCCCAGTGGCCCAGCTCAATTAGGCGTAAGAAATTTTGTCTTACTCAGCCTTTTGTTCTATTCATATCTTCAGTTGATTAAGTGAAGCCCACTCATGTTAGGGAGGGCAGTCTGCTTTACTCAGTCTACTGACTGGAATGTTCATTTCACCCAGAAACACCCCTCACAGACACACTCAGAATGATGTTTGGTCAAATGTCTGGGAACTCCATGGCCTAGTCAAGTTGATACACAGAATTAACCATCCCAGCTTCCAGAGTCTGGCGAGGGTGAAGCCTGCCAGTTGAGGGCCATTCATGACTTGATATATCATTTTCAAGTCCCCAAAGCCTTTGACTTAGCAGAACTATTGTTCAAACATCACGTGGGCTGTGAAGATGAGATAGTTGAGAGGTAGAGATGGAGAAGGCTTGGGTTGGTTGGTGGTGTAGCTCTGAACCCCTGTGTGACTGGTGGGTCTCCCAGCTGCTCTAAGCTTCACTTATCTGAGCTGGAAAGTGAATGATAAGAGCACCTGCTCTTTAGTGTTGTTCTGAAGAGTAAACGGGGTTGAGCAGAGTAAACCGGGGTGGCTCCTCTCGGCCGTGCTTGGAGGTAAGGAGCAGCGGCTGCGCTTTGCTGGAGCAGCCGTGGAGAGAGACCCCGCATCCAAGGTAAGAGAAACAGAGGTAAGATGGTAGGCACTGAGAGAGGGATCAGGGGGCAAACAGACTGAAACTACGGACAATTAGCCAATCTGATCACATGGACACAGCCTTGTCTAACTCAAGGAAACTAAGCCATGCATTATGGGGCCACCCAAGATGGACGGGTCATGGAAGAGAGGTCTGACAGGATGTGGTCCACTGGAGAAGAGAATGGCAAACCACTTCAGTATTCTTGCCTTGAGAACCCCATGAACAGTATGAAAAGGCAAAAAGATAGGACGCTGAAAGATGAACTCCCCAGGTCGGTAGGTGCCCAATATGCTACTGG
The DNA here is from genome assembly GCF_963930625.1 of Muntiacus reevesi. Classification (NCBI taxonomy): domain Eukaryota; kingdom Metazoa; phylum Chordata; class Mammalia; order Artiodactyla; family Cervidae; genus Muntiacus; species Muntiacus reevesi. Next base: position 226,749,629 of record NC_089249.1, on the reverse strand, counting down.
AGATCACTGGAGAAATAACTCCAGAAATAATGAAGGGATGGAGCCAAAGCAAAAACAACACCCAGTTGTGAATGGGACTGGTGATAGAAGCAAGATTCAATGCTGTAAAGAGCAATATTGCATAGGAACCTGGAATGTTAGGTCCATGAATCAAGGCAAATTAGAAGTGGTCAAACAGGAGATGATGAGTGAACATTGACATTCTAGGAATCAGTGAACTAAGATGGACTGGAATGGGTGAATATAACTCAGATAACCATTGTATCTACTACTGTGGGCAGGAATCCTTTAGAAGAAATGGAGTAGCCATCATAGTCTACAAAAGAGTCTGAAATGCGGTACTTGCATGCAGTTTCAAAAACGACAGAATGATCTGTTTGTTTCCAAGGCAAACCATTCAATATAACAGTAATTAAAGTCTATGCCCTGACAGTAACACCGAAGAAGCTGAAGTTGAACAGTTCTATGAAGACCTACAAGACATTCTAGAACTAACACCCAAAAAAGATGTCCTTTTCATTATAGGGGACTGGAATGCAAAAGTAGGAAGTCAAGAAACACCTGGAGTAATAGGCAAATTTGGCCTTGGAGTACAGAATGAAGCAGGGCAAAGGCTAATAGGGTTCTGCCAAGAGAACGCACAGGTCATAACAAACACCCTCTTCCAACAACACAAGAGAAGACTCTACACATGGACATCACCAGATGGTCGACACTGAAATCAGATTTATTATATTCTTTGCAGTCAAAGATGGAGAAGCTCTATACAGTCAGCAAAAATGAGACCAGGAGCTGACTGTGGCTCAGATCATGAACTCCTTATTGCCAAATTCAGACTGAAATTGAAGAAAGTGGAGAAAACCACTAGACCATTCAGGTATGACCTAAATCAAATCCCTGATGACTATACAGTGGAAGTGAGAAATAGATTTAAGGGACTAGATCTGATAGACAGAGTGCCTGATGAACTATGTATGGAAGTTCGTGACATTGTACAAGAGGCAGGAATCAAGACCATTCCCAAGAAAAAGAAATGCAAAAAAGCAAAATGGCTGTCTGAGGAGGCCTTACAAATAGCTGTGAAAAGACAGGAAGCGAAAAGCAAAGGAGAAACAGAAAGATATACCCATTTGAATGCAGAGTTCCAAAGAATAGCAAGGAGAGATAAGAAAGCCTTCTTCAGTGATCAATGCAAAGAAATAGAGGAAAACAATAGAATGGGAAAGACTAGAGATCTCTTCAAGAAAATTAGAGATACCAAGGGAGGCCATGCAAAGATGGGCTCAATAAAGGACAGAAATGGTATGGACCTAAGAGAAGCAGAAGATATTAAGAAGAGGTGGCAAGAACACACAGAAGAGCTGTACAAAAAAGATCTTCATGACCCAGATAACCACGATGGTGTAACCACTCATCTAGAGCCAGACATCCTGTGAAGTCAAGTGGGCCTTAGGAAGCATCACTAGGAACAAAGCTAGAAGAGGTGATGGAACTCCAGTTGAGCTATTTCAAATACTGAAAAATCATGCTGTGAAAGTGCTGCACTCAATATGCCAGCAAATTTGGAAAACTCAGCAGTGGCCACAGGACTGAAAAAGGTCAGTTTTCATTCCAATCCCAAAGAAAGGCAATGCCAAAGAACGTTCAAACTACTGCACAATTGCGCTCATCTCACATGCTAGTAAAGTAATGCTCAAAATTCTCCAAGCCAGACTTCAGCAATATGTGAACCGTGAACTTCCAGATGTTCAAGCTGGTTTTAGAAAAGGCAGAGGAACCAGAGATCAAATTGCCAACATCTGCTGAATCATCGAAAAAGCAATAGAGTTCCAGAAAAACATCTATTTCTGCTTTATTGACTATGCCAAAGCCTTTGTGTGGATCACAATAAACTGTGGAAAATTCTGAAAGAGATGGGCATACCACCACTTGACCTACCTCTTGAGAAACCTGTATGCAGGTCGGGAAGCAACAGTTAGAACTGGACATGGAACAACAGAGTGGTTCCAAATAGGAAAAGGAGTACGTCAAGGCTGTATATTCTCACCCTGCTTATAACTTATATGCAGAGTACATCATGAGAAATGCTGGACTGGAGGAAGCACAAGCTGGAATCAAGATTGCTGGGAGAAATATCAATAACCTCAGATATGCAGATGACACCATTCTTATGGCAGAAAGTGAAGAAGAACTAAAGAGCCTCTTGATGAAAGTGAAAGAAGAGAGTGAAAAAGTTGGCTTAAAGCTCAATATTCAGAAAACTAAGATCATAGCATCTGGTCCCATCTCTTCATGGCAGATAGATGGAGAAACAGTGGCTGACTTTATTTTTCTGGGCTCCAAAATCACTGCAGATGGTGACTGCAGTCATGAAATGAAAGATGCTTACTCCTTTGAAGGAAAGTCATGACCAACCTAGACAGCATATTAGAAAGCAGAGACATTACTTTGCCAACAAAGGTCCATCTAGTCAAGGCTATGGTTTTTCCAGTGGTCATGTATGGATGTGAGAGTTGGACTATAAAGAAAGCTGAGCACCCAAGAATTGATGCTTTTGAACTGTGGTGTTAGAGAAGACTCTTGAGAGTCCCTTGGACTGCAAGGAGATCCAACCAGTTCATCCTAAAGGAGATCAGTCCTGGGTGTTCATTGGAAGGACTGATGTTGAAGCTGAAACTCCAATACTCTGGCCACCTGATGCGAAGAGCTGACTCACTGGAAACGTCCCTAATGCTGGGAAAGGTTGAGGGCAGGAGGAGAAGGGCATGACAAAGGATTAGTTGGCTGGATGGCATCACTGACACAATGGACATGGGTTTGGGTGGACTCTGGGAGTTGGTGATGGATGGGGAGGCCTGGCGTGCTGCAGTTCATGGGGTTGCAAAGAGTCAGACACGACTGAGTGAGTGAACTGAAGAGTAAATAAAGCATGAAAACATGTCGCATCACACTGTGGCCTGTGGCATGCTGCTGTCCTCATCATTGTCTTCTGGGCTGAGGATGAAGGGGTGTGTTTTATGAAGTCAGTACTGCATGCCTGGTACCGTTTTCAGTGCTTCCTCTGCCAGGACTCCCCTGTGGCCTGTCTGTTTGGAAACTGGGTTTGGGTCTTAGTATCTGATCTTTTCCCTGTAGACCACATGGGTAATTTTTTTCTTTTCTGGAATTTTCCTTTCATCATTTAAACAAAAGATTTATTTTTGGGGGGATGAGGTCAGTCATCCTTTGGATGGCCTTGGCCAGCTGTCACTGTCCCCGCGGCCCATCTTCATGTGGCTGGCCCTCTGTCCAGAGTGCTGAGGAGGTGGGGGAAGGCTTGGAGGCAAGGTCCCTGATGGGGGCATGGCCGAGGGATCAAGTTCCCTGACCCAGGGACGCCAGCATGTTTGGCCATCCAGCTGGGCAGGATACACAGGTTCTGTAAAATCTCAAGGCTGTCCTTCAAGAAGGTTCGTGGTTCATGCTCTCTGGTCAGTCCAGTCATGTTCCACAGTTGGTCCCCCACTAACCAGGAAGCAAGGTTCATTTGCCAACTGGGTGTCAGCTGAGAAGGCTGTGATGCGCTGCTGTTGTTTTTACCTGAAATGGTCTCACAGGTGGGCACGGACAGTGGGCGGCTCATTCCCAGGGGTGATCTTAAGGATCTGAGGGGTGTCTGCAGGGATAATACATTCATGTTCTTCTTTCTTGCTAGGACATTTTCCTCCTGTTTCTTTTGCTTGAGAATCTGGATGATTTCCCAAGTTATAAAGACTCACTCTAGAAAAAGCAAGTGGATATTCCTTTCCAGCAATTCATCAAGCTGGCCAACACTACATGTGGGTGGCGGGACTTGTACATTGATATACTAGTTCATTTTCTTCACAGCAACTTTGGCAATTATGTATTTTTATTATTCCCACCCGACACATGAGGACTCTGAGGCCCAGATTGGTTATTTGCTTTGGCCAAGCTTACACAGCTTGAATGTAAAATTGAGGGTTGTATTTAAGGAATGTACTGGCCCATCGGGTTAGGAAACCCTGGGGCACTGTACAGAGAGCTGTGAAGGCTAGGCGTCTGTTTGCCTTTCTTTTTCTTTGGTAAGAACCAAGTTCTCAACCACTGGTGTCTTTATTGTCCTGATGGCAAAATGAATGTGGTTGTGTTGGCTTTTGCCAGTGTCATAGGGATATTTAAGACTTCATTATGTTATATTTAATAATTATTTAAAATTTTATTCTTATAGGTTAAGATTATGAAAATATACTGATATTATTTTTATGTCAGAATAATACAGCTGAGTTATCAAAAACTTAGTTACATGTATTGGCTGTTTTCAGTCTGCATTACTGGGGTATGCCAAACAATAATAATTGCACCTGACAGTTAACTAAGCACTTACTATGGGGCGGGCAGCATATTAGATGATTAGCTCATGGAATCTTGAGCCCTGTTCCTATTTTACTACTGGTAACTCAGTCTGACTTCAGATTTTGTGATCCATCCCTCCCACAACAGAAAGCACAATGCTTGGGCTCTAAACAAAGTTCTATTTAAGTCAGTGATGAATGCAAATGATTATTTTTCAGATTTTAGGTGAAGTATATTTACAGTGAGACTCTTTTAGACAATGTCTAAACAATGAGGCTTAATGAAATATGTGTTAAAATGCACCCCGCCCCCCACCAGTTTGAGGATGTCCCAAGGTAAATTACTTGGTTGATTTTTACAATGGGCATAAACACAATGGGATGATAGACCACACGGATTCAGGTAATGTCTAGATTAAAATTCTGAGCAGTCAAAGAGCATCTTTTGCAAAAGGTTGGATCTCCTGATAAGCTCCAAATTATATTCCCACCTTATTTAAGAATATGTGTTGGCAGGTTTAACAAGATCTTGGCGCATTCTAATTTGAGATTTATTACAAGATGTGTGCATGTTTAATAGGGACTTAATTATTCATATCCACATCTTCCTGACAGTAACTTACTTCAGCTGTAGATAAATTCCTGGTGCATTGGGAAATACTGGCTTCTACTGTTGAAAAAAATCTAGTGAAAGGAAGATTAAATGCATATGCAAGAAATTACCCAGGATAATCAGCTCCAGTCAGGCGGGAGCTTTGAAGGAGTAGGTTCCCGTGCCCTTTGTGTATGTGCCCCATGACACTATCTAGAGGGCTCTTCTGTACCCCTGGCTGGAAGGCCCAGTGTCACAGAGAGTCCAGGCTCTGGAGCCAGGATTATTAGAAGTCAGTTCCAGTTATGTCCTAAGGTTTGAGTGCCCTTGGCCTGATTTCCCAAAGTCTCAAGTCCTCAGCTCCTTTGCATGCAAAAGAGGATATCTTATGCTTTTCTTTTGAATGGTTGATCTGAAGATGAATCAAAACACCTATTAATTGAGGTGCAAAGTGCATGGTCTGGAAAGTACCAGATGGAAGCTGCCTTCCTTTCCCATTCTCCCCTCTCATCATCCATTCCTCTGAATCCATCTAGTCAAAGCTCTTGAAGGAAGCACAGTGGTCATTGTTTTCTATAGAATACAAAAGTAATATGGTTAAATGAGATGCTGGTGAAAATGTGGGGAAAGAGGCACTCTTGGATGCTGCTGGTGTGTGTGAGTTGGTCCAGCCCTTTTAGAGGTCAACTTGTTGATGCCCATCAGAATAAAAGGCCTCAGAGCCTTGGTACTTCCTGTTTCCTCTGTCTGTGGCGCTTTACTCACGATTGCCTGCCTGACTGGCTCACTCTTTATTTCAGGCCTTGGCTCTGGCATGACTTTCTCAGAGAGGTGGTACCCTACTGTCCCGTGTAGACTAGCGCCACTCATCACTCTATAGATTATTGTCCCCTATGGTTTCCTCCAGAGCCCTGAACTGTCGGTGACATTGTTACACCATCTCCAAAGCAACTCACAAAGGCGAGTCCCGAGAAGGCAGGGTCTTTGATTTGTTGCATGCTGTGTGTCCAGCACTGAGGGCAACGATGCATCTGGCACAAAGTGGGCACTTGATGAATAATTGTTGAATAATATAATCACAGGTTATTGCCTTGAAGCTCTGTTTGTGTAAGCATTCCATGGAGCTGGGTGTTACCTTGGGAACCACATATGAACTGTTACTTTGAGCAAAGACAGGCACTGAGTAGTGTCTGTACATGAGCTCTGACTCCCTTGACAAGGAGTGGATGGGCTACATTGTCTTGGTCTCAAGGAACAAAGGGCAGTGGACTCAGTGCCCAGAAAGAGTGTGGATTGTCGCTGATAGAAAGGTGAAATTTCCCTGTCTTGAAAAGGCGTGTCCTGCAAGAGAGGGCTTAGCTGTTGTTATGTACCAGTGACGTATATTGAGAGAGAATGCCACAACCGATTGATAGTGTTTTTAATCAGGAAAATTTATTTTGATTATTTAAAAGTACACAAGTAATCACCATTTTTCTTTTACAAGATTCTAATTTTACAAGTCTAAAATTATCTGGACCATCTCTAATCTTCAGTTGCTCCCCCCTCCACCCCATTTCCTCTCAGAATATCAGTGCTATTATTAGCTTGCCATCTCTATTTCTAGGCATACTTTTGTGGGTTTACATGTGTGTATATCAAACTGAAGTTCTGCAAGTGGATTGGTAAGCGTTTAGCTTCCTGGATGACATTGACCCCTCATTCTTCTTTGGGGATCATGCCATCAAACTTTTCTGTATGGTTTAGTGATGATAGTATTTTGCTCTTGCTCCTTTGGAAGCTAAATTTAGGATGGAGAAAACTGCTTGTGAGATTGTTTGGGGTTCAGATTCTTGTGAGACTTGAGGCTTGGACAGGAATTATTATTTTTATTTTTTTTTATTGTGCTGAAAGTATATAACTTGAAATCTACCTTATAATTTTTTTAGTGTGCAGTGCAGTTTTACCTGTATATGCGTTGTTGTATAGCTGAGCTCTAGAATGTTTTTATCTTCCATGAACATTGAACAGCAACTCCAATTTATCCCTTCCTCCAAACCCAGGCAACTATACTAATTCACACTTCTAAGGTTTGACTGTTTTAGATACCTGGTAAGTGGAATAAAGGAGTATTTGTCCTTCTGTAACTGACTTATCTCACTATGCATAATGTCATTAAGGTTCATCTCACTAGAGATGGTCATGTGATTTTTGTCCTTCATTCTATCAGTCACATTGATTGGTTTTCATTTGTTGAACCATTCTTGCATCTAAGGGATAAATCTCACTTCATGTATGATCCTTCTAATGTGCTGTTAAATTCAGGTTACTAGTATTTTGTTTAGGATGTTTATATCAATATACATCAGGAATATTGGCCAACAGTTTTATTTTCTTGTATTGTCTTTGTGTGACATTGGTATAGGGTAAAACTGGCCTCATAAAATAAGTTTGGAAGTGTTCCTATTCAATATTTTGGAAGAGACTGAGAAGGATTGGTGTTGATTCTTTTCTAAATGTTTAGCATTCTCTTTTGAAACCATCTGGTTCTGAGATTTTCTTTTGGGGTAGGTTTTTAATTACTGATTCAATCTTCCTATTCAGTATAGGTCTTTCAGATTTTCTATTTCTATGTGATTCAGTCTTGCTAGGTTGTCTGTTTCTAAGCATTTTTCTATTTCTTCTAAGTGGCTTATAACTATTCATAGTACTCTCTTACTGTCCTTTTATGTCTATAAAATTAGTAGTAATGTTCCCTACCTTTATTTCTGGTTTTAGTAACTGAGGTTTTTGTTGTTGTTGTTGTTAGTCTAGCTAAAGGCTCAACAAGGTTGTTTACCTCTTCAAAAGACCAGCTGTTAGTTTCATTGATTTTTCAAAAATTGTTTTCCTCTTCTCTATTTTGTCTATTTATGCTCTAATACTTATTTTCTTCCTTCAACTAACTTTGAGCTTAGTGTTTTCCTAGTTCCTGGTGGTATAATGTTGAGTTGTTTATTTGAGCTCTTTATTCTTTTTAAATGTAGGCATTTGCTGCTATATGTTTTGCTCTTAGTATTAATTTTGCTATATCCTATACATTTTTGTATACACTTTTTGGGTTTTAAAGTATTTTCTGATTTCCCTTGTGATTTCTTTGACCCAGTGTTGATGTCATTTAATTTCTACATATTTTTAAATTTCTCCATTTTCTTTCTATTCGACTTCTAATTGAATTCCATTGTGATACAAAAAGATATCTGATATGATTTCAAACTTCTTAAATTTGTTGACTTACTTTATGACCTACCATGTGATCTTTCCTTGAGAATATTTCATGTACCCCTGAGAAGAATGCGTATTCTGTTCTTATTGGGTAGAATGTACTATATGTGTCTATTATTTTAATTTGGTCTTTAGTGTTGCTCTGTTCTTCCATTTCCTTATTGATCTTCGTTCTGGATGATTTACCCATTATTGAAAGTGAAGTATTGACATCTCTTCCTATTACCACGTTGTTACCTTTTCCTTCAGTTCTGTCAGTGTTTGCTTCATATATTTGATTACTCTGATGTTGGATGCATATACAGTCATCCCTCAGTATCCACGCACTTCTGCATATTCCAAAGTCGATGGATGCTCAAGACCTTTATATAAAATGACATAGTACAATGAATACAGTCCACTGTTCATATCCACAGATTTCACATCTGCAGATGGAACCAACTGTGGGTATAAATTTCAATCCATGGTTGGGTTGGTTGAATCCATGGATACAAGCAAGGAGGGCCCATGATATGTTTATTGAAAAAAATCCCTGTGTAAGTGGACCTATGTGGTTCAAACCTGTTCTTCAAGAGTCAACTGTATATTTAAATTTGTTATATCTTCCTGGTGAATTGACCTTTTTATCATCATGTAATGTCTTTCTTTGTCTCTTGTGACAGTTTTTATCTTAATGTCTATTTTGTGTGGTATAATTATGTAGTCCCTGCTCCCTTTTGGTTGCTATTTGTGTAGAATATATTTTTCCATCCTTTTGCCTTTGGTCTATGTATGTCCTTAAATCTTGAGTGAGTCTGTTTTAGACAGCATGCAGTTGGATTTAAAAAGAAATTCATTTAGAGACTCTTTTGATCAGTGAGTAATTACTCAGAGGGTAGGGCTTAATATTGTCACTTAAAAATTGTTTTATTTCTTTCTTGTAGCTTCTTCATCCTTATTTCCATGTTCCCCCCTTGCTGTATCCCTTTTTTGTGTGTTTTTTTAAAATTTGTAGTGTTATTCTTTGATTCCCTTCTCAGATAATCTCTTTGTGATTATTATGAGACTTAAATAAAACATAGTTGTAACAGTCTATTTTGAGCTGATACCTTCAATTACATATAAAAACTGCCCTTTTACTTCTCCCCCCATGGATTTTGTATTATTGATATTACAAATTATATTTTTTTATTCTGTGCATCCACTAATTTTAGTCCTTTTTGTTCTTTTGTCTTTCAACTGCTTTACCAGAATTAAAGATGATTTATGTACCACCATTACAGTATTATAATATTCTATATTTCTGTATATATTTACTCTTGCTGATGAGCTTTATACTTTGATATGCTTTCTTCTTGCTATATAGCACCTTTCATTTCAACTCAAAGGATTCTCTTTAGCATTTGCTGTTGCACAGGTCTAGTGGTGATAAACTCTTCTAAGCTTTTGTCTCAGAAAGTATTTATTTCTCCTTCATTTTTTGAAGGACAGTTTTGCTTGATACAATATTATTGGTTGGCAGTTTTATTCTTTCAGCTTATGAAATATGTCATCCATCTGCCTTATGCCCTGTAAGGTTTCTATTGAGAAATCTACTGATAGTCTCTCAGGAGTTCCTTTGTACCTCTTGAGTCACTTTTTTCTTGACAGTTTCAAGCTTTTTTTTTTTTTTTTTTAACTTTTAAACAATATTATTATAGTGTATCTCATTGTGGATTACTTTGGCTACATCTTTCTGGGATCTATTTGACTTCTTCAATCTGGAAGTCCATATCCTTCCCCAATTGGGAATTTGCAGCTGTTATTTCTTCAAATAATGCTTTCTGCTTTTTCTCTTTTGGGAACCCTACAATGTGTTTATTAATCTTCTTCCAGGTATCCCATCACTCTTTCAGCCTTTCTTTACTCTTTCTAATTTCTTTTTTTACTTGTCCCTCTAACTGGGTGATTTCAAATGACATCTCTTTAAGTTCTTGGATTTTTCTTTTGCTTGATCAAATCTATTGCAGAATTTTTCAATTCATTTTTTTGGTTCTTCAGCTCCAGATTTTTGACTTGGTTTTTTTTACAGTTATCTGTCTCTTATTGATATTCTCATTTTGTTCATGAATCATTTTCCTGAGCTTGTTAAAAATCATTATGATGGTTATATTGAATTCTTTGTTAGGTAACTCAAATTCATCTATCTTTGTTATTTGCAGCTTGGTTTCTGGAGATTTATTTTGTTCCTTTGATTGGGCCATGTTTCCTTGTTTCTTCATGTGACTTGTAGCTGTGTGTTGGGATGTGTGCATTTGGAAAAGAAAGTCATATCTTTCAGCCTTTACAGATTTGCATCATACAGGGAAAGAACTTCATCAGTCAGCCAGGCTAGAGATTTGGGGAGCCTCTCAAATCTTTTTTGGAAATTTGTAATCTCTGGGCTTGTACATGTGTTTTTCCAGTGAGAGAGGTTTGCCAGTTTCTTATTCAGGACTTTCTTGTCTCCTGATCCCTCTGGTGTCCGTCCATGGCACTGCAGATTCTTTGGCACTGCTGAAAGTCACTGAGTTCTGGTTTGTTCTCTGTGGCCCCCAGGTACTCAAAGTGTGCCATGTCTGTCCGTGCTCTGAGTCACCTGAGACATAAACCAGTTCCCCAGGCAGCCCTCCACAAAGCTGGAATGTTTGATGCAGGGGGAAGCCACAGGCTGGGCACCTTCTCCTAGTTGCAGAAAGCTGTGTCGGTTTCTTTCTGCAGTATTACAGGTTCTCTGGTGTTGCCACAGCTGCTGAACTCTTGTTCTCTGCTGCCCCCAGGCATCCAAGGGTATTCTATTCCTCATCAGTGCTCTGAATCGGGTGAGACAGAAACCGCTTCCGTGGGCAGCCCCCTGAAAAGTCAGAGCACTGATGGATGTTCCACTGTTCTCTCCCCTTTCCAAGGGAAAAGCTCCAAGTAGGTATTCTCCTCCCAGTGGTGAGTAGTGCCAAGTTGAGGGAGGGGCTGACATGGTTGCAATGAAATGAATTTTACCACCTCGTTTAAGGCATTTGTTCTGGGCTTTGAGTTTGCCAAGGGTACTACAACTTTCTGATTGATTCATGGAGTTATTATAAAGGTTTTTTGGACCATACGTTGTTCTTAAGTTGGATTTTCTGCTGGGGAATGAAGCCTGGGACTTTCTGTTTTGCCATCTAGCTGATGTCACTTGAACACAGAGTATTGTTTTATGGCATTTGCTGAAATTGTAATGCTGCATTACTCAACTGGTGTCATAGCTAGTTTTATAATTGATGTCTTCCAAGAAACCATTTTATAAGTATTAAAAAGACTTTCTCTTCAAGGGATGTCAATCTATTACTTATAATGAGCAATAAACATATCGGAAAATGTGTTGGATGAAAGAAAGTGGTAATAAATGGCTTTAAATTAATAGGTATTTCATCCAACACTAGGCACAGGCTGTTGCTTGCAAATCAATTAAAGGCCAAAGGAGAGCTGAATCATTGAACTCTCTCTGGGTTTTTGCTCACAGAGGTTTTCCTCCAAATGTAGTTTATCTGGGAAATCATGAGTTCTCAGTTCTCCAGGGAGAGGCAGCTTAAAATTCAGCTGGGTAGTTTCATGATGTCTCCAACAGGCTCCATAACCTTCATGATATACAACCTTGGAATTTGTGTGCACCTTGTCTTCTCTCTGAGGCAGAGATTCAACACACTTGAACTGCTGAGGTGGAGAAAGTGAGTTATTAATGTTTCTTAGCTTACAACTGCGTCCGTTGGCAAATTTTAGGGGCAGAAATGTGACTTGCATGCCCTAGGTAAAATGGTGTTCACAAGACCTCCTTTGTGACTGAGCAAGTGTGTAAGTGAATGAAGTTTTATTTCCTGCAGAGAAGCAGGTGAATCAGTCAGCACATCCACATCACTGGTGTCTCTGCCGTGGGTGGCATGTGTTGGGGTTAGGAAGAAATTCTATCTCAATCATGTGAAATGTCCAAAACAAGCCTGCTCTGTGATTTCCCATGAATGCTCTTGTTTTTTGAGTCCTATTTATGTGGGCCCTATTTATGACAGAGGGGAGGTTCACCAGTGGGCAATGCTTGTTTCCTCTTCAATTTCCCTTGTCGTCAGAGGGAGCTTTTCTTAGTGACATCCTGAGTCTGTTTCTTTTCCCACTTCAGATACACTTGACCATCTAAACAATTATCTGGTTCATCACTCAGAAGAAACCTAGTTATAGGGAGAATCACCTTGAGCCCTCTTAGCTCTTCTCAAGACACTGAGAGCGGTTCCTGGGGGAGAGAAATGAGAAGACAAAGCCTCTCATGATGATCAGGTGGTCCTTTACTCCTGTGCCTGGAAATAAGAATTCTGCTTGCATTCTAGACAATAGAGTGATAAATTTTTTTAAAATATAATTTAAGGACAGCTTTTTCTTTATTCTCAGGTAGTCGATAACTTGCAATTTAAATGAGCTAGGTTTATGGATGGCTGCAGAAATCCTCCTCACTCAAACCCATATCTATCCATCAGGTACCATGTATCACTTTACTGTGGAGGCAGCAAGGGGACAGCTCATCAGGATTGCCCCAGTGGAATGTTATGATAGAAAAAGAGAGGAATAGATTACATATTTATGTGGTCTTTGAAAATGCAGTGGGACAGGAAGATTGCTTGTAGCGTCTGCAGTTACATTAAGTGACTATTAACCTTCACTGGTTGCAAATGTCTGGCGAATACGTTTGTGCCTGTGTGTGTTGTGTGGCTTGAAAAATTAATGAGACTCTTCAAATAATCAAATTAGAAGTATTTGTTACCCTCAGTTCTGGTGAGCTATCAAAACAGAACTGGGTACAACTCAAAAATAAAGTGTCTGCCAAGAGAAAGAAAAATATAAATTGCTGGGTGGGATGAGGTGGGAAATTATACTGTACAGATCTTGGAAGCTGGCTTCATTTGATGAAGTAAAAGAAGAGAAAATATGCCTATTGTAACTCGGTTTCATTTGCGGATCATGGTTGGTGAATTACCTCTTTTGTCGTAAATGCATCACACTGCTGGAAGGAGGTAGCCTTTACAGTAATGTTTTATCTTTGTGGGTGTCACGCTTTTCCCCAGCCCACTGACTCATCAGGTTGGTTTGCCAGACACGATAAAGAACGGTACCTGCTAAACCAAACCTTCACTTCCTGAATGAAACAGGATGTTTTGAAGTTGCTCTTTGGATAAAGACAGTTTGAACTGGTTGCTTTTTGTTCAGTCACACCAGTAAATGCTTTAATTTTGTAAACAGTCCCACCTGACTTTCATAAATCACCCTCCATTCATTTTTGAAACTCACTCATTCCTGATGAGCTGAAAGCTATGTTCTCCCTAGTATCCTGCACTGCACAGGAGCAGTAGCCCTATAAGTCAGCGATGAATCCTTGGAGTCCCTGAAGGTCGGAGACCACGAGTTTTCTCTGTCCTCGTTTCGTGGCCATGAGATGGGAGGGAGGAGGAGGTATTGGATTCTAGCAATTTCACTGTAGGACCAGTAATAGAGGCCCTTTCTGCTTTGATTTTAACTTTTGTTTTTTTTTACAAAGCCTTAAAATGTATCTGACTGTCATGGAAGCTGGAGAGGAGACCAGAGCTGTGGGTTGGTGAGCGGGACTGTCTGTAGGAGCTCAGTATTCAACTCTGCTGGTGGAGCGGCCCCTCTGCCTCAGCCACACAGCCTGAGGGGGAGTAGGTGCGTTGTGCCAGGGCCCTCAGAAGGCAGGTGGACTGCTCTGCTGCCCAACTCAGTGACCATTCAAAGCCCTTATCAGTGTGGAAAAAAGCATAATCCTCAGAAGGATGCAGAGTGTCCCCCGTCTTCTGTGACAAGGCGCTGCAGGGGCTCTGGCCCTTTTATGGATCTTCTCCAAAGGCAGGTGGGTTTGCTCTCTAGTGGGACACAGCAGGCCCACACTCAGCCCAGAAACCGTGTTATTCTAATTGTGAAATGAGAAAAACGACATGTGGTGAGTTCGGCTAATTGATCTGCGGAGTTCTGGTTTCCTGCAATTTAAGACTCCGTCCAGAGCATGAATGAAATATGCAGAGGGCAGAGGAGCTAGAGATGAAGCCTGCAGGGAAAAAAGTCTTTAGAATGGGGCTCGCCATGTACAGTTCTGAACTCCAGGAATTTGAAAGCAGTGGCAGCTGTTCGTGCCTCTGTGGCTGGGGCCAGGTTGTTGGGGGTGAGCCGTGTGAGCCTTGGGTCCTGGCTGTGACTGGGAGTCTGCAGAGAGGGGAGTAAGCCTGGGGGCTCCCGGCTTTGCAGGACTGAAGCTTCACTCTCTGATTTTTTGGAATCTTAATACCAAGCATCAGGAGATGGTCTCATGACATAGCTGAGAGAGGGGACAACTCCAAGTGCTTAGGCATGAAAAACAGAGGTTGTTTTTTTTTTTTATTTTTTTGAAAAGAAGAGGATTAGCTGAAGCTAGCTGGGCCCCCAGCGACTCCAACCTCACCTCTCAGAGCGTGCCCTGCTTTCCAGCCGCCTCCACATCACCCGGGGGGCTTATTAGAAATACAGACTGACTCTAGGGCTCCAGCCCTACTGAATCAAAATCTGCATTTTAAGCAGCTCCCCCGGAGATCTAAAGACCCCGTAAAGTCTGACAGGCACTAAGGGAAGGGCAAGCCATTGCCCTCTGGCAGCAGATTTTTATGGAAACCCAACCTCGCCACGCTGCGAGTTCTGGATGCAGTGAGAGGAGGCAGACTGTGCCTGGTCTTCGGGAGTTTACTGTCTAGAAGGAGGTGGCAAATAATGAAAACGAGACAAACTCATCTCATGGGTGTGTTCTGAGAGTCTCAAGCCTTCAAGGCGGCAGCAGGGGGCCCACCCTGTGTGCTCTGGTGGCAGGCGTCCTGGTGTGGAGGACTTCTTTCCCTCCGGTGTAGAGCAGAGGGACCCCAGGAAGGGCTAAGCCCATCCCAACTTCTGATTTCGTATGTGCAAAATGCAGGGGAAAAGCACTGTCAGTGTCACAGGCTAAGGGCTTGTTGACTAGCTACTCTGTACCGAAACCTCACTTGGTGTAGAGTTGAAGACAAATCACAGCTCACAACTTCAGGGGGTTGGCCTCTGGGGTGAAGAGGGAATTACTGTCCTGTGGAAACTGAATTGGGCAGGGCGCCTGAGGACTGGCACAGAATTCTGTCTGGGTGCATCCTGGAAGGCCTCCTAGTGGAGACAGATGGATTTTCAGTTGAGACGATTCAACTCTTCATGGGCATAGCTCCAGCTCCAGCTTCTGAGAGTCTTTGCTTCTCTCAGAGCTGTGGACGGTCATTGCTGAGCCTTGCAGAGGGGTGTTGGGCCTGATGGAGTTGCCAGGGGTGAGCAGACAGAGGAGGGATCTGATTTTAGAGGAGCGTCAGAATTTCTGTGTGGTTGGGTTTGGTGCCTGATAGCAACATCCCCAAATGTTCCTGAAGGCAGCTCATCTTTGCTGGGAGTTGAAACCAGGCCAGTGCGCATGGATGGACAGATGACTTTCAGAGCTGCTGACCTCACTCAGGCCATTTCAAGGTGTGAGACAGGCTGGGGTTCTCCTGGGAGCCTTGTTTGTGGAGTGCCTGCTTGGTGCTGTGCTCAGGAGGAGATGGGGTTAGGGGAGTGAAGAGGGAAAACAACCGTGACAGGATCTTATGTCTTTTTAAATAAAGTGAAAGTGGCTCAGTCGTGTCCGACTCTTTGTGACCCCAGGGACTATACAGTCCATGGAATTCTCCAGGCCAGAATACTGGAATGGGTAGCCTTTCCCTTCTCCAGGGGATCTTCCCAGTCCAGGGATTGAACTCTGGTCTCCCGCATTGCAGGCGGATTCTTATCCAGCTCAGTCACAAAGGAAGCTCAGGAATACTGGAGTGGGTAGCCTATCCCTTCTCCAGTGGATCTTCCTGATCCAGGAATTGAAACGGGGTCTCCTGCATTACAGGCAGACTGTTTACCAACTGAGCTACAAGGGAAGCCTAATAAATAAATAAATAATAAAAGGCTTTTAAATAAAGCCAGGGTATAAATCAGTAGCCAAGGATTCCACCTGGGGAGAAACACTGGACGTGACAAATTTGAATGCTAACTATGTTTCATAGAGAATGGGGTGTGCTCTCTGTACCTTTTGTGTGGTGTTCCTAATGAATTTTTTAAAATCCCCAAAGAAGCTTTGATTATCTTTGATGTACAGGTGAGGACAGTGAGGCTCAGAAAGGTTGTGAGAGGCCACGCTGGGATATGAACACAGCTTTGTCCCATGGAAGGTTCTGTCTTCTTCCTGGTGTATTACATATCAGTTTTCAATCAAGCCAGAGAAGCTGGTTGGCGTTACTCTAGTGTGAAGATGGGAGTGTTGGTGAGGCTGGATTTTGGAGCTCTTTGAACCAGGTTAGTTAGGAATTTCCCAGTGTTATATGAGGGAATGATGTTTCCTTGTCCTTTATTTACCAGTGAGCAGTGATGGGAGTGGGTGGCTCACTAAGTGAAGTAAACCCAATAGGGGAATGAAGTTGGTGCTGCTTGTTAGGAGCAGAGAGGCCCTCCCAGGTCTCCTGAGGGTAGGCTTACCATCAAAAGAATCAAGCCCCAGGGTAGGGAAGCCTGAGGGGCAGGGCTCCAAGCCTGAAGCCAGACCAAACTGAGAAGGTGCAGGGACCATGAGTCCCCCCTGAGAGAGAGGCTGGATGTCGGCAGGTTGGGGGGTGGGCGGGCAGGATCCATCTGAAAGGACAGGCAGCTAGCTCTGCGTCTTTGGTGAGGAGCCTCTGTCAGTCCCGTTGCTACTCCCTTCCATGGGAAGCATTTGCAAGTGGTAGTGGGTGTCTTTCTCCCCCCAGCTCCGCGTTCTCCCCCCGCCGAGTCCTGCGGTAAACGACTGAAGATAGCAAGGAGAACGCTTCCTTTTCCCATCTTGCCCGAACATAGCCCCTCAGTCCAGGGAGCTCTGAGGCACCTGTGGGGGCAGCCAGGAGGGCAGAGTGGGTTGCCGGCCAAGGAGTGGACTAGAGCTTGGATAGACTCGAGCCCTTCCTTCCCAGAGCCTTAGTATGTATGCAGGGTGGCAGTTTGTTCCGGGAGTTCAGAGGAAGGAATGGAGTCAGGTTCCTTTCGAGGGGTTGGAACTGGGGCCATTGGTGACCCTCTCCTTGGTTGGTTGGCCCAGACACCCAGACTTCTCTCCAGTTATGTGGAACCAGCGCTTGCAGCAGGCAAAGCACCTTCTGCAGCGAGATGCCAGGCTGGGCTCTGCCCTTTCTCTCTTCGGCCTCATCCTCCTGGCAAAGCCTGCCTCTTGTGTGTGGCCACACCTCATCCCTGCTTCCAGCTGGAGGAGGGAGTGTCCTGCAATGCGCGGAGTGAACTTGTTTATTAGGGATGGGTTGATGTGTTACCTCTACAGTTTCAACAAAGCATGTTTTATACTTAGTAAAACTCACACATTCCCACTGGGTTCTTAGCAGAGACTCTAATGGTGGGGAGTTTAGGTGCTTTGGGGAACAGATGGAAGGGATGTATTTTAGTTCAGGATTCCTAGGCCCCCTTAGGGCTTCCCAAGTGGCTCAGATGGTAAGGAATCTGCCTGCAGTGCAGGAGTCCCAGGTTCAATCCCTCTGTAGGGAAGGCTCCCTGGAGAAGGAAATGGCTACCCACCCCCGTATTCTTGCCTGGAGAATCCCATGGTCAGAGGAGCTGATGGACTACAGTCCATGGGGTCACAAAGAGTCGGGCACGACTGAGCGACTAACACCTAGGCCCCGCCCTCTGTGACCCCACGTAGCTGGACCATGTTCCCCTGCTGGTCCAGCCTGTCTC
Source organism: Muntiacus reevesi (assembly GCF_963930625.1). Taxonomy (NCBI): domain Eukaryota; kingdom Metazoa; phylum Chordata; class Mammalia; order Artiodactyla; family Cervidae; genus Muntiacus; species Muntiacus reevesi. Next base: position 226,731,629 of record NC_089249.1, on the reverse strand, counting down.
TGATCCAGGGTGCTTCATGGGAGGACGTTCACACAGGGGCCTCAGGATTGGAACTTAGTCCAGCTGATGATGGACACACAGGCCTGGCCTGGCTTAGGAGTCGCCGTTGTGCGTGTGGCTCTAGTTGTACAGATCGTCTCCTAAGTGGGCATTTCCCTTCGCGGAGTATTTGCTCCTCAGTGAAGTTCTCCTACCACAGCAGGACCTTCTGTTGGTGGAATATTTATCAGATGGGGATGGCGAAAGAGAGCATGGGGTAGGAGTTTGGAGCCAAGAAAATGTTTGTTCTCAGATCCTCAAGACTGGAGCCCCAGTGGGCCTCTGTGTTGCTTCCTGGCTGCCAGACCAGGCTACTCGCTGCTTCTTGGCGAGTTCAATTTCCCAACCCAAACCACCCTAGGCTCCCGGTGGCTGTGGGCTCCTGTGCTGGCGCTTCTTGGCGTGGTCTACATTATAACTTAGTTGCTGAATTTGGATTAGGAGCAACAATAACAATAATCAAACTTGCACCATCCTCACAGGTATGGTGACAAAGGGCCCTGAATGTTGATGGCCTGGTTTTTCCAAGGCATTCAGCAATTTTCTGCTTTATTCTCAAAACCTCCTGGAGGAGAGACTCATTGCTTGAAGGATGCTACTCTCATTTGAGTGCTTCTGGGGTGAAACTGCGGGGATCTGTGATCCTCTGAGGTCACGAGCCAGGTCCGGGCAGAGCTGAGGCCAAACCCAGTGTCTGGAACCTGCAGTGTTCCTTTTCTCGTCATCTCTCAACTCTGAGAGAAGGCTGTCCTGAGCCTGGAGGTGGGAACACTCTCAGTGCTGTCTTGCTGTTGGCAGTTTAAGGGAGCTGAATTTGAATATGGAGCCACATTTGAGGGGGTTTCCAGACAATTTTTGCAATGAGATGTGTCTCCGATCCCTTTGAAAAGGAAGCACCCTAAAGAAATGACATATTAATGCAGCGACATGCCAGGTGATGAAACGGTTTTCACACTTCCAAATACCTGAGTACCTGCTTCTTCCAGCTTGGATGTAGAAATGGAAGACTAACTTTTGTCAGACAGTAACACCTAATTAATTCAGATGAGCTAGGTAAATGAGGGCGAACACATACTCTGGGATCCTACATAACTGCTCAGATGATGCAGTATAATATTTAATGACATGGGGAAAAATTCACGCTTTATTAAGTATAAAATGCAGGTTACAAAAGAGTAGGTACAAAATTATCTTATTTTCTTGTAATATAAAAAAAGTGTAGACAGAAATTGACACATCAGGCCTCAGATGTGAATTGTGGTTTTTCCCAGAGTTCACTTTGCAGATGATGGTTGTTTTTTATTTCTGTATGTTGGTTGTTTTTAGTATACATGTGATAGTCTCAAATAAGAGGGAAAAAAAGCAATAAAAGTATAGTGTGTCTATAAAGATTAGGCTTGAGAAAAGAAGGGAGTTGATACTTGGAACTTAAAAGTTTGTTGGACAAATGACTTGTACTTACAGATGAAAAAGCTGAGCGTCAGCAAAGTGGGAGTAACCTCATCTGTACTACAGACTTGTTGAAATTATCAAATAAGAATGTCTTTGAAGAATCTAAAACATTAATATTATTTAATATTTTCCAGGTGCTTTTAATAGATAGGATCGAAAGCCAGTCATTAGCATGGAGCTCAGGAATAGACATCAGTTTGGCCTATCTTCTTTTCCCAAACCCTCCCCCAAATAATCTTAAGTGTTAATCGCTCAGTCATGTTTGATTGTTTTGTACCCTGTGGACTGTAGCCCACCAGGCTCATCTGTCCATGGACTTCTCCAGGCAAGAATACTGGGATGGGTAGACAGTCGCTTCTCTAGGGGATCTTCCTGACCCTGGGATTGATCCTGGGTCTCTCACAGTGCAGGCAGATTCTTTACCATCGGAGCCAGCAGGGAAGCCCAAATAATCTAAGGCAGTGTCTAATACATAGTAAGTGCATAGAAAAGTGCATCATTTTCTGAAATCAGGGTTTTACCTCTGATTACGGTAAAACTGTGATGTTCTGCAGAAGGTGGGAAAAAGAAGTGACCTTGAATTTGTCCCTTTGGATTCGTTATGTTTGTTAAACCAACACCAGACGCTCTATGTTATGGCCTGAGAGATTAGTATCCACTTTGAAACATGTGCTGTTTAAAAGGAAAACAACAGAAATTTCTAGACCAGCCTATAAGAGATTTGTTCTTGAATGAGCAGAGGGCCTGCCCCGAGGCCTGTCTTCTCTCAAGGAATGCCTCTGTTTGGGAACAGAGCGATCCTTCTGTTTATCTTCTGTTGCTGTTCAGTTACTAAGTCTTATCAGATTCTTTGAGACCCCATGGATGGCAGTGAGCCAGGCTCTTCTGTCCTTCACTATAACGTGGAGTTTGCTCAAACTCAAGTCCATTGAGTTGGTGGTGGCATCCAACCATCTCGTCCTCTGTCGTCCCCTTCTCCTCCTGCCCTCTGTCTTTCCCAGCATCAGGGTCGTTTCCATTGAGTCAGTTCTTCACGTCAGGTGGCCAAAGTATTGGAGCTTCAGCATCAGTCCTTTTAATGAATATTCAGAGTTGATTTCCTTTAGGACTGACTGGTTGGATCTCCTTGCAGTCTCTTGGGCTAATAAGTGCCAAATTGATTTTAACACCATGTCTTACCTGCATCTGGGAGAGGCAGCCCTTTCTCATGTTCAGCCTCATAGCCTCTCATTTCCTGGGTTGCTTTTGCAGTATTTCATGGACATTACTCAGTAGAAAATAGCTAGTAATGTTTGCTAAATTATTAGTTTGTTAATAAACCCATTAAACTCTTGCTGCTTGGCAGTGATTCATGATGGGGTCTCCTCCTCCGCTGGCTCTGTCATTCCCAGGCACGGACTTCCCTGCCATGGAGCAGAGCAGGGTATGGCTGGGGGAGAAGCTGATGAATTGTTGCATGACAGAGCTTTACAATAGATATTTTGTGCAAATTCCTCTTTTATCACAGAAAGAAAGCTCCACAGAGGAGGCCACCTCATCAAATGTATGTTACTGTTTTGATGATTAATGATTCCGGTGTGTTGATCCACCCTATTTTCTTCAAAACAATTATTTCAGCTGTAATCTCCCCTGGGGAATTGCTTCTTATGGTTAATAAATCAGTCGACAATATAAAATTCTTAAGTGAAAATGACACTAGCGTGATTCCACCTGAGTGCCGTTAAAAAATTATGCTATGGTGTTTATAATTGCAGCGAGGTTGGCTTTTTTCATGAGTTGAAAAAAAAAAGACAGTGTCACCCACTTAAATGGGAGGGATGGAGGCTAATATTTATAGAGCCCTCTTGTGCTAGGAGCTATGAAGCACTTGGTAAACATTTTCTCCTTTAATCCTTATGAGAATTGTTTTAAGGAAGTTAGTATTATCTCCCTGTAGAGAAGTGACTTAGAGAGGTTCAGTTACTTGCTTTGAGGCACACGGCTACAAGTGGCATACAACCTGAATGTGAACCAGAGGCCCTGTGTCCAATTAGGTTTTTGTGCCTCTGGGGTTATTGTGCAAGAGGCAGGCATTTTCATATGAGGGTTCCTTGATGACAAGATGAACGACATCTCTGTGTACAGAGGACATTGAATAACAACTATTTGCAGAATGCCTGTGATGTGTTGGCTCCATTAGTGAAAGCTGGACCTGTGAATGGTAGGGGAGCGCAATGTCTGAGTCCCTACTATGGGACAGCTTTAACACCATGTGCTTTACCTGAGTTTTCTTATTCAATCTCTGTGATAATCCTTTGTGATAACTGTCTTGAGGACACACAGATTTGAAGTGGCAGAACCAGGATTTGGTACTCAGAAGGGAATGGCAACCCACTCCAATATTATTGCCTGGAGAATCCAATGGTCAGAGGAGCCTGGTGGGCTAACAGTCATGGAGTTTCAAAGAGTTGGACATGACTGAGTGACTAACACTTGAGCTTCTTATGAACAGATAATTACGGTTAGTTGGAATCATGGCATAACATGGTCAACACAAGGAGAAGATCAGTGTATTTAGCAAACATGTATGGTGTGTCTTTTGCTTGTGCCAAGAATAAAGGAAGCAAGTACACTTGGGAAAGGTAATAGCATTGGCTGAGAAGGGTGGGGAAGGCTTCTGGAGGAGGAGCTATCTGATTTGTTTTGTAAGAGGGAGCTGGAGGAGAAGTGACTGGTGAGGTCAGAGTCCTCAAGACAAGTCTGGGGCCACCAGGAGAAGACCACAGAGTGGGTACATGGTCCCTGTTATCTGAGGAGGAGTTTTAATAACTCTCTGCCACCCTTTCTCATGGCTCACACCATTTTCCTGTGGGTTCCTTGCTTCCCCCTCCTCCTGCCAGGAACACGGTTGGAAAGTCATCTCCATGAGGAGTCTGATTAAGGCCCAGAAGACAGACAGATGGCAGTGGGATAGGTGATCCTTCACTTCTTCCTGAAGATCAGTCTCCTTTTAGGTGATATTTTTCCCCACATTGAATTGCACCCCCCACCTTTTGGCATTCCAATAGAAAAGTAATTCCTACTTATTACTAAAGAATCAGACTCATCAGAGAAATACAAGGAAGTTAAAAAAAAATCATCTCACCACCTGGAGATAACCATAATCAAAATTTCATGTATATTTAGGTTTTTTAAATGCATTTTTCCAGTGATTAAGTGAACTTGCCTCTCACTGTTTTTTCCAAAGTATAATACTGTTTCATAATCTTCTTATTCTTTTAACCATAGAGTCACTCAGTCATCTTTATATATCTATACATTCAGGTACATGTTTCATTGTTTTTGCTGAATGCTCTGTTGAATGGCTGTGTAATGGATTCTTCTGAAGATGGTGTATCAGTCAGGGTCCAGATAGGAAGAAAGAAACCACATATGGTATTCTCAGTGGAGAAAACTGAATATAGAATGCTGATTACATGGGAGATGGAAGAGTTTGACAGGAGCAGAAAGTTGTTCCACTCCTGGGCTAGGACACATGGGAGGAGGTGGCGGAGCCAGAGGCCAGCAGTCGGGGCCATGGCGAGGGTGGCCCTGCCTGAGCTGGGACCACGGCAGGTTGGGTCATGGCCGAGACAGAGTGACTGCCGTGATGTCACTGGGAGCAGGGGAATATGGGGGGAGACACCGCGGCTTCTCCCGTCCCCTGCCCTCCAGCATCCCACCTGTACCTCTCGTTGGACAAAGAGCCTTGCTGCAACAGAAGTCAAAGCAGTGGAGAAATGTCTGTCCATGATGCAGAGCAGAGGAAGAGCAAGGAATTGTTCTGAGATCAAACAGGCCGATGACTGGCATGGATGGGAATTGGACAACTTGGTCCAAAGGCTTTTTTTGTGTGTCTGAAAAAACTTGGTAGAATTAATCAAGTGCTATCTTTTTAACACTGCTGTATGCCCTGCACTGGCAGAAGTCCAGCTGGGAATACAAAGAACTCTAGGCCATTACCCTGCTCAGTAGCAAAGTTGAGCTGGGGGCGTAATAAGAATTCCTCACAGCTGCTGCTTTGTTGAGCATTTACTAACCACCAAGCACTGTGCTCAGCACTTCATGTATATTATCATTTTAATCTTCGTGGCTCATTGAACAGCATTCCATTTCTTCTTAACACTGATCTCATTCTGTCATTACATAAATGCAGACCTTGTTTAGTGCAGGATGTGTTCCTGGAGAGGAAAGTGCTCACGGAGTCAGCACTCGGCAAGGCCGCCATACGCAAGGCTCTGTAGCTCTGTGTTCTAGGTTTCAGACGCCTGCAGTTACCCCTCAGATCAAGCTCCCCAGGGTCGTGCCAGGCGTCCATCTGTTCTCACTTCACTCCCCATTCCTGACAGTTGTGGGCTGGTCCACCCTGGCTGCAGTGGCTTTTATGATGCCCTCCCTTAGTCACCAGTCCTGAAGGGTCTGCTCCTCTTTGCTGCTTGTGTCCTGTCATTTGCATCTGTAAACACTGCATTTTAACGCCACATGCCAGATTCTTCCTTTGCTACATTATCTTTTCCCAACCATTATGGGTGTCACCCACAAGGAATAAAAATTGAACACAAACTCCGTGGTGGTGGAAAAAGAGGCCCCAGCAGAGTAAACACACTGCAAAGTAGAATCAACTCAGGATCATGTGGTGGAATATGTGCTGGCTGAGAGGCTTAGCTGTCCAGTGAGTTGTTCATGTTCCCTCCTGCCTGGAGCCTAAGAAGCTCTTGGAGAAATTAAAAAAAAAAAAGATGCATATTAAAATTGTACTGATGTGTCTGGTGTGTATGTATGTTTTGGGTTGTTAGGGAAAGATTTCACGGGCAGGGGTTAAGCAGATGGACATTAACAAACGCCCGCGTCCGTCCCTTCTCTGTGCCTCACCATAAGGACCCCACCTTTGTGTCTGTGTTTGCTTGTGATTTGATCTCTCGTTGCTAGTGCAGTGCTTTGGAAAAGCAGCAAATACACACACACACACTTGGGTCTGAATATATAAACTACCATCTATACTATCCCCATCTTATAGCAAAAAAAGAAAAAATTGAATCTTGTTTATCAAAGCAGTTGGGTAAACATGCACTCAGTGATGGAGTTGGTTATAAGCAGGGGTCTGTCTTGACCCCTGAGAGGTCCTGCCTGAGGGTCTGTGTGTGCACAGTGCATTCCCAGACCACTCGATTTTCCAGAGAGAAGCAAAATGCCACAGAGAGAAACAAAATCTACAGTAGTGCCAGCCTGGGGCAGATCCAGGTTTTGTGGGGTCTGAAGTTTGGATGGGGGGGTCCTCTTTAGGAAAAATAGCACAGAATCATATATACGTACAAATTTAGGAGTAAAATGATTTGTTGTTTAGACTGAGAAAATAAATCATCACAAATTTACCAATTCTAGAAAGCCTAGATGACCTAGCCCAGAAAATAGCAGATTTATATTGTAAGTTAACTGCCTGACACGCCCCTACAATATATTTTCCCTGCATGTATTTTTTTTTCTGCATGCCCTTTGGTTGTCTCTTTTTATGACATTAATTTTGTAATATTTTCTACAGAGAGATTAGAAGGATAATTCAGGCTTTCCTCTGGCATGGCTGGTGAAATTTGTTTTTTATTTTTGATGATTGGATGTGCCAAGCACATGACTTCTCCTGCAGATCTCTTCAGCCCACTGTTCATCATGTTGTACCCCTGAAGCACAGGGCTTCTAATTAATTTGATGTCATGTGACTCCCGCCAAGAAAAAGAGGAATTAAACTTGAGCGTTTGTAATTGTGTGTGTTGTATTATCCAGGCTCTCTTCTGTTGGGAGAGAGCTTCCATTTTGAACAGACCTTAACAAACACTGTTGTATGCCTCTGATTTCTTACTGAAGGACTGTGCTACGGCCTGAGTTCTGTCTCTGTAAGTTTCAGACCTTGTTTCTTCTCCACTCACATACTTCTGGTAGGATCCATTCCTCTATTGGTGTGACTTCTGACCCTGTTCTTGTGTCTCACCATGACAGTGGGTGAATGGCATCATTCCTAAAAACTGTTCCCATACCATGATGGCTAGTGATAATTTTGCCTCTACATAGAGGTGACTACATACTACATAATCCATACCACTGAATTTTCCCTGCCTGTGTCTCCACCCAGTTCTTCTTGGCTGGATTCTGGTGGTAACTGGAAGCAGGTGGAGTGTGACAGTGATATGGAAGGAGACGGGGGTCTTAACTGATGGTTAAAAAATCATACTCTGGCACATTTAGTGCAAAATATGTATCCATGTGAGCACATTTGCTAGGCCCTTCTCAAGGTCTTGGAAGGAGTCTGTGCTATCTTCATGGCGTGCCTGCCTTTAGTCAGGGGGAACTCGATCCCTGGGGCTGCCTTGACTGTAGAGGTTTCCGTGGAGGAACTCGATGTGAGCTGGGATGAAGGTGATAGGACTGGGAGCAGCCTCAGGGGAGGAGCCATGGTTTTTTTTTTTTTTTTTTTGAGGAGCCATGTTTTATAGCAAAGGTCATAATTAGGGAGTCAGTAAGGAGGGCAGACAGTGAGGTGGAGTGAAATAGATGCTGGGAACTGCCAGCCTGAAATCTGCATGATGCTAATCAGAGTCTCTGGAGCTGCCGACCTTCACTGAGTACTTCCTGTGGCCAGGTTCTATGCTAGGAGCCCACTCAGCTCCATCTCAGTGAGTCCCTCCTGTCCAGTTGTGGCCTGCAGAGAGCTGGGCTGAGGTTCCAAACTCTGGTATCTACGAGTGCCCTGCTTTAGAAAAGGGCCTTTGCAGACACAATCAAGTTAAGGTGAGGTGATTAGAGTGGACTCTAGTCCCCTGGTGTCCTCATAAGAAGACAGACTCTCATGAGGGAGAAGCTGTGTGATGACAGAGGCCACGGTTGAAGTGCCAGGGACTGTTGGCAACCACCAGAAGAAGCAAGGAAGGATCCTCCCCGCAGGTTTCAGGGGCAGTGCAGCCCTGCCAGCGCCTTGACTTTGGATTTCTGTTATTTCTCTTGTTTTTAAACCCCCCACTTTGTGATGCTGTGTTTCAGCAACCCTGTAAAGCAATGCACCCCCCATCGACCATATGAGGAAAACAGAACCACAGCCCCCGCTGGCAGCTGGGGAGTCTGAGGCACAGAAGGTGAAGTCAGTGTTGTTGGGGGGACACAGTTGGTCACAGTGCCATCTGGTCGGGGTCTCCCCTCTGCTCTGGGAGAGGCAGCCCTGTGGGTGTTCCTGCAGTGAGTGCATTGCTGACCCAGAAAAGGGAGTGGAGTTTGCTCCTCTTCAGACCAGGACTTGCTGCCCACTCCACCATCAGGATGGGAGCTGCTCCCTGGTCAGCCCTCCTGGCTCCGAGCGGCACGGACCCCACCACAGTGCCTTTTTTATGGTGGAGGCGGGGGGGGGGGCATTCAACTTTCTGCCACTGCAAAAACCCTATTCCTGACTGTTGCATATATTCTGCAGTTCCTGTCCCCGGCCCTGCACAGCCTCACTTGTATCTCCTCACTGGACGCTTGGAACTGCAGAACTTGGTGAATCATGTGCCTTCCCTCTGAGAGCCCCTGGAAGGTGGTGGAGGCCAGTGTGTTGGGAAGCCTGGGAGGAAGTGTGCTGCAACGGGGCTTGTGTACAACTGTTATAGGCAAACCTGCTGTGTGTCAGGGCCTGCATGAGGGGCGGAGATAAATACAGCATTGTTCCTCTCCTGCTTTCGGTGTTATGTGTGCATTCAGGCCATAGAACACCAAAATCTATTTTCTTGTGGGTGAAAATATTTCAGTAACCTTTTATTATTAATATCAGCAATGCTGTCTTTCCTGTTTTCAGTTGGTAAAGACTTTTTAATGTTTCACCATGTATTTATATTTGTTCTCCTTCCTTATTTGAGGCTTCTGCTTGCTGATTCAGTATTTTCAACCACATGTGTTTAGTGAGCATCTATCTTGTACCAGCCCTGTACCTGTTCAAAGCGATGAAAGTAAGGTGCTGAAAGTGACTGTAACTCTCCTAGTCTTACAAGCCCCATTTTTATTCACCGAGATGGAGTGACGGGGTGGGAAAGGAGATGTACTACTGAGTTTCTTAACCCTGAATCTTGAACTTCTAATGACTGTGAATATTCATGGGCACTTTCAAGTGTGTTCCAAACCCCTGAAATTATCTGTAATGTATGTGTGTGGATATATGCTTTTTAGAAAGAGAACTTATAATTCAAATAGACTTTCAATGGGATCTAAAGCAGATTTAAAGGAACCCCAAGGTTAACTCCTTTTGTAAAAATGAGTCTTCTACAGTATGCATGCCCTCCCACAATTTATTTGTTCAAAATGGTTTAAAATCTAACTTGATTTTTGTCTTTGCCTTTACATTCTGATTCTAAAAAGCCTATGAAGGAGGGCTAGCCTGAATTTCTGTTAGTCTGTTTATAGATCCTGCAATATTATTCAGTAGTAAGTTCAGATCATTTATAAGATGGCTGTTAAAGAGCCAATTCAATTTTATAACAGTTGGAAGCATACTGTTTTAGAAATGTCACAACCCTCGGCCCTACGGGTCATCTAGAGTTGCATGTTCATCCCAGCACTTAAATTATTCACCTGTGACTCTGAAACAGTACTCTTTAGGGAAAATTTGTGAACCTGTACCTGTCAAAATATAGACTTGAAATCGTACTGATTTCTTTTCTTGTCTAGATTGTCTCTACTTATATACAGGAGGTTGTTTAAGCATAGAGTTGTCTTGCCAATGTAAGTTTAGTAGATCGTGTGATTCTTTGTCCTTCTATGCCTTGAGTCCTTGCCTAAAATGTGAACACACTTAAAACAGTGATGAAACATTTAATAAGTGTATTTGCTGATAGGGCTCCTAGTGGTCTGAACCAGATTTTATACCCAGCAAAAGGAGATGAGGAGATAATGCTTCAGTGTTTATTGTTATAAAACAGACCAGAGGAACTGATGGTGGAGGAGGGAGGCGATTAATGTGGGGCTTTCCCTGTTTTTCAAGGAGCTCTGGGGTTGGCAGAGAATAACTGCCTGGAAGCCTGCCCAATACGCCCCCTTGTGGTGGCCCCAGGTACACATAGTAGGATTGTCAGGAATGCTTCTTAGTTGGTAAATTGCTTTTCTACGCAAGAATACTGGAGTGGGTTGCCATGCCCTCCTCCAGGGGATCTTCCCAACCCAGGGATCGAACCAGGTCTCCTGCATTGCAGGCAGATTCTTTACTGTCTGAGCCACCAGGGAAGCCCAAACTGCTTTGAGTAATAGTAATTACTAACTGATTAGTGATAGCCGCGGGCAGCTTTAGGGATCTGCTCTCTGATCAGGCATCCAACAGCAGATACTGGTAATGTGAATAGAATAGAACCATCATCCTTTGCTAGGGAGGGAGTGAATTCTGGTGTAGACCCTGGACACCCCTGGTAGGGTTTGCAAGGCAATAAGAGTTCAGAGGAGGCTAGGATAAAGAGACCCAAGGAAGCTGGGAGTTTCCCAAGGATATGTCTTATTTCTTTCCTGTTTGGCCAAGGATGAGCGTTTTCCTTTACCAAGATCTCATTGTAGTCTTAGGCCAGACTCCTAAAGTCTCCTCTTTTTGAGGAGCAAATCCATTGGTTTAGGTGTGCTAGAAGTAGCTAGAAGGGGATTGACCCTTCAAAGAAAAGAACTGCACTTGGTAAAACTTGTCTGTGGCTTTTTGCTTGTGGTTCCCTGGTAGCCACTGCAGCCTGGGTAGTCAGAGGTCAAACAGAAAGCTATGTTGCTACTGAGTTGAGTTGGAGGATGGAGTTCAGAGCTTCCAGAACAGCTGGAAAGCGAGGGGAGATATTTCAGAAAGGAGAGAGCTGCAGAAGGAGGAGAAGCATGAACATCATTGTAGACTTTGCCCAAATCATTGCCTGAGCTCATGTGAATGGGGGAGACTCCAAGGTTCCCAACAAAGAGCAGCAGCTTAAAAGTTGAAGAAACTGGGAAGTTTAGCTGCTACCCACTGCAGGGAAACTGAATTTGGAGTTTGAGTCTAGCCAAATTCCCTGCCTGCCAGAACAAAAACATAAATGTATTTTTAAAAAGATAAAAGAATTTATTCCCTCTGCAGTGTATCCTACACAATATCCACTATGCTATGCTATGTTACATTGCTTCAGTCATGTCCAACTCTTTGCCATGTGAGTGGGGGAGACAGCTCCTCTGTCCATGGGATTTCCCAGGCAAGAATACTAGAGTGGGTTGCCATGCCCTTCTCCAGGGGATCTTCTCAACTCAGGGATCGAACCCACGTCTCATTATGTCTCCTGCATTGGCAGGCGGGTTCTTTACTACCAGTGCCACTGGAAAACCACACAACATCCACTATGTATTAAAAATTACTAGAGGAAACAGAAATGTATAAGCTATGGCTAAGAGACACAGCAATTAAACCTGACTCTGAGATGATCCAGGTATTAGAATTAGGAGATAAGCACTTTAAAGCAACCATTATAAATATGTTCAAAGACTTAAAGGAAAAAGTCTTAGTGAATAACAGATTGAGGAATCTAAGCAGAGAAATGAAAGCTATTTAAAAATGAAAACTCTAGCATCAGAAAATGTAGTGTCCGAAATAAAAAGTTTATTAGATTGGATTAAGAGCAGATTGGAAATGGCAGAAGAAAGAGCCACTGAACCTGCAGTTAGATCAATAAAAAGTTATACAGTCCGAAAAACAGGAAAAAAAAAAAAGATTGGACAAAAATGAACAGAGCATCAAGGAACAGTGGGACAATATAAAGTCTAATATATATATATATATATATATATATAAACTGGAATCTCAGAAAGAGGAAGAGAGAATGAGGCAGAAAAAATATTTGAAGAAATAAGAGCCTAGCATTTCCTGAAATTGGAGAAAAAAATCAACTTAAAAATAGAGCAAACTCAGCAAACCCAAAGCAGGACAAACACAAAGAAAGCTGCCTTTAGGCACAATATAGTTAAAGTGTTAAAAACCAAAGAAAGAGAAATCTTGAAAGCAGACAGAGTGAGGAAAAAGACAATATATATAGTGACAATGATACTAAAAAACTGGCTCTTTATTAGAAAGAATGGAGCCCAGATGAAAACGAAGTAGCATTTAAAATAGTAAAAGAGCACTAAAAAAATCTATCACTTCTTGAATCTGTATCTAACAAAAATATCCATCAAAAATGAGGGTGAAATATTTTCAGAGAAGTAAAAGCAGAAAACTTGTCACCAGCCATGACTGCACTGCAGGGAATACTAAAGGAAGTTATTCAAGCTGAAGGAACGTGACACTGGATGACAATATGGATCTACAGGAATGAATTTTATTTATATATGTAGGACTGTTATGTATATATGTATATTTTAAAAAGTAATTTATTTATTTTGGCTGTGCTGGGTCTTTGTTGTTTGGGCTTTCTTTGGTTGCTGCAAGTGGGGGCTCCTCCTTGTAAGGGTGCACGGGCTTCTCATTGCAGTGGCTTCTCTTGTTTCAGAGCATGGGTCTCTAGGCCAGTGGGGTTAGTTGCCCTGCAGTATGTGGGATCTTCCCAAACCAGGGATTGAACATGTGTCCTCTGCATTGGCAGTTGGATTCTAAACCACTGGACCACCAGAGAAGTCCCTATGTATATATTTTTCTTTTTTTTGTTTTATTTAAAATCTCGACCTATTTAAGACATATAGCTATTAAAACCAAAGTATACCACCATATTTGGTTTATAATGTATGTAGATGATGTGTATAAAATATACTGTATGAACATCAACAGTAGTTCATAGGAACAGAATGGAGGAGGGGAAAATGTGAGACCCGAGTCCAACCATATGCATTATTATTAAATGTAAATTAACATTAATTTAAAAGGTAGAGATTGCCAGACTGAATAGAAAGGATAGACAGCTAAATGCTAATTACAAGAGGTCCACTTTAAATATGGAAGGATGGATAGGTTGAAAGTAAGAGCATGGAGAAAGGCATATCATGAAAAAAATAAGCTTCCTTATTGCAACCAGAAATTGTAACACTGCTTTCTCAGTAATTGGTGGAACAGCCAGGCCACCAAATCAGAATACAGATCTGACAAACACTAACAGCCATCTTGACCTAACATAGATTTTTATAGAATACTCCAGCCAGCAGAGGGGTATCCTAAACTTTTCAGATGCGTGTGGAATGTTTGCCGAGGCTGACCATCCTGCGTCATAAATAGACTCAGATTTCAAAGAGTTCTCTGACCACAGTGGGCTTGAATTAGAAATAAATATCAACCAAATCCCAAGTGAATGGAAACTACATCATGCTGTGTACAGTCCCCACAGACCCCCATTCGGTGTCTAGACCAGGACCCCCTGTTCTTAGGGTTGGGTATGGCCAGCCCACCACAGTGAGAGGGGAAGACGGTGACATTCAACAGGTCCTTACCTCACGCATGACTGTGTTAAAAGGGCTCCAGATGCGCTAAGTCATGTAATCCTCACACAGCTGACCCTGTGGAGAGCTGAGACTGAAGTGACTTGCCCAAAGTTTCGTCGTCAGTGGATGGGCAGCTGACGCTGGGGCTGGGTCTGTCCGACTCGAGGCCGTTCCCTGGACCACATTAAAGTATTGTCTCTCAGTCACATTTGTATACTTGCATCTCCTTTCCTGATGGGAGTTTTAGAGCTGTGGTCTTTTCTGATGAAAATCTGTCCATTGTCTGCCCTTACAGCTTATCGCCATACTTTTTCTATTTCAGATAATTATTCTGTTTTTATTAAAATTAAGTGCGCACAGAAGTCATCCTTTCGCACCTCAATTGAAGGTACCGACTAACCTTCCTAGATGTAGGTGAGGTAACCTTTGCCGTGTATACGTGTGAGTGTATATGCACCCGAACACTTGGTATACATGCGTATATAATATATGTCATTCAGATAATGCATGCAAATTATGTATACGTGTGTGTATGTGTATACTTTCCTCTGTCTTTTCTTGAGGTTCACTCAGACTAGAATTCTGTAAGCAAGTGTATTAGTTTCCGGGGGTAGCTGTGCCACTCACCGTTTTGCTGGAGGGCGCGGGAAGCCTGCCGCGCAGCTCTGTGCCGTTCCACCCGTGCGCTCCATCAGATCCCGGGTCCCCAGTCCCTGCTCGTCCCCAGTCTGAGCTCGTGTTGCGATGCTCCGTGGTGCTCAGCGCACCTTTTAACCTGTCTCCCCTGGATGATGAATTGTCCTAGCAGAGTGTCAGGACACCTCCAGCAGCCCTTTCAGAGGAGAGCCCTAAACTGGGATTTATCTGTACTTGTCACAGATGAGTGCTGTTTACTTACGAGGCCTGCATTAGTGTCAGGCCAGTGGGAAAGCCTTTCCATCTACTGATTCACCGGACTGCACTTGTCAAACACTAATGTCCATAGGCAGAAGCCGGAGCACAATTTCACAGCCTGGATGCTCCTTAGTTCATATTCAGTCAGCCGTGCCCCCCTTCACAGCTGCCCATCACGGCATCTCTATTGTTTGGACACCCTTCCTGGCTGCTCTGCTCATGACTCTCATGGCTACAGATTATGTTCTTTAACTCAGCTCCACCTGCATGAGTGTCCACCTGCATGACTTGGGACGTGAGAGAAGTCATATTGCTTTTCTGTGCTTTAGTTTTCTCAACTTAACAGGCATACAAATAAAACCCATCTTACTGAGTTGTTGACCAGACTCAATAAGGTAATGCATGAGGAAAAAGCTTTTTGTAAAATAAGGGGAGACACCGCGTGCCTTTATTGTTTTATATACGATGCAGCTCTGCTGATACCTGATTGAGATTGATCAGAGACCACATTCAACAATGCTTTTTTTTCCCCCCAGTAAATAAGGCATTATCTAAGCATGCTTGGTTAGTGAGGTTGAGTGCACCCCCAGCTTCCTAATACTAGCATTATAAACTGTTTACAGTTGATCTTTATTGGGGAAAAATAGTGTAGCTATTTCAGCAAGTATGCGACCTTCTAATTCTTAGCCTCTGATGCAATTGTAAATTTGACAGAAATAAGGCAGTTATATTTTTTAAGTGAAACATGTCTAATATGATTTATTGGTTGGCCTCTGTGGTTAGGCTCCTTGGATTCAGCAGTTATGATGAAATATAGACATAACCATCTGTGTTTTAAGGGGGTCTTAGCTTGGTGCCATTATTAGTGGAGCTTGGAGAAGGAGGGTGGAGAGTAGGGGCAGATATAAAACTTCATGCAGGTGGTGGCATTAGGGCAACACAAAGGCAACTGAGAGGATTATGTGAAGATAATTTTTTGAGTTACTTATTGATATATGACTGCTAGGGACATAGATGTTTATTGTGGAATACTGGGTAAATACAGAATTGTGTAAAGAATGAAAAAATAATACCTATATTGCAACCATGCAAGAAAACTCCTGTTAAAAATTTATGTATTTATCCAGAGTACTTACTGAGTGTCTCCTGAGGTGGTGGGGCACATTAGTAAGCAAGACAGAATTGCTGTCCATCACAGCTTCTATCCCAATGGGAATAGAGGAAGATGATAAACAAGTGATAAATACTATAGAGAAAAATAAAGGGAGAGAGTCAGTGCCAGGAGTAGTGACTTGTGGGAGTGGAAAGAGGAATTAAAAAAAAATAATAATGGTGGAGGAAGGGCTTATTTTTAAAGGACAATTGAGCAGTGTTCTCAGGAAAGAGCAAGTAAGCCATGTGGATATCGGAAGACAGAGCATCTCAGGTGAGTGGACAGTGAGTGCAAAGGTCCTGAGGCGGGAGAGTGCCTGCTCTGTTCATGCAACAGTGTGACTGGAGCAGAGAGGAGAGCTGGAGAGGATCAGTGAGGGCTGGATCCTGCAGTGTGTGGTTGGCCCTGGAATCTTTTCTTTTCTCTGCATGATGCTGTTTATAGAACCCCTGCATGGGAATGCCAATTGATAGGCAGAAAACCAACGAAAACTTTCAGGAGTTTAAGATGAGGGAGGTGACAGTTCTATTAGTTTCCCTCTGTGTTTTAGGTTGAGCTCATATACGAGAAGGCAGCATGTTGTAATGGAAGCATCAGGGTGTTGGAATTGCACAGATTGGGTTCAAATCTTGTATTCTCTGTTATATCCAGCCCTGTGACTTCATTCAGCTTCTTTATAAAACTTACCTGATAGGGTTTTTGAGAAAAGTAGGTACTCAGGTCATGCCATTTTGCCTATGTTAAAGAATTTGCTGGCAATTTGCTGAAGATAGAAAGGAATATGTTCTAACATAGTGAGCTTCCCATTTTTTTCTTAAATGCTGCTGTTTTATTGAGAGCTGCATAGTTCAGTAAATAAACCAATAGATACATGTGGTCATTTAAGTCAAAATTGATTGAAATGAAATGAAACATTCAATTCCTCAACCCTCCTACTTATATTTCAAGTGTTCATTACCCACACGTGGCTCCTATATGGGCCATGAAGACTATAGAACATTTCCATCATCACTGGAAATTTCACTGGACAGTGCTACTCAAGAACAAGTGGCAAACCCTTACTAACTCTGAACTCCGATGCATGTGTGTGATGAGATAATACTTTCTTTGTGGTGGCATTCAGAATGCTGTCTTTGGACCTCCACAATCATGGCCACTTGGGAGAGGAACTGGGATGGGATTTCTAAACCCCATGAAAGATTTCTTGAATCAGAATTTCTGAGAGTAATGCCCAGAGATCTGCCTCTTAGTCATGTCCTCTGTGATTCCAGTGCAGGGTAAAGCACGCAATTTGGGGTGCTAAAGGACACTGTCAGAATTAATTAAGGCATGCCACATATCCTAAGATGCTCTGATGGTGCGAGCTACAGTGCTGCACAATATTATTACTAATTGCAAATTGCTTTGGTGAATCAGTTCCCTTCCTCCTGGTCCACTTGAGATTAGACTAATTTGTTGGGCTCTGTTAGCTCCCTGCAGATAGCATTTCATGTATTCTCATAAAAGCTTCCTACATCTTATTTGTACTTTCAAAATATTCCTGAAATAAATGTTACTTGGTGTTGGTTTATTAGATTTATTAAAAAAAAAAACAAACCACAATACCCAACAGCCTATAGTGTACATTGAAAAAAATTCCACGAACCAGCCATCAAGTTGAATTACACAATAGTGGCCACAGTTTTCTTATAGGAACATGCCAGATGGGCAGTGGCCACAGGGGATTACTAGACCAAGAAGATAAACAAGATTAAAATGGAATTATTTCTCATTCCAAATCAGGATTTTCCACTGTGTGTGCAGCGATGACTCTGGGGGAAATAACCGCCTGCAAAGCGTCTACTGTCATGGTGCCTGTTGTGTGTTTGTGCAGTGATAAATCAGTGGATTTATGGATTTAATTTCCTCTTATTGCTAACCTCTTTCCTATCTGAAGATATGAATTTAAAAGGTAAGGTGTGTATCTACAGGTAGTAAAATACCGTTTTGATTGTTCTCGCTGGCTGAGTCTTGTATGGAATTAAAATCTCAAGAAAAATCTTGTTAAAGATGGGTCAATTCATTATGTCATAGAGATTCATTTGTTAGAGACAAGTCTGGCTGTGCATTCAGTTCTGCCGCAGAAGAGCTTAGTTCTGATAGCTGTTTGTGCCGCAAGATGATGAGTGACTCAGCTCTTTCAGATCACATCTGCATCCAGGGTAGCTGCCCCAGCATTTTGGTCTGGCTCCCTTTCACTTTTTTTTTTTTTAAACTATACCAGTGAATGGGGACAGCTTAATTTTCTCATGACGCCATGCTGTCTTCCTTTCTTGGAAGCTAAGTAAGGGTTTTGGGGGTTCAGCCTAGGCTGGTTCCCATTTAAAATCCTCCTTGGAAGTAGTTCAGATGGCTTGGCTTCACCCCATCCAGTTTGGCCACCTCTTGCTTTAAAAAATGTCCATACTCTACATCATACCTTATTCAGAGATCTCTGCTGTGTTAGGACCCTTAGGGTTGCAAGCCAATAAAACCTGATTTAGACAAGCTTAAGTATGGAGCCTGGTTATGGTCCACATAATTTGAAAATCCAGCTGTGGACTTCAGGCAGGGCTGCATCCAGGGCTTGCTTTCACTCTCTACTCATCTCTCTGCTTCAGTGGCTTTGGTTTGTTGGCTTTATTCTCAGACACACTTTTCTCTGTGACTGGGAAGATGTTCTCTGGCAGTTCCAAGACAACCCTTCCTAATGGAGGATCCTGTCTTTCCTGAATCCATATTCATATCCATGGAGGACTCTTACCAATCTGTGGGATCATATACCCCTTCCTGGGTGAATCTCTGTGGTGTGGCAAGGAAAGAGAACTCTCGCTGGCCATGCTTGAGTCATGTGGTTTTCTGTGTGATTAGAGAGTGTGATCAGCTAGGCCTGAACCAGAAGTCAAAGGTTCTCTTAGAAAAAGAAGGGGACACTGTGGGCCAGAGAGAAGATGTTTCCTCCTCCGCACTGGGTGGGGCATCTTCAGGCCTCCCTCCTGTTTTGGTTTGTCTAGGGATCCTTGCACCTCATTCCACCCGTCTCCAGCTCCATATTCTCTAGCTGATTTGACTCTGCCCTTGGCCTCTGAGCTATGGGCTTCTCTGGTGGCTCAGCTGCTAAAGAATCCACCTGCAATGAGGGAGACCTGGGTTCAATCCCTGGGTTGGGATGATCCCCTGGAGAAGGGAATAGCTACCCACTCCAGTATTCTGGCCTGGAGAATTCCATGGACTGTATAGTCATGGAGTCGCAAAGAGACAGACACTACTCAGCAACTTTCACTTTCACTTCACTTTGGGTCTATGAAGCAGCCACAGAGGCATGAACTTCGCTTTCCATATTTCACTTCAGTGGAGTGTCCTCCTGGAGTTACCATGGAGACACCATGATATCAGGGCCTATTCTGTAGGATCTGGGAGACCACTGACCTTTAGATGGGGGTTCAGAACCTGTTTGTGCCCTTCACTGGTGATGTGAAATTAGTTAAATTTTCCCAGTCCATTTTCTTCATCTCCCAAAAGGGATAATATTACTAGATGCTTCCTAAGGCTTTTGTGAACATTAAACCAGATTGGGCATGAAGAGGGTACTTAGCCCAATGATTGGCACCTCTCAGAGAGGTGGCTCTTCTCCTCCTGGCCTCTAGCTTCCCTTTCCCCATCACCGGCATGGATGCCTCCGCTGAGGCAGGTGTTTGGATCTCCTGTTCTTCCTTGTGTTGTTAGGCAGTTTAGGGAGGTAGCACAGCATGTGGCTAAGTCAGTGGATTCTGGAGCAAGAACTTGTGGCCTGGATGCACACTCTGGCTCTTGTCAGCTGTGTGGCCTTAGTTTGGCCACTTAACTTCTCTCTCCTTAGCTTATTTGAAAAGTGAAATAGGGACTTAGGAGGATTACATGAGTTAATGCATTTTAAGTGTTTAAAACAATACCAGCACTTGGTAAGTGGTTAATACATTTTTTATTATTTGTGCCAATCTTAGGTTTCCTGTATGCCTTTCTGGCTTCCCAGACCTATCAGGCTTGAGCCTGGGGTGGTGCCCCTCCCTCGCAGTGACAGTGAGGTGTCCCCATCCAGCAGTTCCCCTCGTGTTAGGACAACATTCTGCCATGTGAGTGTTTCCCTGGAAGTGCCTGTTTCTGGTTCAGAGCACACGTGACCCTTGAACAGTGTGGGGACTTGGGTGCCAACCCTCTGTGCAGTTAAAAATCCACGTATAATAATCCACATCTCATAGTCTGTAGATGTGGTTTCTCTGTATTCACAGTTCCCTGTGCATGGATCAAGCCAACCCTTGACAGTGTATTGCTATAGAGTACGTATTTATTGGAAAAAAAAATCCACCTGTGAATGTACCTGCAGAGCTCAAACCAGTGTTGTTCGAGTCAACTGCATCTCTTTATTTTCACCTAAGCAGTGACCCAGCTGGATCACATAAATACAACAGAATAGACTATATCTGTTTCACTCATTTCTTAAACTTTTGTATTGGAGTGTAATATGCATATAAGGTGCATAAATAGAACAGACCTGTTGGCACGTGCGCATCCCCATGTGACCAGCCCCTAGATTAGGAAACAGGACATGAGCAGCACCCGAGAAGCCTCACTCATTCTCCCCTAATCTTAGTACTTCCCTCCTGGATTCTTTCTGCTCCCTTCTTCCCAGAGGTTAGTCTAATTTTCTGTGTATGCTACTTTCAGTGTCTGTCAGTTGCCCTTTCATGAGTTTCATGTAAATGACCTATAGTTTACACTCTTATCTGGCTCTTTTTCAGTCCACCTTAGGCATGTGGTCTACGATTGCGTAGTAGTAATTCATTGGCTTTCATTGCTGTCCAGTATTCTATTGTGTGGACAGACCGCAACCTATCCATTTTGCTATTGATGGATATTTGAGTTGTTTTGAGGGAAGGTTATTTTGAGTGTTGCTGCTTATGAACATTCTGTATCTGTCTTTTTCCTATGCCTGTATTCATTTCTATTGGATCTATTCCTAGGGGTGGGGTTGCTGGGTCACATGGTCCATGTGAGTTTTTTCTGCTCATGCTGTCTGGTGGTTCTCTGAAGTGGCTGTAACCCTGCAAGGCTCCACCTCTGCCAGTGGGGCAGGACAGTTCTAGTTGTTCTGCATCTTTTTTTTATACTTGGTGTGGTCAGAGTTTACTATTTTAGCCCTTATCTTGTACTTTGGCCTCGGGGTATCCTATTTTGTAAAATGCCTGTTCACATCTCTTGCCTTTTACTTTTAATTGAGTTGTCTTTTTTTTTTTTTATTGATTTATGCAAGCTTTTTATATATTCTGGATGTAAGCCATTTGTTGGTTTTAGATGATACAAATACCTTCTCTCCTTCTATGGCTTTTTTTTTTTTTTCACTCTCCTTGTGGTGTTTTTTTTTTTTTTTTCTTATGGTGTTTTTTGATGAGAAAGATGCCTTATGAGTTTTTGTCTTTGCATCCCATTTCCCTTACATATTTTAAAGAAGAATCCAGGAAAATGTGGTTGCCTGCTCTTCTTCAGCAGAATGCAGAGCTTTCTGTGGGTTTATTCTGGCTTCAACCAACAGAGACATGTGAATTTTTCATCCTGAATTGCTTTAAAACAGAACCACTTCCTTTTACCTTTGCCTCTAGCTTACATTAGGTTTTTCTTCCCCTTATTTTTAAAAGACTAAGTCATTGACTCTTTGGACTTGTTTTCAGACCATGGAGCCAGAAAATACTGTGTTTCAAAGAAAAACAAGTGTTCCTTTAAAATTTTTCCTCCTAAAATCCTAATACAATGGGCCAGCTTTGATAAAGAAGAGTAATTGAGAGTTATACATAAATGAGAATCATATATTAAATGAGAATCATATATTAATCAGCAGTATTACTTCTAATGTCTGTTCTTTATGAGCATTCACCAATCCTTTACATGGATTACCTCACTTGGACTTTGTAAATTCTATGAAGTTGGCCCCACTAATAACCTCATTTTATTGATTGAAAGAGTGAGGGTCAGTACCTTTCCAAGGTCACACAGTCAGTCACTGTGTTAGTGCCAAGGTTCAGAGTGGGCTCTCCTGGACTCCAGCGCTCAGTACTCTGCGGTGCTGCCCTCCTGGGGAAGATGCTTCCTTGCTCTTTGCAATTTGAATCAAGCCAATCAAACCCAGCCAAGCCTCCTGCTATGAATAGCTCAGAACTGATGGAAAATTGGAATCTTCTCCTCCCCCAGTTTCCCATCTCAGAAATAAATCAGTGAAGCTGACTGTCTCCTTAATGCCTTTTGAAGTGATTTTATTTTTCCTCATTCCAAAGGCATTGCATCTTGTTCTCCGGTTGCAGTCCACAAGACTGGGAAGTTTGGAGTAAAATATGGTAGACTTCAGTGCTTCGCAATCACCTGGTCTGGAATTGTGTATGTTTAAAATAATTATGAGTCCATATTTCCCTTTTAAATGTAACCTGCTGTCCAAGCTTGGCAGCAAATGACTTCCTGGTCTTAGAAACCTAGGAGAGGCCAGTGATGAGAACCTCTGACTGCTTCCAGATCCCGTCTATTCATTGGTTACAGACCCTTGTTTCCAGCCACTGGACCAGATTCTCACAGCCGTGAGCGAAGGAGTTGGACCTGGTTGGGAAGATAAGAACTTCATAGAGGAAGCCTAGAGTAGGATTCAGGATGCTGTGCTATGCTCTCTCTGTTGTGGGCAGCTTATTATCAAGACTGGGGCAAAGTCAGGGTTGGGTATGTCTGAGGGTTCCCAAATCTCTTAGATTCTTGGGTTATGGCTGGGAGGGAGTCATGGCTACCATTTCCAGTTCTTTCAAAATGTCACAGGGCTGTGCCTGGAGCAGCAGAATTGACCGCAGCTGATGTAGATGCTGTCTCTACGTTGTAGGGTCATGAGCTCGGAAGGAGAAAATCACCCAGAAGTTGGGGGCTGGGGCTGGCTCCCTCTTGCTGGGTGAAGCCCCTCCAGTGCCTGGGGATGGGGACAGTGGTGGAGTTCAACCATCTGCAGCTGTGGTAGCACAGTGGCTTGTCACTCAGGTGATCTTGCCACTTTTCTTCTGTCCTTCACCGGAGGGTCTTGTCCTGTGGTGCTTCCGCTTGACTATTGATTACCTCTTGCAGAGGGACTTCCCTTCACATTTAACTTGAAAATAGTATTTTCTCAATTTTATGGTTTGTGACTTCTACCTGCCCATCACGCCTCTCTCCATGTAGGTACCGCCTAAAGCATAAACAGCTGTTTTCTGGGTAGTTTTCCACATTGCCTTTTGCACATTGAGCAGTAGGGGTGGGCTCAGGGAACGATTACCCTCGCCTGAACCAGCCGTCCATAGACAAAGCTACACTGGCGGCATAAAGATGGGCTGTTTAGGGAGCTCGGCGCTGAGTAATTGTGGAGAGCAATTTGCTGTCTCTATTCACTACTGT
This sequence comes from Muntiacus reevesi, assembly GCF_963930625.1. Classification (NCBI taxonomy): domain Eukaryota; kingdom Metazoa; phylum Chordata; class Mammalia; order Artiodactyla; family Cervidae; genus Muntiacus; species Muntiacus reevesi. The sequence continues at coordinate 226,708,219 of NC_089249.1, read as the reverse complement.
CTGTCTGAAGACACTTGCAAGAACTTTTAGGGGCATTTGAGAAAAATCTTGTCTTTGGAGTTGAAAATGATGAAGGAAAGAAAATGCAGTTTCTTTCACTGGTTAACTAATTCCTAACAATTGGTGTTCGCCTGCTGAGGTCTCAGGAAGACAGTAATGAGTGTATTTTTCTCCCACTTTGAGTAGGTTGTGGGAGAAAGGAAGTCCCATGGGTCCTTAAGGACACTTTCCTGGCACTGTCCATCCTGGGAAGTATCCCCAGGTGCTGAGGCAGGAGCAGACCTCTGTGTGTTGGGTCTTCCTGCCACCTTTGGATCAACTTGTCTCCTGCAAGTTAAGACCAGGATGACTAAGTCCAGGAGGCAGAGAGTAAGGCAGGTTCATATGGGCCATCTCAGGGCTGCACCTGGGCTGTCTTCTGCTGGGGGACTCCGGGCAAACCGTTTATGCCAAGATAGATTTGCGGGGCCCTTCTAGGTCCTTGCTCACTTTACCGTGTGAGTGATGGGGAGGAGTGATGGTGGCCTAGGAGGGGGTAATCAGAACCACAGCAGAGGAGCCTGCAGGAACAGCCAGAGAGCAGTCACACTGAGTATCACCTATTTTGCTTTGTGATTAAGAGTCTGGCTTTGTTAAGGATGACACCTACTCCATGTAAACTTCATGATCTTAGAGATATTCTGCAGCTGCACCTGGCTCCTTTAATAAACTCTTGGGTTATGATCCCTAAGCAAGTCAATAGTGTCTGTTGAACTGGATAGAGTTTGTGTAAATCTTCCTTTAAAATACCTGTTTTCCATCATTAACACCTATTGGAGTAATAAAGTTGATTAATTTACATGGTGTGTGAAATGGTGGTCTGTCTTCCTCCTGACCGCATAACTGCATCCTAAGACTCAAGATGGGGGATAAGTGTGGTTTTCCTTCATGACTGATACTCCATCCCTGGGTTCCTGTCACCGGCTTCCCACATCCCCCTTGGGTTCTGCGAGTCTGAGCACTTGGACTCTCTTCTGTCTCCCTTCGCTGTTCCAGGCTGCAGGTTCCGCTGGGGTTTGGTGAGGCTCTTCCTCTCACATCCTGCCTTCTGGGAGGTGCATTGGCAGGACTGCTGCCGCCACCATGGTGCCTTCAAAACAGAAGGAGGAGTCGCCTCTGGGCGGGCACAGTCCTGCTCCAGGGTGTGGTTGGTGCATGCAGTTCACATGGCATTTCAGCCCCTACTCCTTTCCTGACCTGGCAGTCTTTCTTCATTGTTAATTTTATTTTATTTTTGGCTGCCATGGGGCTTTGCTGCTGTACACGGGCTTTCTCTAGGTGCAGTGAGCAGGGGCTGCTGTCTAGCTGCCATGCACAGACTTCTCCTTGCAGTGGCTTCTCTTGTTGTGGAGCACAGGCTCTCGGCACATGAGCTTCAGTAGTTGTGGTGCACGGGCTTAGTTGTTCTGTGGCATGCAGAATCTTCCTGGACCAGACATCGAACCTGTCTCTCCTGCATTGTTGAGTGGTTTCTTAACCACTGAACTATCAGGGAAGCCTTTTTTTAGTTGAATGAAAGATTTTTAAAATTCTGTCATGCTTTACAATTTTCAAAAGTTTCACACCATGATTTCATATAATTCTGTAATAACTCTTTTTCCCTACCCCATGTTGTCCCCCCTCCCCTTCCCTCTCCTCACTAGTAACCATACTGACCAGGCATTTATGTACAGTGAGCAACCTGTACAACTGTCCATGCTGGCCCTGTGCACTCTCATGTGTAAAGTCCAGGGCCAGGGCTCAGTACACATTTAGATGTTCAATAAATATCAGTTCCTTTGTCATTCCTTCTTTTTTTCTCCCAGTTTTTTTTTTTTTTATTTATTTTAGTTGGAGGCTAATTACTTTACAATATTGTGGTGGTTTTTGCCATATGCTGATATGAATAAGCCATGGGTTTACGTGAGTTTTCCATCCTGAACCCCCCTCCCACCTCCCTCCCCATCCCATCCCTCTGGGTCTTCCCAGTGCACCAGCCCTGAGCACCCTGTCTCATACTTCGAACCTGGACTGACGATCTGTTTCATGTATGATAATATACATGTTTCAGTGCTGTTCCCTCAGATCATCCCACCCTCGCCTTCTCTCACAGAGTCCAAAAGACTGTTCTATACATCTGTGTCTCTTTTGCTGTCTCGCATATAAGGTTATCGTTACCATCTTTCTAAATTCCATATATATGTGTTAGTATGCTGTAATGTTCTTTATCTTTCTGACTTACTTCACTCTGTATAATAGGCTCCAGTTTCATCCACCTCTTTAGAACTGATTAAAATGTATTCTTTTTAATGGCTGAGTAATATTCCATGGTGTATATGTACCACAGCTTCCTTATCTATTCATCTGCTGATGGACATCTAGGTTACTTCCATGTCCTGGCTGTTATAAACAGTGCTGCGATGAACATTGGGGTGCACGTATCTCTTTCAGATCTGGTTTCCTCAGTGTGTATGCCCAGAAGTGGGATTGCTGGGTCATATGGCAGTTTTGTTTCCAGTTTTTTAAGCAATCTCCACTCTGGCTGTACTAGTTTGCATTCCTACCAACAGTGTAAGAGGGTTCCCTTTTCTCCGTACTCTCTACAGCATTCTTATTCATGATATAAATGCACTCTTTGCAAGAAAGAGAATTACCGTATTCAGGGTGTTTTTGATGCCCTGTGTTGTAATGGGAAGAGTGTGACTTTTGAGAACCAATGGGCCTAGGCTTGAGTCCTGCCTGGCTTTGTACTTTGATCCTTAAGCCACATGTGTGAACTCAAGCAGTTTTCCTAATATCTCAGCACCTCATTCCCTTTGTCTTTAAAAGGGAAGCACAGACAGCATCTCCTACAGAGGGCAGTGAAGAGTGTTAAGACAAGTAATCTCTTTAGAGCAGGGGTAGACAGACTCAGCCCCAGAACCAAGTCTTCCTGAGGTCATCAGTTTAGAGTGATTGGTACATTTTTAGAGGGGGGCAGGGAGAGCAATGTGTGGAAAAGTCTGTTTGTGACCCAAAAAGTCAAAAAGTTTACTCTCTGACCCTTCGTAGAGAAAGTCTGTCATTTCCTAATTTGGATGTTTGAGCCCTGCCTGGCGTGACTAGCAGTTCTCCATTCAGTATTTTCCTGTCTTCTACCTCTTATAAGTCTTTCCCCAGGGTTCTCTCTGTCTGAGCATTTGTTGCAAGAGGCTCCCATCATCAAGAGCAGCCCCAAAGGCCAAGAAATGAAGATCTATTCAAAGTGAAAATTCATAGCACTTCTGTGTTTTTCATTTCTTTCCCACCTTTAAATATAAAACTCACTGAGGCCCTTGTGTGCTTAGAGTTACCACAGGTGTGAGTAGCTTTCGATAATTTCTGATAAATAATCATGTTTAAGCCGAGTGCCAGTGGAACATTTTTCTGACGCCCTTTAAACTGGTTATTTATTTTCTTGGAGAAATGGAACCTAAAATGGCTCAGTAATGAACTGCTACTGTTATTACGAGACTTGTTCACATAATGGTGAGGAGGATTTACGTTCCCAGGTAGATTTTAGTTGTGAAAGATTTAAGAATAATGTGGTAAAGAGGCATTGTTAATAAGCATGAATGTGATTGTGTGTTCATAGTTTATTCAGTATTTTCTCCAGTTCTGCCATTTGGGCCCCTTGGTTGTGTAGCAGAATGCAAGGGCCAGCAGGAAGGCAAGCAGTGACCTAAATCAAAATTGGGCCTAATTCTTAGTTAGTTGGGCCTCAGGTTTGTTAAGGTGTGTTGTTGTGCTATGTGCTCAATCATGGCTGATCTCTTTGCAACCCCATGGACTGTAGCCCATCAGCCTCCTCTATCCATGGAGTTTTCCAGGCAAGAATACTGGAGTAGGTTGCCATTTCTTCCTCTGGGGGATTTTCCTGACCCAGGGATCGAACCAGCATCTCTTGTGTCTCTTTACCACTGTGCCACCTGCTAAGGCGTGTGCTTTCCCATAAATGAGGGCATAGGATCTGTTCATGGTCCTCATGGCTTTTAACCAGGGAAGAAGGACGTTAGTCTGGGGTGATTCATGGATCAGACTACCAGCTGGTGCAGTTAGCAAGCGGCTCTCACTTATCATGGGAACTGCCCACTCCTGGAACCTTCTCAGTGTTGTACGTCTAATGGGCAAAGATCCTGTTTCATCCTCTGTCCTCTAGCTGTGACTCTGGCTCAGAAACCACCAGATATCTGGTATAATAAGCTTGTCCCCCCAGGGCATCTCCCGGGATTTCAGTTTTTCTCCCCACCCTTTGCATAGTTTGGCTCCACCCACATCTTAGCCCAGAGGCTCAGCTTCCCTCTACTTTGTCAAAGGTGAGATTTGCCTTCAAAATAATTAAATTACAAGTTTCCAAGGGAATCATAAAAACTCCGTTTACCAGCTCTGATTTGACCAGTGGCTGTTCTGAGTCTTTGTAGGTTGATTACATCTGAGTTGGGTCCAGTAGAGTCCATCCTCTGGGAGCTGATGGTCTAGAACTTGGTGGGTACTCTACTGTCTGGGCGTACTGGGCTGCCGTGGTGTGTGGAAAGAGCCCAGGTCTCTGTGGTTTGACAGAGCTGGAGCTGACCCCCTGCTCAAGTTACTTAACCTCTCTGATCCATAGTCCTCTCTACTGTAAAATGTAGAGGCTCCCTCCATTCTTGCAAAGGCATTGTGATGATTTTTTTTTTTTTTTTTTTTTAATTTTTTTTATTTTTTTTAAATATTATTTTATTAGTTGGAGGCCAATCACTTTACAACATTTCAGTGGGTTTTGTCATACATTGACATGAATCAGCCATATAGTTACACGTATTCCCCATCCCGATCCCCCCTCCCACCTCCCTCCCCACCCGACTCCTCAGGGTATTATAGAGGATATTCAGTGCAAAGTGCTGAGCACAGTGCTTGCCTGGCAGAAGGTGTTCAATAGACATATGTTACTTCCCATTGTAGGTTGAACACAGGCTTGAATTGCGATTTCTTCATCTTCCTTTAGAAAGTAGTGGAGTCCCTGCACCTCCTTAGTACCTGGGTCTTTGCTCTACTGCCCACTGGCTCCATTTTGGGTCTTTAGTAGAAAATATTCTTGGGAAATTTCCTGGTGGTCCACATGGCATGGCCAAAAAATACCCTCCCCGCCAAAAGAGAAAATATTCTCACACTGCCATGTTCATTTTCCTGGTCACTCTATCTTTTCCCTTCAAGACCAGTCGCAGACTCTTTTCATTACTTTTTCCCCTCTCCACTCATTCTTTTTTTTTTAATTGAAGTATAGTTGATTTACAGTATTGTGTTTCTGGTGTATAGCAAAGTGACATGTTATACATATATATGTGTATATATATTTTTAATATTCTTTTCCATTATGATTTACTATAGGATATTGAATATAGTTCCTATGCTATACAATAGGACCTTATTGTTTATCTATTTTATATATAATAGTCTGTACTTGCTAATCCCAAACTCCTAATGTATCCTCCTCCACCCCCTTTCCGCTTTGATAACCATAGTTTGTTTTCTGCGTCTGTGAGCCTGTTTCTGTTTTGTAAATAAGTTCAAGATTCCCCATACAAGTGATATCTTATGTCTTTATCTTTCTGACTTATTTCACTTAGTGTGATAATCTCTTTGTCTTTCCATGTTGCTGCAAATGTATTATTTCCTCCTTTTTTATGGCTGATTATTATTCCATTGTGTGTATGTATGCATGTTTATACACACGTACATACACACGTACATATTCACGTACATTTATATATGTGTGTGTATGTATATATGTGCATACCATACCTTTACCCATTTATCTGTTGGTAAACTGCATATTTAGGTTGCTTACATGTCATGGCTATTATCAATAGTGCTGCTATGAGCACTGGGGTCCATGTATCTTTTTGAATTACAGTTTTCTCTGGATGTGTGCCCAGGAGTGGAATTGCTGGACCATATAGCAACTCTAGTTTTAGTTTTTTAAGGAACCTCTATACTTTTTTCTATAGTGGCTGCACCAACTTACATTCCCACCAACTATGTAGGAGGGTTCCCTTTTTCATATCCTCCCCAGTAATTGTTATTTGTAGACTTTTAAATGATGGCCGTTCTCACTAGTGTAAGATAGAACTTCACTATAGTTTTGATTTGCATTTCTCTCATAACTAGTGATGATGAACACCTTCTCATGCGCCTTTTAGCCATATGTGTGTCTTCTTTGGAGTAATATCTATTTAAGTCTTCTGCCCACTTTTTGATTGAGTTTTTTTTTTATGTTGAGTTTTATGAACTGTTTGTGTAATTTGGGAAATTAAGCTTTTGTCAGTCACATAATAATTTGCAAATATTTTCTCTCAGTCTATAGGTTGTCTTTGCATTTTGTTTATGGTTTCCTTTGCTGTGCAAAAGCTTATAAGTTTGATTAGGTCCTATTTATTTTTGTTTTTATTTCTATTGCTTTGGGAGACTGATCTAAGAAAACATTTGTACAATTTATGTCAGAGAAGGTTTTGCCTATGTTCTCTTCTAGGAATTTTATGGTAGAAAAATGTCTTATATTTACAAGTTTAAAGCATTTTGAATTTATTTTTGTGTATGGTAAAAGGGTGTGTTCTAACTTCATTGATTTACATGGTGCTAGCTTTGCCAGCACCACTTGCTGAGGAGACTGTCTTTTCTCTATTGTATATTCTTGCCTCCTTTGTTGAAGATTAATTGATGGTAGGTATGTGAGTTTGTTTCTGGGCTCTTGATTCCATTCCATTGATCCACGTGTCTGTTTTTGTGCCAATATCATGCTGTTTTGATTACTACAACCTTGTAATATTGTCCGATGTCTCCTTTCCACTAGTTTTTAAACCTCCTCACTTTCCTTCTTTGCCTGGACCTGATAGGAATGCTTTAAATTCAAGGGCTAGCCATGGTTTTCTCCCCAAATATTGCTCACTTTTCTACTGGCAGACACTCTGGCAGGATTTTGTCACCTCAGATTGGATCCCTTTTGGATATGAATGGAACTGTCTCAGTCCTCTTTACCGGCTCTGAGAAAGGTCCAGGAGCAAGTTGTGATGAGAAAGGGTAGGGGAGAAGACCATAAGGGCGCAGATGCCCCGCTGGCAGGTAGAGGTGGAACGGCAGAGTCTGATTGCCTTGTTGCAATCAAAGCTGCCTGTGTGTAGGGAATTCTGTGTGAGGAAAGGCAGCAGGTGCCTTGGTGAACCTGGATTTCATATGAAGAAGTGACTCCCCCATCCTTCCCTGAGGACATTCCAGCCTGTGCCCCCGCACAACACCCACATCTTTAGAGTATGCTTGTAGTTGGATTCTGAAGTGACTTTTCTAGAAGTTCTGCATTTATCCAGAGTGTAAATTGTCCAAGGACCTAACATATTCCCAGTTAGTGCTTAGCACTCTTGAGGGCGTGTGTGTATGCTAAGTCTCTTTAGTTGTGTCTGACTCTTTGCGACCCTATTGGCTGTAGCCTGCCAGGCTCTTCTGTCCATGGGATTCTCCAGACAAGAATACTGGAGTGGATTGCCATGCCCTCCTCCCAGGGATCTTCCCAACCCAGGGTTTGAACCTGTGTCTCTTATGTCTCCTGCAATGGCAGGCAGGTTCTTTACTACTAGCACCACCTGGGAGGCCCATGCTTGAGGTCAGCTCTGGTCAAATGTAAGATGCTGAGATTTCAGAGCCCCTTCTCAGAAAGATGATGGATTTAGTCCAGCATTGGACTTCGGTGTTTAGTCTCCTTTGTTGTTTAGTCTTGGCACTGAGTTGAAATCAGGTCATATCAGGGCATCCAAGGAGGCTCCACCCCTACCTGGCAGGGGCTAAGAGAATTCAGCTAGGGAAGTCCTCTCACCCAGACTATTTTGGGAGCCCCTGAGAGCCAAGGAAGGGACATTTAACTGCTGACTAGAACCTGGCAGCTCTTCCCCACACAGAGGTGTCTGTCTGTATTATCACCTTTTTATGAAAGCATCGCCTCCTTCCTGCTGAGTCTGTTTCCACTGATAGCAGGAATGTGGGTCCCACCAGGAGCTAATGTAGACTTTCCCAGTCTGGATGCCTGCAGACGCTTGGATGGGCTGCAGTGGCAGCCAACAGATAATGAGAAATCCATCACACACGCTTGCTTGCAGCTCTGGATCACATGCATTAAGCTGTGAGTAATGTGATTACTTAAGTGGCGTTTTATTTACACTTTTGCACCAAGCAGTGGCTGCTGCTTTTCCAAAGCAGCCATTACCCATATTTGATTTCTTCAAAATGTCTGCAGTTGGAATGGCAGCATCACAAATGGACTCATCCAGAGGAAACTAGCTTTCTGTTTTTCAAATTCTGTTATCAGCTTTCAGCAGAGGATATACTGAGGTCAATTAAAAAAAAAAAAGCAGTGACATGTTTGGATATTTGGTGCATACTACATGCTGGTGCATACCACATACTACATTTTGCATATGTGTTCTAAGTAAGCCTCCCACTGACGTGGACACCATTGCCCTCACTTTATAGATGAAGAAACTGAAGCTCATAAACGTTGCAAAACATTTACCTGGAATCATTTGGCCAATGGCAGTGGAGATGTCAGGAGAAGTTACCAGTTAAGAAACTACCATGTGCTTTTATGTTTCTTTATGTTTCAGATCCAGAAGCAGGACCATTGATTTCAGCTCCAAGCGGGGTTAAGAGCTGAGTTTTGTAAAAAGAGAGGTGTGTGAAACAGATGTACAAGGCTTTGATGGACAACACCAAAATAACCCATGCAGTGTTGTTCCCAAATAATTCCAGCAGGCAGCCCTGACAAGGTGCCTCTGATTCTAGCTGTGATTTGTGTATCCTCCTGGTAAATCAGATGAAGTATCTGAGCCTCAGATGCCTTATTAAATTGAGCCACAATTTGGGTTTGTTTCAGGAGCTGTCACCACCTTGTGAGTAAATGTACAATTTCTACTGTGAGGTCTGGGTCCTTCTCCTGACTGCTTCTGGCAGGGGCCTTGGGCTGTGTGGTGCTAAGTGAGCTGAGGGTCGCCCTCTGCTTATTCCAGATCTTGGATTCCTTAATAGGATGCCAGGACAAAAGGAATAAGTGAATGCTTACCCTATGTTCCAGTCTGGAGACAGTCTGATTAGAAGGGCTTGTGACTCCATTCAGCTGCCTGGAAAGGTGCCTAGTCATTGTTTTAGATCATGGCCCAAGAGGTTCTTCCTTCTTATTCCCCATGGGCTGTGATTTCAGTTCTTAGTCTGAACTGTTGGTGTAGATGGATCGTATACTGCAGATTTTAGTGCTGTATGAATTCATGTAAAAAGTAATGTTAGGACAAATTGTTAGGGTAATTTAACAAAATTTAAATTTTGTTAAAATCTAAAAAACCTTTACAAAGCTCTTTAAAAAACCTTAACAAAATGTTAGGGTAATGCTTTCTTTGTTTTCTCTGTCCTATAGAACTTTGAATGGGTGAATGGGTAAATGGATGAATGAACAGACAATATGAAAATATATAAAGTAATCCTTGTTAATTTTTAATTGAAAAATAATAAAGTATAAGCAGGAAGAAGTCTCTCGTATTCCTCCATCCATTAATAACCATTGTTACCATTTTGATTTTTCTCTATTGCTTTTCTGTAGTTTTGTCTTCTTACAATGGGTTGTGGGCATTCTTTAAGGATAGCTAAGATATCTTGAAAATGTGAGCATGTGACTGGCTAAATGGGAAGATTGCTTATAATGAGTGGGACCCAGCACTACCCCAGTGTAGCCACGTTGTCCTGGCTTCATGCATGTTGATAGCCACGGCTGTCCCTTCTTCCTTCCCAGGCCTCTAAGGGGGTGGGCTCCAGACATGGTGAAGGTGTGGTTATGGAGTGGATGAAATTGTCACCAATGCATCTTTGGTCCTCTTTATTGCGTCTTTGTTTCTTTCTTCCCATGTTATGTATGGGAATTTCTCAGAGTCTCCACCTCTCATAAGAAGATAATTTGGCTAAAGAATTTGATCTTGGAAAATTTTTCCAAAAGGTTTTTAGTAGTTCTGGGCATCTTGTGGAAAAAAAAACCTAACTGGACTCTTTCTTTTCTTTTTTTTTTTTTTTTTGCCACACCATGTAGCTTGTGGGATCTACAGGGACTGAATCCATGCCCTCAGCAGTGAAGGCATGGAATCCTAACCACTGGACCACCAGGGAATTCCCTAACCTCTTTCTTTAATGCTCAAAAGTTATTTAATAGGAAAGGGATTTTAAAGATGTAGGACATAAGTATTATTTATGTTCATATTAGGTTCTTAAAAATTGGAAGCAAAAATAAAAATCAAAGACAAAAATAGCTTAATGTCTTGGTATTTCTTGGATTCTTCCAGTACACTGCAGTCCTTGCTAGTCTGAAAATTGCTCCCACTTCATTTACATAGAGCTTTCAAGTGTATTTGATTTATTATCTGACATATTTAGAATCATTGAATTTTAAGACTGGAAGGGGGCTGCATTGTTATTAACATTCCTGTTATCTTCCAAATAATACATGAAAAGAAAACCCGAATATAAAACATATGACATGGTTTCTGCTGGCTGAGTACTCTTCCATAAGAAATAAATATGTCCTTATTGATAGCTTTTTGTTACCATAGGAATGGTCTGACCATAGAAATGGTCATAGCTGGTAATTTTGCCCTGGAGGTTTTGATTTTAAAAGATGGGTACAAGGGAACCCTGGTGATTTGTCTCATCTCCCTAGCCCTGTCCCCTACACAGGAAGGGGTCCTTTCAAAGGCTCAGTGAGAGCTTGTTGTTGTTATTGTTCCATTGCTAAATTGTGACCAACTCTTTATGACTCCCTGGACTCTAGCCCACCAGTCTCCTCTGTCCATGAGATTTCCCAGGCAAGAACACTGGAGTGGGTTGCCATTTCCTTCTCCAGGGGATCTTTCCAACCCATGGATCAAACACATGTCTCCTGCATTGGCTAGGAAGCCCTCAGGAAGAGCAGGAGGCCCTTCAGTTCAGTTCAGTTCAGTTCAGTTGCGCAGTCGTGTCCGACTCTGTGACCCCATGGGCTGCAGCAAGCGAGGCTTCCCTGTCCATCACCAACTCCTGGAGCTTGCTCAAACTCATGTCTGTTGTGTCGGTGATACCAACCAACCATCTCATCCTCTGTCATTCCCTTCTCCTCCCACCTTCAATCTTTCCGAGCATCAGGGTCTTTTCAGATAAGTCAGTTCTTTGCATCAGGTGATCAAAGTATTGGAGTTTCAGCTTCAGCCTCAGTCCTTCCAATGAATATTCAGGACTGATTTCCTTTAGGATGGATTGGTTTAATCTCCTTTCAGTCCAAGGGACTCTCAAGAATCTTCTCTAATACCACAGTTCAAAAGCATCATGCTTTATAGTCCAGCTCTCACATCCATACATAACTACTGGAAAAACCATAGTTTTGGCTAGATGGACCTTTGTTGGTAAAGTAATGTCTCTGCTATTTAGTATGCTGTCTAGGTTGGTCATAGCTTTTCTTCCAAAGAACAAGCGTTTTTTAATTTCATGGCTGCAGTCACCATCTGCACTGATTTTGGAGCCCCCAAAATAAAGTCTCTCACTGTTTCCATTGTTTACCCATCTGTTTGCCATGAAGTGATGGGACCGGATGTCATGATCTTAGTTTTCTGAACGTTGAGTTTTAAGCCAACCTTTTCACTCTCCTCTTTCACCCTCATCAAGAGGCTCTTTAGTTTCTCTTTGCTTTCTGCCAGAAGGGTGCTGTCATCTGCGTATCTGAGGTTATTGATATTTCTCCCAGCAATCTTGATTCCAGCTTGTGCTTTATCTAGCCAGGCACTTCTCATGATGTACTCTGCATATAAGTTAAATAAGCAGGGTGACAATATACAGCCTTGATGTAGTACTCCTTTCTCGATTTGGAACCAGTCTGTTGTTCCGTGTCAAGTTCTAACTGTTGCTTCTTGACCTGCGTACAGATTTCTTAGGAGGCAGGTCAGGTGGTCTGATTTTTCCATTTCTTTAAGAATTTTCCATAGTTTATTGTGACCACACAGTCAAAGGCTTTGGCGTAGTCAATAAAGCAAAATAGATGTTTTTCTGGATCTCTCTTGCTTTTTCAATGATCCAGCAGATGTTGGCAATTTGATCTCTAGTTCCTCTGCCTTTTCTAAATCCAGCTTGAACATCTGGAAGTTCACAGTTCACATACTGTTGAAGCCTGTCTTGGAGAATTTTGAGCATTACTTTGATAGTGTGTGAGAGGCCCTTAATTGTTACCATTAAATGAGGCCCTTAAATTGTAACCATTGATGGGGAGTGGGAGGGGGGACCTCTAGCGTCTTGGTTCCCAGAGCCTTTCTTCTCAGAGATCTTACCTCCAGAGAAAGAGATGCTTATTTAATAAAGGAAGGTTGAACAAACTGGCCATGTGTCTCTGTAGGACAGAAAGAGGGTTGGGCATACAGACTAGTTGGTTCCACTTGTGGCCCATATGACTTACATATGTTCTTGACAGGCAGCGTGGAAACACTTGCTGGTTGGAAGGGCCAGGATGTGAGCTGGCTGTCATCCCTGGGGTGGCATGCTGTGGGTGAGTGTGGCCCCTCCAGACATAATGTCATTGCTCAGCCTTCCAGCTGGAGTGGACTGATAATAGTGATGCCAGTAATCAGCTATGGCAGCTCCAGGCTTTCTGGTCCCAGAGCAAATGGCAGACCGGATGGTGTGGCCACGGGGGCCTTGGAGACCCTGAGCAAAGCAGACATCCTGTTGTCCACTCTCTGTGGCTGCCCCTTGGCTCAGGCTTACTCTCTTGTTGCCCGGGTTGAGGGCTGTTGCAGCAAAGAGTCCTGCTCATTGCACTCGTTGGCTCCTCATCCCACCCACTGCATGTTCCTTGCCTAGAAAACTTCTTGTCCATCTGGACCCAGCGCAAGTCCCACTGCCTCAGTAGAGTCAGCCCTAGTTCCCCGGAATGAGTGGTGGCTTCCTTCTCTGTGTTCTGTAGCTATTTTCGTTTATAATGACCACATTGCCAGGTAATATCATGCTCCATCTGCTGACATTTCTGGTTCCCTCTACATTGGCCAGACCATGGGCTTCTGAGAGTAACGGCCGAGTATTACTCCTGCCTGTTTCTTAGCACAAAGACAGACATGCAGCAAATGTTCCATAAGTGATAATTGTGCACATGGAATGAACTTCTTCATTGGTGTCCTTGGTTTCATTGACTCTTTCTAACCTGTCCCACACTTAGTCAGCCCAGCACCTTCAGAAAGCACTGCTGTGATGGGAGCCACCTCCAAGTTTGCCCTCAGTAGTTCCTCAGTGCCTGGAGATTAGGTGTGGACGTCTCATCAGGCACCTTGAGCCTCTGGCTCCAGCTTCCTTGCAGCTTCAGCCTTGCTTTGTCTGTGTGGGTGCCCCAGGCAGATTATGGAAACCCCCCCCTGCAATGCAACAGGATGGTTAGATGTTTGTGGAGTACACAGATCCCCGAGTTGGGACTGAACAGCTATCACAAGACTCAAACACATTGACCTTGGTATAAGGATGGTTATCTTATCTCTGGATGCTGTCTTTTCACATGAGGTAAGTGCATCATCTACCTGTCCGAGTGGTCAGATGAGCAAGTTCTCAAGCATGGAGCCTGGCTAAAGTGCTTTGGGCTTCTTTCTCTAAGTCACCTGAGTCTACCAAGCCTCTGTTTGGCAGTGCTGAGGGTGAGAGACTGGCTTCCATCCATCACAGAATTGTAGAAATATTTGTTAGGCGAGAGGAAAATGAGCCCATCTCCAGGATTATTAGTCCATGGTTCAGGATTGATTGAACCCAATAGCCTTTGGGAGTATGGGTCCCATGGGGGGTCTTCAGTCAGTGTGGGAAGATTGTTCTACCCTAGTGGTGAGCCCCAGTTATAGCAGTGGCTGGACCTGGGACTGGGAACACTGCTCCCATTCTCTGTGGAAGCTTTGCCAGTGATCACAGAGGGAAATTGTGCCTGGGGAATGTGGGTCTATTTGGCAAGCTTGTTTGCTCTTACCATAGGGGGAACATCACTTCAGAAGTTTCAGATTTCAAAGGAACTCTCTCAGATTCTGATGGTGACATCATTGCTTTGAAGTGGACTAAAGACCCTGACCAGATTTGTTTCTGGGGCATTGGTGGGAGCATCTGCTGTGTATGTGGTCCAAGGGCCAGAGCCTCGGGATGTGGAGGAGGGCAGGCAGGGCGACTGCTAGGATGCTCTCAGGGACACAGTGAGGGAGCTTTTATTGCTAACTTTCCCAGATGCTCTTTCCAAGAGGAGAGCCTGAATGGCAGGGCTGGGAGGAACTGCGGCAGGTCTGGCTGTGCAGCTAATGAAAATTTCATGCAAAGTCTGTGGCCGTGGCTTCCCAGAGAGATGGACGGTGCCAGAGCCGCCAGGTCTTCTGTGTAGTGCCTTGATGTCAGGTTGGATGCTCCACTTTGAAGCGAGCCCCAGAGAGTGTGGTGGCAGACAGGTGTGATGACAGTGCCTGGTCCAGAGCCCACAAAGTGCTTCTCAGTGGGGCTTGCTCCTGAGGCTGTCACCAGGGCTGCTGGCCATGGTTCTGAAGTCTGGGGCGCCACGTGGGGTAAGAAGGGTTCAGGACATCTGGGTGTCCTGGCTACTTTCCCAGAGCCAGGCACAGGACAAATGGACTTGCTGTCCAGTTGCACAAAGACCCCGTAGGGAAGGTGTTTACATTTCCCCTTTCATAGATGGGAAAGCTGAGGCTCAGATGCATGAAGGGTCAATGCAGTGGTAGAGAGAGCCTCTTGGGAGGCCTTTGGCCTGTGTGTCAAATCCCTTGACATCTCCTGCAACCATCAGGTTCCATCTCCAATAGGGAGCGAGCCCTGTGTTTTCTCCCAGGTTCTCCAGTCTTCACCTTCCTCACTGGTCCTCTGTTCACTCAATGCATTTAACACAGTGTGTGGATCTCTGCCATGCTGGCAGTCAGAGAAGGCCCCTGGCGTCCCTAGGAGCAACTCACTCAGTGACCCTGACCACTGCACAGTGCTCAGTGGAGAGAACCAGGATCTGTCTGTTTGTTTGGAATCTCATTAATCTAGGAACAGTTCAGCATCTCCCACCCACTCCACCTCCCCGGACCTGCAAGGAGACCCCAACCAACTATCTCTGCTCATTCTCACCTCACCCTTCCCTCTATCCTCTCATGGGGTGTCCCCCCTTGACTGGGAGCCAGGTCTAAGCCTCAAGACTAGAGCACATTCTCAGTTCTTCTGTTCCGCAGCCATGCTGGAGTCTCCCAATGTGACGTACTAATGTAAATATTGTTACTGGAGTGGATTGCCATTTCCTTCTCCAGAGGAACTTCCTAACCAGGGATCCAAACAGGGTCTCCTGCTTTGCAGGAAGATTATTTACTGTCTGAGTCACCAGGGAAGGCCCTAATGTAAATATTGTTACTATTATTTCTTTGTCCAGTTTGAAAAAAAGTCTTCAGAGTTGGGCAAAATTGAGCTCAAATCCTCCTGCTTCTCACTAGCTGTGTAAACTTACAGTAGTGTGATCTCTCTGAGCTTCAGTTTTCCCAGGTAGATCATCAGGGTGCTGATTGTGCCTCCCTCACATGCTACTACATGAATTCAGTGGGCTAAAACACACTTGGCTTGGCACAGTGCCTGGCCCATGTTGAGCACTCAGAAACTGGTAGCTGCTGTTATTCTTAGATGATTAAACCTTACTATTACTTTGATTTTTTGATTGGATTTCAACTTCAGCTTGTCTCAGATTCTGAATCTTGCATCAGATATCTGCCAGCTGTGGCGAGCCAAGTCATGAAGTTCATTTGTTCCTTGGGGTGGCTCAAGGGCGTTAGCAGACATGGAGCGAGGCGGTCAGGCAGAGGTCCGCCAGCCGTCCTTGGTTGCTCCCTCCCAGGTCTTCTGCCATCATCTCTGCTGGTGCCAGGTTCCTGTTACTGCCCCAGTTGAAGTCACACTAAAGGAGTTGCCCATTTCACCATCCTCAGAAACTTCCAGGACACAGAGCCTGTGTTCTGAATCAAAGGGGAATTAACTGGGGATCTGCAGTTGACATAAAAGAAGCCACAGAGGCTGAGTGAGCCTTTCTTCATAGAGGCGCTCACTGAGCACCTCGTACAGAACAGGCGCCATGCTGGCCTAGGTGTGGGGGGGAAGGCACCTCGCCCCGGCCCTGGGGACTGGCAGGCGTGTGGTCGAGTGGCAGGAGAGCGGTCAGCTGCCACAGAGCGGTGACATCAGGGCTCTGCTAGGGGCTGCCCAGGGGCTGTAGACCACACAGCAGACACATCTCTGGCATGGAGGGACTGGGAACAGGGAGGTGGCCCATGAGGACCATTGTCTAATCTAAACTGGGAGTTGATAGAGCAGTGAGAGAAGGGAGAGGAAGGGGGTTTCAGGCACAGAGGATGCAGCGTGTGTAGAATTTTGGAGCTTGGCTGCTGCAGCTCTGAGAAGTAGCTCATGTGGAGCTATCGTGAAGTGTGTGGGCAGGGGTGTGGCCGCAGGGGACTGGAGGACTCAGCAGGGGCTGCGCCTCGCAGGGTCCTGGGAGCTGCTCGTGAGCTTGGTCTTGGCCGGGGGACTGTGGGGAGCAATTGGAGTATTTGATACTGGGGCGCGGTGAGGGCTAACATCCCTTCAGAGGATCCTCGTAGGAGCTGCAGAGAGGATAGCCTGAGCAGTGTGTAGGGAGAGGAGGCTGCCTGGGCACGTGGTGGTGACCTCAGGAGAAGCTGGGGGGCCCAGCTGAGGCAGAGGCTGTGTGGGTGACAGTTCGTAGCCAGTGTTTTATACTCTGGAAGGCAGCATCTGGATGTTGACTGAGGCCTGCCGGCCTTGAAGGGGTGGCTGGAGTGGCATTCTCAGAAAGATGGTGGGTCCTGATTAATTTGGAGTTCATGCTGCTCAGACAGGGCTGGGCCTTGGGCCAGTACGATTTGTATTTTCTGTAAAGGAGAGGTTTATATGCTCCAAGATGGCAAGGGCCTTACTTGGTGTTTCAATGAAATGACCCTTCTCTGGGTTTCTCTGACTGTTTGCTACATGTAAATTAATGATCATGCAGAAATTTTACCTGTTCATAGCAGGGTCTAGTCCACTTAAGAGAATATAGTGAGTCATAGCTGAAACTTAAATTCACTTAGAATTAGATGATGTGTAATTGATAACAGTGGTTCAAAACATCTCTCACTGGTTCACTGGTTGCACAGACAGCTCTGTGGTGTAAGTATTATCCTTTTCTTTTTTTTTTTTTAACAGACAGGGTCACTAAATCTTAGAGAATGGGAGCCTGACCTTTAAACAGAGACGTGCCTGCAACTCATGTTTTCACATTTCATTGCATTTTTTTCCTAAGCCACTCTTCATCCATAAGACTAATAAAATTGCATGCATTGAAAATATTTCATAATAATTGTTCCCAAGGGCAATTGGTCTCCCTTCATTTGGGCCTACTTGGTATGATTCAAATGCACAAGAGCCACATAACTGAAATTTTAAGCATATCATTATTTCTATAAGCCTGTTTCTCTCAATGTTTTTGAGACATCTCAATATTATAAACCTCTGGAGATGGACGCAAAAGTGTACATTTTAATTTATTGAGTCATTCTTTGTGTCTGATAACATCCCAGTCACTGTCACATTATTGCGAATCATTGTGACCCATCCTCCAAGGTAGGTGCAGCAGTCTTGTTCTGTGGATCAGGGGGCTACAACTCAGAAGCTGAGGGGCTTGTGCCAGGCCAGCTGGTGGGTGAGTGTTCGAGGCTGGATCTTGTGTCTGCCTCACAGCCTGTCCTGTTCATAGTGTTTCTACTGCCTTTGAATCCATAGTCCTCCTGTTGCTCTCCTGCTTGGACATTCAGAAGTCCACTCCTGGCTAGCTCAGGTGTTTTGATCATTTTGCTATTGAGGTCAAGGGAATGGGTGGCTTTGAGTCTGGGAAGACACCCCTTGTCTTGGTCAGAGTACAAATGCAGCATCATAGATCTGTTGTGTTCCCAGAAGAGAAAGTCAGGTGTAGGGCACCCTTTCTGGAACAGATCTCAGACTCAGTTTTTCTCATTGAGAAAAGCTGCAGTCAGCAGTCATTCCTCCAGAACCCAGCTTGGATGGACAGACAAGGACAAGCAGGTAGCCATGAGGAAGGGGAATTTCTTTGTGGTGGTTGTAATCCCTTAATCACCTGGAGGTGCCATGACAGTGCTATTCATTTTACATCCCAGGACCATAAACCCATGTCCTTCTCAGGTTTTAGATCCCTTGAAGCTATTTTGGAGCTGCAAGGTGAAATAATTTCTTTGCAGAAATGTAGAAGGTCTTTTATTCTTGTTCTCTGATGTCATCTCAGAATTTTTATTGAATTTCACCCTTTGGACCAGTATCACAGCAAATTAGTCATTTAAAATTCTCAAAGATAATTATGCCTGTATACTTGGACTTAATCACGATTTTGCTAGCTGTTCTACAATAATGACACAGATCACCAGAGACCCCTCAGATTTTCCCACATTTCACTTATTCCACCAAGAACCTGACCTTCTTTTCATGAACTTAGTGAACGAGGGAGGGGACCTTTTAAAGGGAGTGATGGTCGGTAACTTAAAGGAAAATGTCTGCCTGTGACCTTTCTAATGTTATAATTTGAAAATTTGATGCAATTATCGAAAATGTTTATATTCCTTCCTATTGTTTGATGTGATTCTTTTATTTTTTTTTCCTCATTCATAATGCTTTCGTACTCAGGAAGTTGAGGTAGGTTTTTGACTTTTCCACTGTGTATTAGACATAGCATCAAAATAGTTGCCAAATAAAATGTAAATATCACTCTCAATCCTAAATCTCAGTGGTAAATAGTTGTTTTAGTTCAGTGAACCAGCACCGCACACATTTATTTTTCATGGGTATATCCAGGGGACGTAATTTATCAAATGCATATAAACAGTCCATTTGCTGCTTTATCTTTTCTCATTAGTTACAGTACAAGTATGATTGTCAGTTATTATCTGTGTTTTACTGGTGGGTTATTTATTGAAAGAGCAGAGCAACTGACATTGTTATTTTCTAAATCACTTTGTCTGAGGCCTGCAGGACTTTATACCAAATGTCAGACCAATTTATCAAAGAATTACTCTGTTCGGGAAGCAAGTGATTTAGAGTGTCTGTGTAAACACACACCCACCTGTCCTTCTGTGCAGATCAGGAACAGTTATGCGCGTTTCACAGGAATACGGAGATGTTAAAGCTGAAACAGCTTACTGCAGTTGACTCCAGTAGAGCCAGGACTTACTATGTACTGTTGAGTGTTGCCCTGGGGGAATGTGCAGGGAAGATCCAAACCTGCTCAGAATTAGCCTGGCCCAGGTGTGTGGGTGTGATCTGTGCCCATGAAGATGTGTTAGTGGTCCAGCTCCCAGCCCCTAGGGTATAGGGTTCTCGTGAGTGGGATCTGTGGAGTGATGAGGCAGGGGGCCTCGAGTCACTGCCCCAGCTGGGTTGGGTGGTTGAATGCTTCTTGCAGAAGGATTCCTATTGGGGTTCTTCACCTGGGTGGGAAGGACAGGCCTGATGGAGACAAGACTGACAGCACAGTCCTTACCCAGAGATGTTACCTGAAATAGCTTAGAGGTGAGGGGTTGTATGAGAAGCCAACTTCTTTCTCAATAGGTGGAATGTTTTGTATTTCCCAACAGTGTCATGAGTAGGGATTTCTACTGCACACATATTAAATTACAGGCAAGTTTCACTTACACAATGTCATTTGGGGCTTCCCTGGTGGCTCAGATGGTAAAGAATCTGCCTGCAATGCGGGAGACCTGGACTTGATCCCTGGGTCAGGAAGATCCCCTAGAGAAGGGAATGGCTACCCACTCCAGCATTCTTGCCTGGAGAATTCCACAGACAAAGGAGCCTGGTGGGCTACAGTCCACGGGGTCACAGAGTTGGACACGAGTGAGTGACTAACACTTTCAATTCCATGTCATCTGGAAGTCTCACATTTCCAGGGATTTCTATGATCATTTCAGAGACACTTTCCCCACCTGCCAGCCAGCCCTCCTTCTTATTCTCCCCAGTCAAGTAGTGTAAAAAGATACTTTTTCGCACTGAATTCTTTGGAGAGCAGTTTGCCTATAGCCCCTTAACTGATGTCTTTGTAAAAGTTTGGGGTTCGATAAAGTGGGATTAACCTCCCTCTAGGTTCTATAACCTGACTGTAGTCCACTTTGCCCTGCAGGAGAGTGCTTTTCTCTTTTGTTTTTATCTACAGGAGGTCTTCAGATGACCTCAGAGAGGCTGCCTGCTCTCACTTAGCCTTCCTTTCTTCTGTACATGTATACACGTCTCCATGGCTCACTCTTGGCCAAGACAAATGAGGCACCCACTTATTTTCTAGGCTGGTAATTTGTATTATCTCAGGTAATCTTCAGATGAAACTACAGTGTTCAAACAACTTAGCTAAAATATGTATAAAAGAGAAATGATCTGTCCCATGAGAGCTGAGTATATTTGATCTGTGGTAGCTAAAGCTGTAAAGTATATCGTACATGCCATCATCATCTTCGTAAGTGGGAGTAAAGCAGTCAGATTGCAGAAGTGGTTTCCATTTGATTGTGCCACTCTCTTCCTTAGAATTGCTTTAACATTCTTTGGAGCTGACATAAGCACCTCTGGAAAGGCAAACCCCTGGGGAATATCTGAACTAAATTGCATCAGACATTTGGAGGCAGTGGGACAGTAGAAGAAAAATTCAGTTTCCCAATCACAATTGGCTAAAATGAGAGACTTTCCAATTGGTTATGATGTCCATGATAAAGAGACTTAATCACTAAAATTATGGCAGAAAATTTTTGCATAATTTCCTGGTAGGGAGGCTTAAACGTTTTCTTGGAAGATGCATTATACAGCAGAATGTTCTTTGGTATATGTATATATATATATGTTATTAACATATACTGATATGTATTATATCCTTGAATGTGCTAAGTCACTTCATTTGTGTCTGACTCTCTGTGACCCTATAGACTGCATCATGCCAGCCTCCTCTGTTCATGGGATTCTCCAGGCAGGAATACTGGAGTGGGTTGCTATTTCCTCCTCCAGGGGATCTTCTCAATCCAGGGATTGAACCAGCATCTTTTACATCTCCTGCATTGGCACCAGAGCGCTTTACTACTTGTGCCACCTGGGAATTAATATGTATTATATATGATAATATAAAATATATGTTTTTTATATATATATTTTTAAAGAGATTTCATTTTCCATGAATGCTTATCAAAACAGGGTATCTCTAAAGTAGTTGAAAACCTAGAGTTGAATTCCTTTGTACCAGCTACTGGGTGCCAATAATTTCTTAGGATACAGTTTATTATGTTTGTGGGGTATCGAATGTTAATAAAGTGAATATGATTTTATCTCCGTTGATCAGCTGTGGAGGATTTTAAAAAATAATTGGAGCCCATGACTCTTCTTCCACCGTCAGCACCACCCCTATCTTCTTTTTTCTAGATGCTGTCATTTGTCACTTTCTTGCTGTGATCTGTACGCCAACTTTTGACATTTCTTTTCCTTTTACTATGACTGTATGCTCCCCTGCAATGTTTCATGATTTTGGACATGAGTCAGCAGGCTCAAATTTGAGACTCTTTAAACTTAAATCTTTACAGGATCTTCTGGGTTGTAACAGTCCCTAAAGATTTGGGTGATTTTCATTTTTGAAGTGGTATCATGAAATGGAATCAGGTCTTCCTCATATGGTGAGAATTTAGAAGGAGTCTTTTCTCTTCCCTGTCCAGCAGAGGTTTGACTTAATTATCCTGTGCAGGGTAGCCCATAAAATACACATGTATGGTAACACTTCCATCCTTCACCCTTCAGCCTGTAGAATGCACTGTTAGGAGTTATTGAATTTAATAAATGACTGTATCCAGGTATGCATCTTTCTATTTAGATGGTCTGTTTTAAAAATTAACTGATGCTGAGATCCTTCCAAGTCATTTTTAAAGGCTTTATTACTAGATGATAAAATTACCAGTTAAGAGACCAACTCAAATGGATATGGCTTTCCTGGCAAGTGCGATTGGCAAGTGGCAAATGCCTTCCACCACAGTCTGAGTTTTAGCAGGTCACGTCTTTATTGGGTCAGAAGGAAGATCAGCGGCAAGGACTCCTGAGGCCCTAGACTTCGTTGCTCTGCGGACCAAACTCTGGGGGCCACGCAGCAGGAACACATTTGGTTACAGGGCAGTACTGAGGTGATGTTGGGGCTGTCACACTGCTTCCCATGTTGGGATTTGTCACTGTGAGAAAACAGGTGCTGAGTGTTGTCAACAACACAGCAAGTCCTGGGTCTGTTTAAGGATAACCTAAAATATATGTTACATTTACAAAATTCAGATAGAAAATAAGATAAAGGAAAAACTAGGCTGGTGCCCCTGGTCTTGGGCCCTGGAGAAATGACCATTCAGCTGTCCTTTGTCTCTTGGGCATACTGACTGTTAGGTGAGGCTCTGGGATGAGGTGAAGCCCTAGAAGGGCATTCTTTTCAACTTTTCCATGTGGATTTAGATGTTCTTTCACCAGCGTTCCCCTAGCAGAAGAGTGGATGGATCAGCACAGCCCCAGGGCTTGAATGGGTCATGTCTGCAGACCTGGCTGGTACAGAGTGAAAGGCTGATCCATGAACTCTGGCCTTGTATGTCTGGACCTCCCTATGGCCATGCCTGCTAGGGACTCCCCTCCCCTGTGCTCATTGACCATCCCCTAAGTGGGCTCTGGTGCCTGTCTCTCAGCTGGAGCTAAAGGGGTCACACCCAAGATTGTCTGCACTTCTGGTCATTGGGGTCTGCTTTGGCCATCTGCTTTCCTAAGGCAGGGTGAAAGCAATCAGATGCAGGGAGTTGTTTTCCTTTCCCACTTGGTCTTGCTGGGTGAAAGGCTGATAGAGAGACTCATTCTGCATAATGAGTTTTGACTCAAGGTGTACTTTCACATTTGGGCAGCAATTAGGCAGTATTATTACATCTGTGATGAGTTTTAAATATTCTCATGCAGATAGCCACTTGTAGAAGTTTCATCTTGAAATCTCTGACTTTCCCCAAGAAACATGTAAAAATGGCAATTATAGTTAGCTTGGAAAAGTGACAAGGTCCAGTAGAATGTTTCACATTCCATCCAAGTTATAACGTATGTTGAAATCGTTAGGGAATATTCAGTTTCTGAGACTGGCTCAAACCTTACTTGGACATCAAAGAGAATGTGACATGTGAAGTTAAAGCAGGGGAGCTTGTCTTTGGCTCCAGTCCTTCCCTGTCGGACTCACAGCCAAAGCTTCTAAGGACTTCCATGTATTAAAGCGGCATGTTCAAGTAGAAAATAGTTCATGTGATTTCAGACTGCAATTACGTGATGCCATCCTTATCAGAGGGCACTTATGGACCACAGCTGGAAGGATGGAGATTTTGTTATTTTTTTCTCCAGTAGTGAGGATGAGTTCGTCTTAGGTTATCTCTTCTCTTGCCCTTGTCAACAGCAGAATGTCTGAGTCACTTGCTTATGTTCACTTGCTAAGAGTAGATTGGCCATCCAACCTGAGAAATCAGGCGGTAAATTTCCCACTGATCATCCAGCCCTCAACTTAGAACTATTAACTCTGGCTGCCGAGTTTTGAATCACATAATTCAAAAGATGAGGATTGTATTTAAAATAATAAATGGAGAGAGATGTGACAGAGGGATTCTTTTAAACTTTCTCAGTGCTATTTCATGGTATAGACCTCAGAGATTTTCTAACCAGCTGGGTTGAGAAGGCCAGATATGGCATAAAATTAAAGCCAGAGCAAATTGGACCAATTCCTTGGAGTTAAACTTGATTTAATGCCAAATCCCCAGGATCCAGAGGAGCCTGTTCATGTTTATTCATGCCCTGGAAAATGGAATCACCACCCAAGAAGCAATGTTCTGATTTTACTCTAAATCCAGTTTCCTAAAATCTATTTAAGGGCTTAGGTGAACTCAACAAGGATCTAATAAAGCCAGGTAATTGAATGACACAGAGGCCAATAAAATTCAAAGGAGATGGTATGGGAGATAAATGGTCGCAGGAGAGAGCATGGACCATAGTTGAAACTAATTGTGTACTTTGGTGTAAATGAACTTTTCTAGAAGAGAAACCCAGGCCTCATTTTGGACAGCTTTCTGGAACTGCAGCATGCAGAGTGCCAGCCAAAAACACGTCCCACAAATTGTTTGAGTATACTCAGGAGGAAATTAACCGCATGGGGGCACATGCCCTAAAAATGGTGTGGGGATGTTGTCCACGGGCAGGACCCCTGCATGCTGCAGACAGTGGAATTGAGCTGACAGAGGGAGTGTGCTCATTTGCAGTGGAGTGGGTGAGGGCTGACAGAGAAGAGAAACTGTGGATAGTGAAGGTTTGGAGGGGAAGGGTTATTAGAAGTGAGAAAGAGGTTAACAGGATGATGGAGCTGTGAGTGACCTAGACCCTTGCAATTTCAACGTGATCAACTGTCTAGCCTTGGAGCATAAATTGAGGCAAGCTAATGCAAGAAAGACACGGTTATGAATCAACCAGATTGGCCAGCCTTTGCTTTTTTATCTTTACACAACCAGAACAAATGGTATTAAGGTGAATATATGCCAGTGGTTAATTCTCACATTTGAATGACCCTCTGTTTTTAGTTTCGAGAAGTGCTAGAAAACTGGAACTGTGCACCAAAGTTACATGTCTCCATGTAGGAGAAATGTTGACAGTTGAATTATCAGTGGTTACAAACACAGAGGCTTAATCCCAAGTGAGAGCAGCTAGGCATCACCTGCGGCATAATTGATAGCAAATACATCTTGCACTTAGAAGGTGTCTCAGTTTATCTGTCAAACCAGGAAGAGCAGTGCTGTTTCCATACTAGGCTGAAATGTATTAACTCTTCATAGTGTATAATCCATACAATTTGAAAGACAAGAATTTGAAAAGTCAGTTGACATTTTTGATTACACATGAATGCCTTAGAAAAATTTCTGAACCCTTAGCATTTTCCTTTGTGTTTTGGGAGGTGGAAGGGGGAAAGGCAGGTTTTTATGCAGTTATATAAGAAACTTCCTGAAGCCTGACTTTTGTTTTCTATTTTTTTTCCTTATATAGGATGATTATTTCAGAAACTGGAATCCCAACAAGCCTTTTGACCAAGGTAAAGGATGCACTATTTCTTGTTGTGTATTTCGTGGAAAAATGCCATCTCATTTTTCCTTCTTTGCCTGCTGACTTCCTCTTCCCACAAAGGCCAGCTAGCTGTCTTATTTTACCAACTTTGGGGGACTAAATAGATTGGGGTGATAGAAATTATTTTATCAAGTTGGTTATTTGTCTGAGATTGTCTAAGATTTAAATAGTGTTTTTATTGAATTGACCCCTATAATCATTGACTGGTTTTGTTAGAAAACAAACACACAAAGAAACAAAAGAGTAAAATGCTTATCAGACTAACCTGGTGGATTGTTGGGCTGAATCCAGTGATTTCATTCATGGAACTGACTGTGCCTAGAGACGCTGTCCAATTTACATGAGCCACAAAAATGAAACTTTCGTGTCTAGAAATAGGCCAATCCCAGGAGGCTTTCAAGGGCATTGATATTTCATTTGCTTAAATAACTTCTTCATGGTTTCTAAATAGAAGCTTGTTTCACAGGCAGTTCACTGACCGTTTGGGTTTTAGCCTTCAGAGGGCTCTTTCCACTCACCCTACAAGCACAAAGCCAGGCTCTTCAGGGCCATTATAAATCACCACCTCCGTGCTCCTGGGAGTTATTTAAGATGCAGCGAAGGCCTGCTGTGAGTCACATCCCTGTTCCTATTGTTCCATTTGTGGCTGCCCTCAGCACAGACGTTGCTGCTGAAATGGTGTTAAGTACGTATATGCAATTAATGCTGCAACTCAGAGGGAACATGTTACCTACCAGGTCTCAAAGATTCACACATCTGAGAATCAGCTTCATTTCTGTAGCTTGAGTGTTTGATGTGATCACAGTGGTCAACTTGACACAAAGACGTCAAGGAAGGCATTGATGTGTAACACGATAGAAGGTGCCCTTTTCTGCCCTCTCCTTTGTCACTTTAATAGGTCACTCCATCTGGACTCTAGTTGTCTTGTAAGCAAAATTGGCATTAAAATGTCCACAGAGACACTTAGTGTATTATGCCCTCAAGTAGTGCAACACTTTGTTCGTTCATACATACATGCATGCATTCATTCAGTCTCAAATGTTCATTAACCTAGAAGTGTGTGCGCAAGCACAAAGCCAGGTCTTGGGGATAATACAGAAAATTTATGGTCACCCCCTCCACTCCAGGAGGAGCTCAGAGTAAGGAGTGGGGAAATAACTCAGTCAGCAATTGCAGTGGGATATGGTAAAGGCTGTGATGCAGGTGTGTGCAGGTGAGTCTATAGGTGGGAGATTTAGTGGACATGCACATGTGTGTTGTGGATAGGTGCCAGGGAAGGCTTTCTCTGGAGGCCCTGTCTGGGCTGCACCATCTCAGTGGACTCCACCATCTCAGTGGACTTCAAGGGCCTTGCACTTCAACAGTTTAAAAAATTAAGCAAAAATTTTTAATTGAAGTATATTTGACTTACAATATTGTGTTAGTTTCAGCTGTACAGCAAAGTGGTTAAATTATACTTAAATATGAATATTTTTCCTGTTTTTTTCTGTTATAGGTTGTTATAAGGTTTGAATATAGTCCCCTGTGCTATACAGTAAATCCTTGTTGTTTATCTGTTTTACATACAGTGACTTGTATCTGTTAATGCCATATTCCTAATTTATCTGTCCTCTATCCTTTCTCCTTTGGTAATCATGTCTGTTTTCCATAACTGTGAGTCTGTTTCTGTTTTGTAAATATGTTCATTTGTATTATTTTTTAGATCCAAATATAAGTGGCATCGTATAATCTTGTCTTTTCAGTATGATAATCTCTAGGTCTATCCATGTTGCTGCAGATGGTGTTACTTCCTTCTTTTTTATGGCTGAGTAGTATTCCACTGGGTATGCTTACCTATCTTCTTCATTCGTCTTTCTATGGACACTGAAGTTGTTTCCATGTCTTCGCTATTGTAAAGAGTGCTGCTATGAACATTGGGGTGCATGTATATTTTTAAATGAGTTTCATTTTTTTTCCAGATTTATGCCCAGGAGTGAGATTGCTGAATCGTAGGACAGCTCTGTTTTTAGTTTTTTGAGGGAATTCCATACTGCTCTCCATAGTGGCTGTACCAATTTATATTTTTACGTTCCTGACAACAGTGTAGGGGAGTTCCCTTTTCTCCGCACCCTCTCCAGCATTTGCTGGTCATAGACTTTTGATGATGGCCATTTGATGGTGTGAGGCGGGGTACCTCATTGTGCTTTTGATTTGCATTTCTCTGATAATCATCAGTGATGAGCATCACATTCCTCTTGTGTATGTGTGTTCATCACTCAGTCATGTCTAACCGTTTGTGAATCTATGTACTGTAGCCCGTACATTCCACTTGGCCTTGAAGTCTTTGGAGAATTGACAACTTTTATAGTGACTGAATCATCACAATAAAGCATCAGAAGGTATTTGTAATTTAGATGTTTTCCATCAAAAATGGACAAAATTTCTTAAAAGACTACACTTTCATGTTGGAAGAACACTCAGGTATCGAGCACCCTGTTCCCTGTATAGACCTGGTAAATGAGCCTTTCAGCAAATACTCATACTAGGATTTTGCTTATGGAGCTACACAAGTGATGGAGACTGGGAACTGATGCTTTCCAGCCAGAAAAAGACTTAGGTTCTAGTTCTCTAAGGATCAAATGTTAATAAATATCAGATTTACTCTCCCTCAAGGCCTGGAAACAGATAGTAAAACTTTACCAAGGAAGGAAAAGCCATTTTAATTTTACTAGTACACATTGGGATAGGTTATACACATATTTACATATATTTGTCACCTGATATATGTAAATGATATGTCTACATATATGATACAAGTGATAGCTTCCTTTGAACATACTATTTAAATCTGCTTAATCAAAAAGCCCAGACAGGGATTTTTCTCTCTAAAGAACATTGGCTGCTCTGTGCAGCATCTTCCTGTCCTTGCTCCCTCTTTTTCCAGCTCTGCAGGTTTGAAAACTGGGTCTGCTGAGATAAATCCTCACAGAAAACCTCATGACTTTCTGGGTATAATTGAGGACCTTTGCTGAGAAGCCCCACTTTGTAGCTCAGGTGTAGCTGCTATTGGCTATTTTGATCCTGAGCTGGAGTGGAGTGGGGTGGGATGGGCGGTGGGCAGTGGCAGGACTGAGAATAGCCTTCAGTTAAAGTATCAGCCCCAGCAGATGTCATCAATTACACTGGGCGCCGCTCAATAAAAATGGGAGGTTACTATATCAGTGTTGACATGGGCTGGCAAAATATAAACCGTGGGCATGGAAGGGGTCCAACACTTCATCTTCCAGAAAATGGGACTGCCGAACTCCAGTGGAGATCATCAGCTGCAGAGAAAAGTCTTTTCCCTCCTGCACCGAAAGAGAATCCAACATGGTTCAGGCAGTTTTGTGGTTGGGAGGACTTCCGGTTCATGGGGCTGGAAGGCATTTTAGAGGGCCTGATGGCAAGGATGCTGTGGGATGGAGGTAGAAGAGCCTTCACGGTAGAGGTGGGTGTGGGTTGAGCTTGAAATGCAGGCAGAGAAAAGAGGAAGGAAGACCGTGCATAGGAGATTCTAGTAGGGTATAGCCAGATGGGTAGACTCAAGGCAGGTTGTAAAGGACTTTTCATACTGATGCTCTCCCTACTCCCCCTGATGATTTCAGACTTTGTTTTCTTGGCAGTGGGGAGCCATAGAAAGTTTTGGAGCAGAGGAGTAATAGCATGAGTGCTGTACTTTAGAGCAGGGGTCCCCAGTCTCCGGGCCATGGTCCAGTACCTCCTGTCAGGTAAGTGGCAGCAGTAGATTAGAAATGAAGTGCACAACAAATGTAATGTGCTTGTGGCTATTGCTGTTCAGTCGTTCAGTCGTATCCAACTCTGCAACCCCATGAACTGTAGCATGCCAGGCTCCCCTGTTCTTCACCAACTCCTTAAGTTTGCTCTTGATGCACTTGAATCATCCCCAAACCATGCCCCTCCCTGGTCCATGGAAAAATTGTCTTCTAGGAAACCTGTTCTTGGTGCCAAAAGGGTTGGGGACTGCTGTTTTAGTGACTGTGTGTAGTTGGGTGGCTCAACAGCAGTGATTTGGAACCTAAGACCCATCTCTAAATGATGCCCCTCACACAGGACTCTAGGTAATTTCTCCGTTGTCTCGGATCCCTAGACTTTGGTCATAGGTGGTCAGACTTAACCATTCGACTCTGTAGGTTGACCTCGGAGAGACCCTGTAGCTCCCATCTCAAGTATTGATGTGAATAGTGAGGACACAGATAATGCTCAAGAAATAGTTAATCTCCCTGTAGTTGCTCTCCCTGTTGATGGATATTTACTGAACTTTGAACAACCGAGCTTCATAGAGCAGGCACTTACCATATAATAACTCCAAGGTAGTTAGAAGAAAAGCACCTCGCCTGGAGGACTTCTGCAAGACTGACTACGTCTTCCACATGTTATCTTTAAGAGAATCAGTAATGCTTCTGTCAGGGGAGTATAATAGCCATCACCTTCAGGCTTTTCTGAGAATTCTTTCTGAGATTTGGGTAAAGTAGTCTATCCTTTTTTGATTGTTAACGACTTAATGCCAAATCTCCTCACAGAAGGGCCAGACTGGAGTTCAGAATTGAAGGCAACGATTATTAACTCAGGTGAGAAATTTCCCTTGTGAAGTCCACAAAGATAGAGGCCCTGCTTGGAGGTGGGTGGGGGCAGCTGGCAGAGGCAAATGGCCTCCTGTCTCTGTGGGCAGGAGGAGTGGAGGCCCTTGGGTAGACCTCTGCAAGAGCCTGGCCGAGCCTGGAGGGCTCTGGGGCGATTCCAGAGTTCGGGGTGTCCTCTGCCACTGTTGCCTTTTGGCACATTCCCTCCACTGGCCCCCAGCAAACCTGCACGCACACAGTGGGTGTGGAGCAGACGTGCGGTTTATGCTTCTGAAAGTGACATCTGGTCCAGCAAGATGGCTTCCCCACGAAAACAGTCCCTGCGCCAATCCGTTGGGGACACACATATGCTCTGTTCGTCTCTTGGAGAGTTGCAGTGCTTGTTAGCAATTTAAAAGCTCTGAGAAGTCTTTTAGCAAAGAAGCCCATTTATCTTAACATTTGCTAAATTTGCCTTTGACCACATGTTTTTGCTTTTATTTTTTTCACCCCACATCTATCATGTACCCAGCAAAAGTAGTCTATTCCATGGCATACACTTCGGTAAGTGCAGTCTGGGGTCCTGGGGTTTTCAGTCAGATCCTCCAAGTTAGAACTTGACTCTGCCAGTTGTTAGCTGTGTGATTCTAGGCAAGTTGCTTAACCTCTCTGATCCTAAGACTTTCCCATCTGGAAATGGCAACAATAAGAGCATTGAGAGGATTGAATGAGTTAATGTGTCTGGCAGATAGTAAGTGTTCCATGAGTGTTGTTTTAGTCACTAATGGATCTTTTTCATTGCCTTACACTAGGCAAGTCATTGCAGCATCGCACCCCACGTCCTCATTATTGGGGCTGAAAAGGTTCAGGCTCTCCATGTTCATTCATTCATTCAACAGTTACAAGTGCTGGTGGGGTGTGAAAGTGAAAAGAGTTGGTCTGGAAAACTGAGAAACCCATATAATGTCAATCTCAAGTCACGTAAGTCTATTTTAGTTGGGGTGACAGTTTTTACTACTGCTTGGCCTCATTCAGTGTCTGTGGACCATGGATCAGGGCACCCCCAGTCTTAGCTGATCGGCATCCCCTTGAGTGTGACGCTGAAGCTGCTGTTACAAAGATGCTCTTTTCCTGTGGAGTCATGTGGCTAAATGGGGAAGGTTATCCAAAGGGCCTGGAGGGGAAAGAAAGAAATAGTAAGTTGTACCACAATACTGTGGTACAAAAATAAAAGGGAGGGAGGGGATGAAATGAATAAGAAGTGATTTCTAACAAGAAGTTGCAGAACTTCTAGACCAGCCCTTTATAAAAAAGAAAATTGGAGCTTATTTATAATGCTTTTGCCAAATAAAAGGTTGTTGTGCTGGTGGTGGTGGTATTGGGGGATTGAGAAGGTAATTTATGTGTATAACCAATACATCACTTTAATATAAAATTCTGATTACCTGAAGTTGTTCTCAAGTGTTGGAATGCAGATGAATCAAGGTTCCATCCTATAATCATGGTCTACTCAGGAAAGAACCCACTGACTTATTTGGGTAGGAATTTCTACTTGATGAGACAAACCATTTTAGGGAAAATGGCTGAAGGGGATTTATCATGGGAGATTTTTTCAGACAAGTTGGTTCTTTTAATGTGGAGTAGGGAAATGTTTTAGGTAAAGTGTACAGGTGTTGGTTTAAAGGATAATGTTTTTCCTTCTGGAGTGAATACTGATCATTGTTCCTCCAGAGCATCCTGGCTGTGACTAAATCTCAGATGATGCTGGTGATTTTCAGAGCAGAATATGAACTTGTAGAAATTGATCTCCAGATAAAAATAAAGCTTCGGAAGGCAGGGGCCCCTTTTACTCATGCTGTTCACTTCAATAGAATAAAAGAAGAAAAACCTTGCCCTTTGACTTCCAATCTATTATACCAAGATCTGACAAGCTCAAAACCTCACCAAAGCCCTGCACTGTTTTCAGGCAAAAATTCTAAAACTCGAAAGGATAGAGGCCTTCCCATGTTCCAGTTGTGTTTCTGGAACCAGAGGCCTGTGAACTATCACAGCAACGTGTTTTGTCAGAGTTTGAAAGGGTGCCTGGGGGAGGCAAGGTTGCTTATTTCTAAACTTTTTCTTTAGAAGGAGAATTTTTTTCCCCTCTAGATTCATCTCAAGTTTTACCTGATGGGTTCAATAGAAATCTTAAATCTCTGTAGCTTTCCTCTTGATGGGGAATTTAACCTCACTCCAAAAGGAGTTTCTGACTTGCATTCATAGGGCGCTGGGAATTCTTCAGGGTTTAAGGATCTTTTCATCCTATCTGATCCCCTGATTCTCAGAGGCAGCTGGTCTAGTTTGTGGGAAACATCTTCTTAGTTTTTTCCAGGTTCCCTCATGTTTGGTCTGCTTGATTCCTTCCTCTCACCTTTGCCTTCTCATGTAATTTAAGAACCATTATTTACCCTTTATAGAAATAGATACTCTTGCTCAAAATAACCACTTTCTGCCCTAGACATTCACATCGCACTCTAGCCACATCAGCCTTTCACCTCTGGCAATCTCTTCTTCACTTTCTTGATTACAACAATACAATAGTTAGTATTTTTAAAAATTTAGAGTATTAATTTTTAAGTTTTCTGAGTCAGTTCTGCCAGAGAAGAAGCCAAACTCTGTTAATTCAAATATTGGTTTACTCCTGCTGTAACTCAGCCTATCCGCTTTGAAGTTAGATCAAGTTGAAAGCTTTATCTTTCATTTCTGGCTGCCTTTGCCTGTTTGCTTATTTTAAGGAAATAAAACATCAGATGCAAGATTGAAATTGCCCAGGGGCCCCTTCTTGGTCCCTCTTTCCCATTTTCTTTTCTCTGAAGGTGACCATTTCATTTATATGCATTTCTCTCCACATTCTTATACTTTCATCTCATATGTGCATATCTATAAACACTATTATTTGTTGTACAACAGAGATGTATGTTTTCTTCTCTAACATGTTTATTTCACTGAAAATTGTTTTTAATGGTTTCTGTTTGTTGATGTAGTTAATGTCTTTATATTGTGATGTTCCAATGTACTAACAATGTACTAGCAAAAGCAATGCCCAGTTGTTGAGGTATCAGGTGATAGAAGTAAAGTCCAATGCTGTAAAGAACAATATTCCTTAGGAACCTGGCATGTTAGGTCCATGAATCAAAGTAAATTGGAAGTGGTCAAACAGGAGATGATAAGAGTGAACATTGACATTCTAGGAATCAGTGAACTAAGATGGACTGGAATGGGTGAATTTAACTCAGATGACTATTATATCTACTACTGTGGGCAAGAATCCTTTAGAAGAAATGGAGTAACCCTCATAGTCAACAAAAGAGTCCAAAATGCAGTTCTTGGGTGCAATCTCAAAAACGACAGAATGATCTCTGTTCGTTTCCAAAGCAAACCATTCTGTATCACAGTAATCCAAGTCTATGCCCCAACCAGTTAATGCTGAAGGAACTGAAGTTGAATGGTTCTATGAAAACCTAGAAGACCTTCTAGAGCTAACACCCAAAAAAGACGTTCTTTTCATTATACAGGACTGGAATACAAAAGTAGGAAGACAAGAGATACCTGGAGTAACAAGCAAGTTTGGCTTTGGAGTACAGAATGAAGAAGGGCAAAGACTAACAGAGTTTTGCCAAGAGAATGCACTGGTCATAGCAAACACCCTCTTCCAACAACACAAGAGATGACTCTATACATGGACATCACCAGATGGTCAATATTGAAATCAGATTGATTATATTCTTTTCAGCTGAAGATGGAGAAGCTCTATACAGTCAGCAAAAACAAAAATCTGACTGTGGCTCAGATCATGAACTTCTTATTGCCAAATTCAGATTTAAACTGAAGAAAGTAAGGAAAACCACTAGACCATTTAGGTATGACCTAAATCAAATCACTTATGATTATACAGTGGAAATGACAAATAAATTCAAGGGATTAGATCTGATAGAGCACCTGAAGAACTATGGACGGAGGTTCGTGACATTGTACAGGAGGCAGGGATCGAGACCATCTGCAAAAAAAAGGAATGCAAAAAGACAAAATGGTTGTCTGAGGAGGACTTACAAATAGCTGAGAAAAGAAAAGAAGTGAAAGGCAAAGGAGAAAGGAAAGATATACCCACTTGAATGCAGAGTTCCAAAGAATAGCAAGGAGAGATAAGAAAGCCTTTATAAGTGAACATTGCAAAGAAATAGAGGAACGCAGTAGAATGGGAAAGACTAGAGATCTCTTCAAGAAAATTAGAGATACCAAGAGAACATTTCGTGCACAGATGGGCACAGTAAAGCACAGAAACGGTATGGACCTGACAGAAGCAGGGGATATTAAGAAGATGTGGCAAGAATACACAGAAGAACTGTACAAAAAAGTTATTCACAACCCAGATAACCACAGTGGTGTGATCACCCATCTAGAACAAGACCTCCTGGAATCTGAAGTCAAGTGGTCCTTAGGAAGCATCACTACAAACAAAGCTGGTGGAGTTGATGGAATTCCAGTTGAGGTATTTCAAATCCTAAAAGGTGATGCTGTGAAAATGCTGCACTCAAGATGCCAGCAAATTTGGACAACTCAGCAGTGGCCACAGGACTGGAAAAGGTAGTTTTCATTCCAATCCCAGAGAAAGACAATGCCAAAGAATGTTCAAACTACTGCATAATTGCACTCATCTTACATACTAGCAAAGTAATGCTCAAAATTCTCCAAGCCTGTTTTCAACAGTATGTATACTGTGAACTTCCAGATGTTCAAGCTGGATTTAGAAAAGTCAGAGGATCCAGAGATCAAATTGCCAACATCCATTGGATCATCAAAAAAGCAAGAGAAAGTTCTAGAAAAACATCTACATCTGCTTTATTGACTACACTAAAGCCTTTGACTGTGTGGATAACAACAAAGTGTGGAAAATTCTTAAAGAGATGGGAATACCAGACCACCTTACCTGCCTCCTGAGAAATCTGTATGCAGGTCAAGAAGCAACAGTTAGAACTGGGCATAGAATAACAGCCTGGTTCCAAATCAGGAAAGGAATATGTAAAGGCTGTATATTGTTACCCTGCTTATTTAACTTACATGCAGAGTTCATCATGTGAAATGCTGGGCTGGATGAAGCACAAGCTGGAATCAAGATTGCCGGGAGAAATATCAATAACCTCAGATACATAGATGACACTACCCTTATGGCAGAAAGTGAAGAACTAAAGAGCCTCTTGATGAAAGTGAAAGAGGAGAGTGAAAAAATTGGCTTAAAACTCAACATTCAGGAAACTAAGGTCATGACATCTGATCCCATCACATCATGGCAAATGGATGGGGAAACAATGGAAAGAGTGAGAGATTTTATTTTCTTGGACTCCAAAAATCACTGCAGATTTTGGTGACTGCAGCCATGAAATTAAAAGATGCATGTTCCTTGGAAGAAAAGCTATGACCAACCTAGACAGCATATTAAAAAGCAGAGATATTACTTTGCTGACAAGGGTCCATCTAGTTAAAGCTATGGTTTTTCCAGTAGTCATGTATGGATGTGAGAGTTTGACTATAAAGAAAGCTGAGTGCCGAAGAATTGTTGCTTTTGAACGGTGATGCTGGAGAAGACTCTGGAGAGTCCCTTGGACTGCAAGGAGAGCAAACAGTCAATCCTAAAGGAAATCAGTCCTGAATATTCATTGGAAGGACTGAAGCTGAAACTCTAGTACTTTGACCACCTGTTGTGAAGAGCTGACTCATTGGAAAAGACCCTGATGCTGGGAAAGATTGAGGGCAGGAGGAGAAGGGGACAACAGAGGATGATATGGTTGGATGGCATCACCAACTAAATGGACATGGGTTTGGGTGGGCTCTGGGAATTGGTGATGGACAGGAAGGCCTGGCTTGCTGCGGTTCATGGGGTCGCAAAGAGTCGGACGTGACTGAGCGACTGAACTGAACTGTGAAGAACTGACTCACTGGAAAAGACTTGATGCTGGGAAAGACTGAAGGCAGGAGGTGAAGGGGTCAACAGAGGATGAG
This sequence comes from Muntiacus reevesi, assembly GCF_963930625.1. NCBI lineage: Eukaryota > Metazoa > Chordata > Mammalia > Artiodactyla > Cervidae > Muntiacus > Muntiacus reevesi. Next base: position 226,672,298 of record NC_089249.1, on the reverse strand, counting down.
ATGGTTGGGTGGCATCACCGACTCGATGGACGTGAGTTTGAGCAAGCTCTGGGAGTTGGTGATGGACAGGCAAGCGTGGTGGACTGCAGTCCATAGGGTCACAAAGAGTTGGACATGACCGAGTGACCAAAGTGAACTGATTTTAGTATCTTACTTTAATTTATCCACTTATTCCCCTGTTGGTGGACTTCTGTGTTGTCTCATTTGTTTTGCTGTTGGGGGCTGCTTTTTCTTAGCATTTCGTTTAAAAAATTATATATTTATATTTGATTGTGTTGGGTCTTCGTTGCTGTGCAGGCTGCTTTCTAGTTGCGGCGTGTGGGCTTCCCATTGCAGTAGCTTCTCTTGTTGCAGAACACAGGCTCTAGGCACATGGGCTTCAGTAGCTGTGGCTCCTCGGCTCTAGAGCTCAGGCTCAATAATTGTGGTGCATGGGCTTAGTTGCTCTGTGGCCTGTGGGATCTTCCCAGACCAGGGATCCAACCCACGTCTCCTGCATTGGCAGACAGATTCTTTACCACAGAGCCACCAGGGAAACCCTATCTTAGCATTTCTAACTCATATTGACCTATTCATCCATCCAGCCCTTTGGCCTGGAGAGGTGGTTTTCCCTGGAGGGAGACCTAGGTGGGACAGGACTCTGCCACTCCTAAAATGTGCAACTTACGTGTGTTCCCCATCCTGAACCCCCCTCCCACCTCCCTCCCCATCCCATCCCTCTAGGTCACCCCAGTGCACCAGTCCCTGGCTGATTCATGTCAATGTATGGCAAAACCCACTAAAAATATTGTAGAGTAATTAGTCTCCAACTAATAAAAATAAATGAAAAAAAAAAGAAACAAAAAAATGTGCAACTTATGTCAAATCACATGGCCTTTCTTGACTTCTCTTTGCCCACTTCTGAAATAAAAGGGGCAGACAAGGTGGCCCTTGAGGTCTTTTCCTTCTGATAGCCAAGCTATCATGGTTTCTGGCAGCATATTAATAGAATCTGTGTATGTTTTCCTCAGAAGGAAGGAAAAATGAAAAATTTGAAGCCCAATGCTCTTATTTCAAAGGTTACAGTTTAACCAATGAGGTATGAATATCACTTCAATAAAACCAATGGAATTAAATGGGCCTTTTAACAATCAGGGATGGGGAAGGGAGGCTCAGAATGAAAAGCAAAAAGGGCCAAAGTCGAAGGTAGTTTGTCTTCTCATAGAATCCTGTGGCCGTTGCAAGGGTTGGAGGAAATAAAAAGAGTTTAAAAGTCTTGAGTTCAAATATTGACTTCCCTGTGAACTGAGACATCCACTGCAGAAATTTGACTTATCTAGGCTGGTGATATCTGTCTGGTGGGCATTTGTGAAGACTGAGTGAGCTCCAGTGGTAAAGAATCCTCCTGCCATTGCAGGAAACACAAGTTTGAAACCTGATTCAGGAAGATCCCTTATGTCATAGAGCAACTAAGCCTGTGTATCACAACTACTGAGCCTGTGCTCTAGAGGCCTGGAGCCGCAACTACTGAGTCCACATGCCACAACTACTGAGGCCCAAGCACTCTAGAGCCCATGCTCCACAACAAGAGAAGCCCCCTCAATGAGAAACCTGGGCACTGCAAGTAGAGAGTAGCCCCCACTTGCCACAATTTGAGAAAGCCTGCATGCAGCAACAAAGACTCAGTGTAGTCCCAGATTTAAAAAAAAAAAAAAGATTGAATAAGCTCATGTTTGCTGAGAGCCAGGGAGTTGGATCTGGCTGTGGCGCTAGTGGTAAAGAACCCACTTGCCAGTGCAGAAGACGTGAGAGACATGGATTTGATCCCTGGGTCAGGAGGATCCCCTGGAGAAGGGCATGGCAACCCACTCCAGTATTCTTTCCTGGAGAATCCCATGGACAGATGAGCCTGGCGGGCTACAGTCCATAGGATCTCAAAGAGTCGGCCATGACTGAAGCGACTTAGCACAGCGCAGGGAGTTGGCCTATGGCGTGTGCCCAGGAAAGCTCATTTCTTCTCAGCTCAGCCTGCCAGGGACCCCCAGTGGCTCTATCTTCACCTGGGGAGGTGGCCGCAGCTCGGGTTTAAGCTTCCGGCTTCCTCTGGCTCCTCTAGGAGCCTCCAGCACCCTGTGCTTTCAGACCAAGGAGCGAAGTCATTCTGGGTTGTGTTACACACTTTGGATGGAATCATAGGGAATCATAAAGGCTAGTAAAATTTCCCTTGCAATTGTGGGTCACCATCACTTTCTACTACTGTGTTTAAGAGGTTCTTACAGCACGAACAGATCCGTTTAAAAGACATGTTTATTACTTTTCCCCCAACTCATAAAACGTAGTGTTAGTTTATATATAAAAAAAACACACACAAAAAACCAAAGCCCAAACCTTCCTGTATTCCATCTGTTAGAACAGCAGCCCCTGAATTAATTATATAGTATCTGTTGAGTCTTAATAAAACAGCCTTGGTTTGGGGAAATTCTCAATAGGGGAAAAAGATGTCAGTTGAATTTCAAAATTTATCAATAATGCTGGTGAAATTGCCCTCCCTGGAGACTAGAGAGTGGATTTTCACAATAGGCAGATAGCTGCTTGGAGAAACATCGCCAGAGTCACCCATGTCCCCATAGTTCTTCTGCCTAAGATGGAGAGTTTTCTTTTGTTAAGGCCTGCCTTGTGTATTATGGAGCAGTTCGTTGCAGGAGGCCTGTCAGATGTTCATGCTGCCCTAACAAGCATGTGTGATGAAAAGCAGTGTGAGGCGCTGGGAAGACTCTGGGCTTTGCAGTCTCAAAGGCTGAGCTCAACTCCAGCTCTTTCCTCGAGTATCTGTGTGTACCTAGGCAACCATTTCGCTTCTCTGGGTCTCAGTTGCCTTATCTATAAAATAAATCATGACTTTTTTTCACGCCTGCGACCTGAGGGGTCTGTAAAACTCCAGATGTAGTGCCTGATGCAGTCTCACTGACATGTACAGGATGAAGGGAATGAGGCTTTGGTAAAAGGAGGAGGACTGATGTTTTGTTTTGGATTCTCAGTTTGAAAGGTTCCTAGGGGTTTTTCTGTGCCTGCACCTCCCTTTCTGTGTGGGAGCTAGTTGATCAGTGAATTGTTCAGTTAAGCTCTTACTGATCACCTAGTAGGTGCTGAGTTGGTTCTGTGCAGGGACTTGAGGAATGTGACAGCAGCTTTCCTTGGGGACACTTGTAGTTGGTGTAGCCAAGAGAGAGACATGTGAAATAAGATAACCCAGGGGGCGTGCTTGGGGCCCCCCAACAGAATCCTCCACACGGGGGGTGGCTCGGGGTGGGACAGCCAGTCCTTCCTGGAGTAGGGGTCTTGAAAAGGACCATGGAAGAAAGTGGCCCAGGGCCTAAGGATGAGTAGATACTGGGAAGTGAATTGGAGGGGCGGCATCTGATGGGAAGAGATGAGGGAAACTTCAGTTACTACAGAAGTAAAGTTTGATAGGATACTTTTAAAAAAATACATTGATTAAGCGAGAGGAAGGAAATGTCAGCAGGCTGTTTGCCTCTGTCCCCAAATATCTGTCAAGATCCTTCTATTGTTCAAACACCCCTAGAGTGGGGACTGTGAACAGTGGGGTGGGTCTGGTGCCGGATATAGGGAGGGGAGTGGGGTCTACGACCAGCCAACACCTACTCCACCTCCAGAGAGGGACCGTGACCCAGCTGTCACTCAGCGGCTGGGGGCCAGCATCACCAGGGCTTCTGATTTCTGCAGAGGATCCTGAAATGAAGAAGTCTTTGTATGTGGGTGAAAACTCCTAGTTCATTGGCATTAGCAAATAAGTCTATTTAAAAACAAACTGAGCAGAGGGTAAATGTGTGCTCAGACTGTCCATAAGTTCTCCTACAGGAGAGCCAAGGGCTTCGTTGTCAGACCTTGTCTCTTGCCTGTGGTATGTTGGCTCTGGAGACTGATGAGTCCTTGGAGTCCCTCTGACTTGGAGCAACAGGTTAGCCTGAGGATAGAGGCAGCGCCTGGCAGAGTGGGGCATGCATCTTGGATGAAGTCCTCGTTGCCAGGCTATGCTTGGGTACCAGGAGGCCTGCAGCCATGTAGAATGAGCAGGGGAGCCCAGCCCCTGGCTGAGTGCTGGATTATTACTGCTGTTTCTCTGCAGCCTCCCGCACCACTTGCAGATGGATTGTTTTAATCTCCAGAAGAGGGAAAGACACCCCTGCCCTCCTTCATGCACTCCAGCACTCACACAATTCATGAAACACGATGCCACAGGGATTTAGAAACATAAACTGAGTCCCAAAGAGCTGGAGCCAAACCCCTTTGATCTGGAGGTGATGGTGTTAGGCAGTGAGTGTGTCCTTGCTGTGGAGTGGGTTGGGGCAGTGCCCTGGGCAGTGGAAGCCTGACTCGAGGAGCTCTCAGGGAGGAGATGAGTCCTGGGCATGGCTGCTGGCTCTGTGCTGCTCCTGCTCTTCTTTGGCCCAAAAATATTGGTAGAAAGAGAACGGTGGGAAATGTCAGATGCTCTGAATGCCCAGAGAAGACTCCAGTTAGGTGGAAGGTTGTTTTGAGCCGTGACATTATGGCCCTGAAGTGGCCTAGGATTTATGCCACCCATGAGCCCTGCCCTCTACTCCAGCCCCTATCTTTCCCTCTAACTTCAAAACGTGGTGATAAATGCACTTGACTTCTGCTACAATCCTGTAGGTTCTGTAAATGCTCAGTTTTCCTGCAGGGACTTACTTGAAATGTCACTCATCTGTCCTCAGATTTGTAACCAAATGATGATTACCTGACATGTTTTTTTTAAAGACAATTTTTTCTGTCTCATTCATGAAAAGGTGACTTTCAGGAATGTGTAGTACCAGTTAATGAATGAATAGATGACAATGTGTGGGTTAAGGAAAAAATGTAAATGAATTAATAAAGCTGCAGCAAGGATAGTACTCAAAACACCCACAGAGTATGTTTCCATGCAATTCTAGAGCAGGCCCTCGGGCTTCCTAATATCCAAAGGAAGGGAGAACACACCCGTCTGTGCAGGAGAGATGAAAGTAAGGCAGATTTTCATGAGAAATACTAGGTGTTCTGATACAGAGACCGGAGATGCCTTCCTCCAGTGAGTTCTCAAAAAGGGAGTTGTGTGAACCTGGACCACTTTTTTGACAATGTCTGATAGTAAATACCACCATGAGTTTTTACAATTGCTTTGCCCAAGGTCTTTCAGTATATGCCAATGGCTTAGTGCCAAAATGCAGTTCTATAAGGTAATTTGATGATAAGCCAGACTAATACAGAGTACACAGTTTTCTGAAAATTGACATCAGGAAGAGTGGATCCCTGTCTCCATCAGGGGATACTCTGTTTTGTTTCTGATAACTGATTAGCTTCTGGGCTTTTCTTGGCAGAAACAAAGAGTTCAGAGGATCTGTGCTGCCGATTGGCAGAAGCAAATGGATCTCCTTCGTCAGCCAAGTGGTGGGTAGAGCCCATTCTCAGTCAGACGTGCAGAATCTGACCCAGAACCATGATGCCTGAATGCATAGTCACCTTCCTGCATGCCAAGCCTGTAGGTGAATTCAGACCCACAGGCAGTGGGTGATTATGAACATCAGCACCCTGCCCTACATACTGCTGGGAACTCAGGGGGTCCCAGAGGTGTCACGTGGAGCTTTATAATGTGATTTGGGGTCTCATGCAGATGGGACAAGCTTCCCTTGCACACACACACATATTTACACTCCTGTTTCTCAAATGCGTGCAGATGCTGATGCTCAATAAAATTCGTGTTTTATTTAAAGGTATTACCAAGTTCATATTAGGTTTAGTTGTTAGGAAATTCTCCACCATCAACAGGACTATTAGCAGGATGGCTACCTGTGGAGGGTGAAGAGGGGTGCCATTTACAGGTGTTCTTTGACAGGGTCCTCACAGTAGAAGGGGTGCTCATGGTAGAAGGGTTTGGGAAGATTGCCACAGCATTAGACACAGGAGTTTTATTCTGGAATGTTTTCAAGCAACTGTTGTGAATCACTCATTAAGAACTCAGTAAAAACTCATAGAATGCCTGATTTTCATCCATGTCACTTCTCAGCAATACTGCTAAGAGAGAATATTTGAAAAATAAACACACTTATTTTTCCCTTAGGAAAAAAATACAATTTGCGAGTGTGAGCCTTATAAGTGTTGGCAGTCATCTGCTAATAATGATGATTTTCACTTTTAGTGAGGTCAGTCGTTTCAGTGGTTAGGCTGGCAGAGAAAGTCCCAGTTTGTGATGATAAAATTACATTGTGAGATGAGGGTGGACATTTATCATTCTGTTATCACAGCAAGGAGTAGACTTCTTCATCCAGAAAGGGTTTCAAGTGCTTTATGTATAGTTTGGGAAGTAAAGGCAAGGTGATAAAACACAAGGATGTGGGGCAGTTGCTATAGTAAGCCAGCACTGTGCATCGAGTGTTGAATTCCTTCTGAGATAATAGCTGCACTTGGATATTTGTTGGGTGGAGAAGGAATTGAGAAGTCTATTTGGCTCCACAGAACAACCCTGGAAGCAGTGGGTGGAGTTGCAGAGTGATGAATTTGCCTGAGTTCAGGTTTGGCTTTTTTACAGCCCAGGCTGTGTGGGGATGGGATGGGCCTCTGGGGGCAGGGGCAAGTCATCATAGCTGGGGTGTGCACACCTACAACTGGCCAACCACCTTGTTGAGGGAACCAGTCTTTGGATGGGGTAGGGGTATTTACCAATGACACCGTTTCTGACTTTGAATTTATGTAGTTCTGTGGTAAGACAGGTCTGTTGAGAAGTGATAAGTTATTTTATGATAGAATTTATCCCCTTTAGGATTTCCTCAAACAACTCGCCTAGTTGGTACATCTGAAGTGTTCAGTTTACCAAGTTATGTCTGTGCAGCTATTTATGGATTCCTGATTGGTAAATGGGGTTGATCAGATGCAGTTAAAGCCTCATTCATTACAAATATAAATGACTGAGAAAGTAAAATGGCTGGATTGCTGGGTCTTCCTAGTAAGGAAAGTAATATATCCAATCAGTTTAAGGCTTCAGCTCCATGCATTTGAATAGATTCTATTGTCTTTGGCAGGAATGGCTGGGGAATAAATGGCCGTGGTGCCATGTTTTATTTTGCCAGAGCTGCAGATACAGGCATAAATTTCCAAATGCAGTGTGATTTATCAGTGTGAGACACATGCTGAGAGATCGGTGTCCTCTGTGGAGAAAGAAATGTTTTTGCCTTACATTCAGATGACCGAGTAAGAGGAGTGAATAAAATGGAACAGGGAGAGCCATCTTCTTCACAGAGAAGCCACTGAGGGGCTGGAAGAATAGATGAAGCTGGTCTCTGCCTTCTGGAATAGCGCAGTGCCTGCAGTGTTCCTCCAGATTCAAAGACCAGCGCCACATCCCTGGATCCCCTGCCACAGCCCCAGAGGCATGGTTTGACAAACTCTGTCATCGGACTGAGGAGTGCTGTGGGAGAAATCTGAAGTGCATTCAGGATGAAATGTGGTTTTGTTAGCATAGCAAATAATGACTCTCAAGATGTTTAGAACCTTGTGCTATCTCAGACACCAAGGAAGAGATGCTGCAACTCCCGGGTAAAGATGGATTATTATGCGTTTAGAAAGGACACACCTAGTGTTTGTATCTGGTCAACACTGAGCTGGTCTGCTCTGGAGGAGAAGGGGAGGGACCATCCCTGCCTCCGAGTACCACTTAGGCTGAACTATCAGATTGCAAGAGGGGGAGGACGGTAGGTGTCAGTCAGAAATGATAATGCTAGCTGTCTAGTTAATTGTGGAACATTTTGTAGAATATTCTTAGCTCTTGGTTTATTAATAACTTGCTTATATTTTCTTCTTTGTATGTTTTTCTTTCTTCTTGGAACCATGTTTTCCTATGTGAGTTTGATTCTTTAAGTGTACAAAATGGAAAGTTATCTGGGTGGTTATAGTGTGAAGGGAGATAGGAGAATTATAACTAAGATAAAGCAAATGATAGTTACTTTATCCCTTGACTGTTTGCCTATTCCTTTAAGTATTAATATTAATACCATAATATTATAATAACTACCAAATAGTTTGCACCGAAGCCTTTGCACTTTTTGTGCCCTCTGCTTAGCATAATTCTAGCCCCTTGTCTGACTAATCCCTGAGGTCATGGTATATGTTACTTATTCAAGGAAACCTTGTCTCATTGACCTTGGACTATAGTAGCTCACACTTTCTTAAAATTTATGCTTTGCACTGTTAGACAGCTGTAGTCTAATAATTTTTCAGAATTATTTACTGTTTGCGTCCCTGATAAACAGTGATCTTAAAATCAGGCTTATGTGTGTTGTGTACTTCTGTATCTCTAGAGCTGGTGTAGGATTGAGCACAAAGCCCAGTGCTAAGTTGATACTTGTTAAAAAATAATTACCATTTATTGAGCACCTATTGTATACTAGTACTGTCTGTTCCCCTTTAAAAGATGTGTGAGCACAAGGATCTTGTTGTTGACTTGCTAAGTTGTGTCCAACTCTTTGCAATCTCATGGACTGCAGCACACCAGGCTTCCCTGTCCTTCACTATCTCAGAATTTGCTCAAACTCATGTCCGTTGAGTCAGTGATGCCATCTAACCATTTTATCCTCTGCCAACCCCTTCTATTCCTGTCCTCAATCTTTCCCCTTATCAGGGTCTTTTCCAATGAGTCAGCTCTTTGTATCAGGTGGCCAAATTATTGGAGCTTCAGCATCAGTCCTTCCAATGAATATTTAGGGTTGATTTCCTTTAGGATTGACTGGTTTGATCTCCTTGCTCTCCAAGGGACTTTCAAGAGATTTCTCCAGCACCACAGTTTGAAAGCATCAATTGTTCAGCACTCAGCCTTCTTTATGGTCCAACTCTCACATCTGTAAATGACTACAGGAAAAACCATAGCTTTGTACAGTTTCTTGTCAGCAAAGTGATATCTCTGCTTTTCCATATGCTGCCTGGGTTTGTCATAGCTTTTCTTCCAGGGAGCAAGCGTCTTTTAATTTCATGGCTGCACTCACTGTCCACAGTGATTTTGGAGCCCAAGAAAATAAAATCTGTCAGTTTCCACATTTTCCCCATCTATTTGCCATGAAGTAATGGGACCAGATGCCTCATAGTTTTTTGAATGTTGAGTTTTAAACCAACTTTTTCACTCTTATCTTTCACTTTCATCAAGAGGCTCTTTAGTTCCTCTTTGCTTTCCACCAGTAGAGTGGTATCATCTACATATCTGAGGTTGTTGATATTTCTCCCAGCAATCTTGATTCTAGCTTGTGCTTCATACAGCACAGCATTTCACATGATGTACTCTGCATATAAATTAAATAAGCAGGGTGACAATATACAGCCCTGACATACCCCTTTCCCAATTTGGAACCAGTCTGTTGTTCCATGTAAAGTTCTAACTGTTGCTTCTTGACTTGAATACAGGTTTCTCAGGAAGCAGGTAAGGTGGTCTGGTATTCCCATCTCTTTAAGAATTTTCCACATTTGGTTGTGATCCACACAGTCAAAGGTTTTAACATAGTCAATGAAACAGAAGTAGATTTTTTCTGGAATTCCCTTGATTTCTCTTTGATCTAGTGATTGTTGGCAATTTGATCTCTGGTTCCTCTGCCTTTTCTAAATTCAGCTTGAACATCTGGAAGTTCTCAGGTCACATACTGCTGAAGCCTAGCTTGAAGGATTTTGAGTATTATCTTGCTAGCATGTGATGTGAACTCAATTGTATGGTAGTTTGAGCATGCTTTGGCATTGCCCTTCTTTGGGATTGGAATGAAAACTGCCTTTTTCCAGTCCTGTGGCCACTGCTGGATTTTCCAAATTTGCTGGCTTATTGAGTGTAGCACTTTCACAGCATCATCATTTAGGATTTGAAATAGCCCAGCTGGAATTCCATCACCTCCACTACCTTTGTTCATAGTGATGCTTCCTAAGGCCCACTTGACTTCACACTCCAGGATGTGTGGCTCAATGTGAGTGACCAGGTATCTAATCGTCATTAATAGTGACAACTCTATAAAGAGAACATGTTTGCTTTTATTTCCTTGGAAAAAGCATATTCTTTTTACTTAAGTGAAACAAAGTATTTGTTCAGTTCAGTTTAGTCGCTCAGTCATGTCCAACTCTTTGTGACACCATGGACTGCAGCATGCCAGGCCTCCCTGTCCATCACCAACTCCCAGAGTTTACTCAAACTCATGTCCATTGAGTTGGTGATGCCATCCAACCATCTCATCCTCTGTCTTCCCCTTCTCTTCAATACAAAAAAAGTATTTGTGTATGTACATAACTGATGGATCAGTTTGCTTCCATTTGCATGCAAAATGTCTGGATCAATACCAACTTGTAACCATTTATCTCTGAGGAGTGGGCTAGGAGGGGCATAAGCAGCATTACTTTGTAATGTTTCATATTTTGTCGTCTAAAATTTTTATTGTGAGCCTTACTTTTTAAATAAAGAATCAGAGAAAGAAAAGGCCTTGCTGAAGTTCACATAAGTGATGTGATGGCTGAGGGAGAAATTGAACCCCAGTGCATCTGGCCCTAAAGCCTGGATTCTCTTCCTGATACCTTTGATATGTCTAGAGCTGTAGTTTAAATGTCCCCCAGAGGACATTTGGCTGTATCTATAGAAACACTTTTTGTTTTTACACTGTGGACTAAGAGACCTCTGAGATGGGATCTATGGGCATCCTGGCATCTGTGGGTTGAGGCCAGGGATGCTGCAAACATCCTACACTGCACAGGACACCACCCCCTACCCCTTCCAGTTGTCTAGCCCAACAAGTCAGCAGTGCTGAGCATCTTGTTCTAGAATGGCAGGCAGTCCTGAACTGACTCTGGTGTCCAGCTCAGCCCCATGGGAACATCAGCCATGTGGCCATGGGATGCCTGGCACTGGCCTAATGAAGGTAAATTCAGTGCCCAGTGCAAACAGCAAAAGTTAAACCATGTATTGACTTTATCCCCAGTCAAAGCTTTTAAAAGAGATAGACATAGACAGCTGACTGGGCTTTTAGAGAGGTGACCACTAGGAGAGAGAGGGAGTCCTGGGTAGGTGCAGTGGGCCGGTTGGGAACCTCTGTGTGCCTTAGCACGACCTGAAGGAAAACAGAATTCTTTTAGGAGGGGTGACGGTCCTCATCATCTCCTTTAGTGATTTACAAAGTGATGTGCTACCTGAAATCAGGTGTCATGCAGGCATCCAGAAGCCAATCTGGAGTACTGTTCTGCCATGCTTGCATGAGATCTCCTCAGTCAGTCCATGCCTTAAGGGAGGACCCCTCTATGAGCTGCAGGTTTACAGGGAGCACTGAGGGCAGGAAGGCTGCTCTGTCAGAATCCTAGCATCAACGTTTTTGCTCTGCTAGGGGGTGGGGGGCTCTTGAGCATCATTTCATTTGATCTTCTCACATCACAGAGGGGAAACTGAGACCACAGATGGGAAATGAAGCTTCAAACCACCCAGCTAATTACTGACCACTCAGGATTGGACAGGCGGCCTCTGGCACCTGGTGTTGCCATTAGCCCTAAGACAATGATGCAAAGAAAAGAATCATCTTTTTCTTAAAGACGAAGAGACAAATAGACGCGAAAATCTCCTTGTGTGGGTAGATTGGACGTGGTTCAGAGAGCAGAATGTGGGGTAGTGAGGGCTTTGCTTTTCCCAGATGCAGTAGTGTTCAGCGCTTCTCTGAGTGTGGCCCTCAGTCCAGCAGCATGCCTTCCCTGGAGAACTTGGTAGAATGAAAATCTCCAGCCTTATCTCTGACCTGCTGAATAGGAGACTTTGGGAGTGAGGCAGATCTGTGTCACCCTGAAACAGTCCCCTGGGTGATTCTGATGCACAGTCACATGTGAAAACCACTGGTGAGAGGGAAAGACAATGGGACTTTGCTTCCTCGTGTTGCCATTCCATTAGCTGGGACCTGGGGTGTATCACATGACTTCTTAGAACCTCAGTTTCATTCATTGTCTGTAGAATGGGGATGGATGGTGATATATAACCTCAGTGTGGAAGGATCAGCCAGCTGCTGAAGGTGAGTGTGATTATTCAGCAGTGCCCAAATAACAGGACCTCCTGGATGGCTCAGTGGTAAAGAACTGCCTGCCAATGCAGGAGATGCAGGTTCGATCCCTGGGTCGAAGATCCCCAAGAGCAGGAAATAGCAACCCACTCCAGTATTCTTGCCTGGAAAATCCCATGGACAGAGGAGCCTGGTGGACTACAGTCCATGGGACACATAGTTGGACTCGGCCGAGTGAGTGAGCAGTTCAGTTCAGTTGCTCAGTCGTGTCCGACTCTTTGCGACCCCATGAATCGCAGCACCCCAGGCCTCCCTGTCCATCACAAACTCCCGGAGCTTACTCAGACTCATGCCCATCAAGTCGGTGATGCCATCCAGCCATCTCATCCTCTGTCATCCCCTTCTCCTCCTGCCCCTAATCCCTCCCAGCATCAGGGTCTTTTCCAATGAGTCAACTCTTCGCATGAGGTGGCCAAAGTACTGGAGTTTCAGCTTCAGCATCAGTCCTTCCAATGAACACCCAGGACTGATCTCCTTTAGGATGGACTGGTTGGATCTCCTTGCAGTCCAAGGGACTCTCAAGAGTCTTCTCCAACACCACAGTTCAAAAGCATCAATTTTTTGGCACTCAGCTTTCTTCACAGTCCAACTCTCACATCCATACATGACCACTGGAAAAACCATAGCCTTGACTAGACGGATCTTTGTTGGCAAAGTAATGTCTCTGCTTTTTAATATGCTATTTAGGTTGGTCATAACTTTGCTTCCAAAGAGTAAGCATCTTTTAATTTCATGACTGCAGTCACCATCTGCAGTGATTTTGGAGCTCCCAAAAAATAAAGTTTGACACTGTTTCCACCGTCTCCCCATCTATTTCCCATGAGATGATGGGACCAGATGCCATGATCTTAGTTTTCTGAATGTTGAGATTTAAGCCAACTTTTTCCACTGTCCTCTTTCACTTTCATCAAGAGGCTTTTTAGTTCCTTTTCACATTCTGCCATAAGGGTAGTGTCATCTGCATATCTGAGGTTATTGATATTTCTCCCGGCAATCTTAATTCCAGCTTGTGCTTCTTCCAGCCCAGCGTTTCTCATGATGTACTCTGCATATAAGTTAAATAAGCAGGGTGACAATATACAGCCTTGACGTACTCCTTTTCCTATTTGGAACCAGTCTGTTGTTCCATGTCCAGTTCTAACTGTTGCTTCCTGACCTGCATACAGATTTCTCAAGAGGCAGGTCAGGTGGTCTGGTATTCTCATCTCCTTCAGAATTTTCCACAGTTTATTGTGATCCACACAGTCAAAGGCTTTGGCGTAGTCAATAAAGCAGAAATAGATGTTTTTCTGGAACTCTCTTCCTTTTTTGATGATCCAGCAGATTTTGGCAATAATCTCTGGTTCCTCTGCCTTCTCTAAAACTAGCTTGAACATCTGGAAGTTCTCGGTTCACGTATTGCTGAAGCCTGGCTTGGAGAATTTTGAACATTACTTTACTAGCGTGTGAGTTGAGTGCAACTGTGCGGTAGTTTGAGCATTCTTTGGGATTGCCTTTCTTAGGGATTGGAATGAAAATGCACCTTTTCCAGTCCTGTGGCCACTGCTGAGTTTTCCAAATTTGTTGGCATATTGAGTGCAGCACTTTCACAGCATCATCTTTCAGGATTTGAAATAATTCAACTGGAATTCCATCACATCCACTAGCTTTGTTTGTAGTGATTCTTTCTAAGGCCCACTTGACTTCACATTCCAGGATGTCTGGCTCTAGGTGAGTGATCACACCATTGTGATTATCTGGGTCATGAAGATCTTTTTTGTACAGTTCTTCTGTGTATTGCCACCTCTTCTTAATATCCTCTGCTTCTGTTAGGTCCATACCATTTCTGTCCTTTATTGAGCCCATCTTTGCATGAAATGTTTCCTTGGTATCTCTTAATTTTCTTGAACAGATCTCTAGTCTTTCCCATTCTGTTGTTTTCCTCTATTTCTTTGCATTGATCGCTGAGGAAGGCTTTCTTATCTCTCCTGGCTATTCTTTGGAACTCTGCATTCAAATGGGAATATCTTTCCTTTTCTCCTTTGCTTTTTGCTTCTCTTCTTTTCACAGCTATTTGTAAGGCCTCCTCAGACAACCATTTTGCCTTTTTGCATTTCTTTTCCATGGGGATGGTTTTGATACCTGTCTCCTGTATAATGTCACGAACCTCCGTCCATTGTTCATCAGGCTCTCTGTCTATCAGATCTAGTCCCTTAAATCTATTTCTTAGTTTCACTGTATATTCATAAGGGATTTGATTTAGGTCATTCCTGAATGGTCTAGTGGTTATCCCTACTTTCTTCAGTTTAAGTCTGAATTTGGCAATAATGAGCTCATGATCTGAGCCATAGTCAGCTCCAGGTCTTGTTTTTGCTGACTGTATAGAGCTTCTCCATCTTTGACTGCAAAGAATATAATCAATCTGGTTTCAGTGTTGGCCATCTGGTGATGTCCATATAATGGGGCATGCACTTGCTCTTTTCTTCAGGGGCTGGTAAATATCCCATCATTCTTTCTTCTGTGCCTTTAAAGTTGTTTTGGGTCTCCCTCTTCTCCTGTGGACTCATAGAGCCTATACCTGACACATTCCATATGTCCCCCTGAGGCCTCTCTGGGAGACTGAGCTTCCCATGTCTTTGTACCTGGACATACAACCTGTGTAGACTCAAAAGGGGGAAATGTGTGGCTGAGGAGCAGCCAGCAGGGGAGACTGACCCAGGTCTGTGCATGAACCATGCAAATGACCTGGGGAGCCTGGCTCTGAGAGAAGAGGGCAGTCAGAATAAGAGACAAGTGACCACAGCCTGTGTATGATGACGGTGTGAAGACTCCTCGAAGGTAGTGGTCATCACAGCTTCAGCCAAAAGTTTCAGGTAACCAACATGAGACAGATTCAGCCTGCTTTCGTCTAATCTCAGACACCATGGATTGAAAGATACATTAGTTTATACACCACTGGAAATAAATCCAAAAGTTATCCAGTGCAAACCAAACTGGCATGCCATTAATTATGTTTTTTTTTTTTTTTTTAAATCCTGATTTCATTGTTAAAATATGGAAAGGTAGCTCAGATGGTAAAAAATCTGCCTGTAGTGCAGGAGACCCTGGTTCATTCCCTGGGTCAGGAAGATCCCCTGGAGAAGGGAATGGCAACCCACTCCAGGATTCTTGCTTAGAGAATTCCATGGACAGACCATGGGGTTGCAAAGTTGCAAAATGACTGAGTGACTAACACTTTCACTTTCATATAAAAACACAGTAAGTACTGAGAGCACTCACCCATTATTCTTTTCAGTCTCCCCATGTGACATGAGTGCTGTTACTCCTCCTGCGTTCCCGCTAAGAAGCAGACTCACTGGAGTCAGTTGTGTAGGGTAGGAGATGTTTTTCTGTAAAGACTTGGGTAATAAATATTTTAGGCTCTATGTGGTTTCTTTCACCACAACATAATTCTGCCTTACAGTGTGAAGGCAGTCTCAGATGACATGCAAATGAGTGGGCATGGCTCAGGAAAACTTTATGGGCACTGATATTTGTATTTCATTGAATTTTCATGTTCATTAAACATTAGTTTTAACTTTTAACTGTTTCCATAGGTAAAAATTATTCTTAACTCGCAGGCTATACAAAAACTGATGGCAGACCAGATTAGTCCTGAGTGTCGCCCCTGGGCAATAGGTTTTG
The DNA here is from genome assembly GCF_963930625.1 of Muntiacus reevesi. Classification (NCBI taxonomy): domain Eukaryota; kingdom Metazoa; phylum Chordata; class Mammalia; order Artiodactyla; family Cervidae; genus Muntiacus; species Muntiacus reevesi. The sequence continues at coordinate 226,656,534 of NC_089249.1, read as the reverse complement.
TCCCCTGGTCTAGAGTCATCTGGAGCCTGGGTTCAAATCCAGGTGTGTCTCCACAATCAGCTGTATTTAATAAGGAGAGGTAGCTAATTGTCAACTTTTTTGTCTTCAAAAAACAAAAATTCCTGTACTAACAGTACTGCTTGCTTTAATTATGGAATTTGTTGAGTTTTCAAGGGAGGTCTGGTTTTAATTCCCTCCTAACTTATATGTCATCTTAGCTCAGTGCTCGTTATAGTTGGGGGATGCATTTTGACCTTCAAACTGATGGCTTAGAATTATAAAGTTATAACAAGTGAAACAAACTTGCACATGGTATAAAAACTTCAGGTCCAAAGTGTGTAAAATGTAAAGTTCTTTCACCCCTTCATTCTCTTTTGTTATATAATTCCTTTTGCTGTAGATAACTACTGTGAATAGCTTCTTGGGTACCATTCTGGAAGTTGACTAGGTGACTATAACTGTGTGTATGTGCATATTCATTTCTCTCTGCATACTTTCTTTGTCATGGATTACATCTCTGAGAGCTCCCCTTATCAACTCCTCCATCAATACATTAATTTTTATGGATGTGTAATATTGTAGTGTGGATGTACTTGTGAAATACTGCTATTTATTTAACCATGTTCCCATATTTGAATTTGAGTCATTTCCAGTTTTTAGTTATTACTAAAAATGGTTTGTTGAACATTGCTGTAAGTCAGTTATCATGCTTCTGTAAGTATTTCTGTAGGATAAGTTCCTAGAAGTGAAGTCTCTGCATCAAAGGAGATGTGCATTTTTGATATGTTAGTCAATGTTTTTCTTACATAAAATTTCAAACACGTTATTCGCCAGAGTCAAGAATGTCTACAAAGAACAGCATTGCTGGTGGGGAATTGACTCCCTCTTGCCTCCTGTAATATTTCCAGATGTCTGTTTTTTGTTTGATGAGAAAATAGGTCCTGTTTCATCTTCAAAGCCATTAGTGGAGAATTAGTACATGGTGACATGGAGATTTTGGGCTCTGGATCTCATCATGATCTTTGACTTCTGTTTAAAGAACAGTCACTTTTTCTTTAAGAATATAACAAAAGTGTTCTGGCCACCCTGGCCAGAATTCTCTGATGAAACAACAGTGGAGTGTGAAAACTGCAGTTAATCTTTACTTTTTCTTCAGACCTAAGGGAGGATTGTTAATAGCTTATACATCAATTAACCCTAGTAATTTTGAGTATTGCCTCCATGCTAGCTTCTGTACTAATCCCTTTATATGAGTTATCTCCTTGAGTGTACTCAGTGATGCTAGAAGCCTGGAACTCTTCTCGTCTCTCATTTCCAATGAGGAAACTGGGGTTCAGAGAAGCCCAGAGTCACATAGCAAGTAAGTTGTAAGGTCAGGTTTTGAACCTAGTACTGACTCTACAGCTCCCATTCTTGACCACCAAGCACCCTGTTTTCTATCGTTACTTCTCTAAGAATTGTGTAAATATCTTGTGCTCTGTGATAGAAATTGATCAGCTGGTAATTATGGGAGCCCATGGAAGTAGGTGCTGCTTCTGTGCTTCTGCCTTCAGCTTTACAGTTCATGGTGGGATCAAGCTTTTTCAATTAGAATATGAGTTCCAAGGACAGGATGATATGTGACTTATACTTGTGACCCTAGCACAGAAGGGTGCTCAGTAAATTGATGAATGAATGAACGAGTTAGGCAAATCCATATAATTAGAGAACACTTTAAGTCTTTGTATGATTAAAGGCTAAGTGATAGGTATACAGAGTAAGATGTTATAAGTTTTTAAAGGTAAAAAGTCTAGTAAAACTCATGCTTCTCTATATTTTCTCACCTATGAATAAAACAAAAAAAATAGTGAATTTTAATTTTATCATGTTGAAACTTTGCTTGGTCGCTCCGTTTTAGCCTCCAAGTTATAGGTAGGAAAATAGATGAGTTAATATAAAACTTTTTTTTCTAGAAATGATACATTCTGTGTATGTGTCTTGTGAACTTCTATGGTGATGACTGGTTGTATAGCTAGGGTTCAGAAGAGGTGTATGTGCTAAACTTTCTGCCCTCTGGGTCATTCTGGACAAATAAGGATGGATATTGCAAAAGAAAATATGCAGTTGCATTAATTCTACACCATGGGATGGTATGGGTCCTAATCAAAGCAGAAACAAAATTTCTGTGTGACTGGTGGCACCTAAACTAGGGTGGGTATAACACAGATGCCACCTGTGTGCACAGAAACTATGAGACCTCCAGCGGCTCCTCCAGGCCCCAGTAGGAGAGCTGAGCTCAACTACATGCCGGGTCCTGGGCAGGCACTCGCCTCCGGCTCGCAGAGCCCTGCCCTGCTCCTCCCACCTGGCCTCGTGTGAGTGTTTTGGCCGCGTCCACCTCTGCTGCCATGTTCCCCCTTCACTCACTGGGTCTCTTCTTTGACCTAATACCTCTTCATCCTTCCGATAGTTCTGCAGGGTTTTATTTGTGTCAGGTTCAGCTTCAAATGTTTGCCACATTGTAGGATAGTGGTTCCGCAATTTCAGTCACTAGCATGCTTGTTAAAATGCAGATCCTGGACTCTATGTACAGATGTTAATGGATGTATGGTATGATTTAGGTGGTTCAAGGACCCACATAAGAACTGATATAGCAGGAGATCCATACATGCGATAGAATGCAGCTGCTTAGAAACCCACTCTGGTCTTTAGCTTTTTCTCCCTGATTTCTTGCTTCCACTTCCCCATCTGCCTCAACCAAAGGTTGGGCAAGCTTTCTTAGACAATTTCAGGAAGGATGTGTGTGACACAATAAGGATGTGTGTGACAGAAGAAGATCCACAGTGGTTAGTGTGTGTGGCCATTCATGGCAGATTCCAAGTGTGAAGATCCCCTCAAACCACGCTGTTCTCACCTGTATTACACCAGGGCCATCCATCAGATTAGAGAGTCCAACAAAAGTGGGTAACTAACTTGTAGATAAGAGAAGCAGTGAAATGTTTGGAGGTAACAGGTGAGGGTCTAGAAGCCATGGAGAAGAGCTGCAAGAACTGAGTGTTTAATTTAGGAAAAAGCCAACTTGAGAATGGAAGTGGGAGAGGATATGTTCTCTCTGTTTCTGAGAGGTAGAGCTAGTTAACGTGAAGATCAACTTTAGCTCAATGTGAGGGAAATGTTGGGCTTCCCAGGTGGCTCAGTGGTAAAGAATCTGCCTGCTAAGCAGAAGACATGGGTTTAGTCCCTGGGTTAGGAAGATTCCCCTGGAGAAGGAAATGGCAACCCACTCCAGTATTCTTGCCTGGGAAATCCCATGAGTAGAGGAGCCTGGCAGGCTACAGTCCATGGCGTCCCAAAGACTCAGATATGACTTAGCAACTAAACAGTAACAACAGCAAGGGAAACTTAATTTTTTTGGTCTCCAAAATCACTGCAGATAGTGACTGCAGCCATGAAATTAAAAGACACTTGCTCCTTGGAAGAAAAGCTATGACCAACCTGCTGCTACTGCTGCTGCTAAGTTGCTTCAGTCATGTCCAACTCTGTGCGACCCCAGAGACGGCAGCCCACCAGGCTCCCCTGTCCCTGGGATTCTCCAGGCAAGAACACTGGAGTGGGTTGCCATTTCCTTCTCCAATGCATGAAAGTGAAAAGTGAAAGTTAAGTCGCTCAGTCATGTCTGACCCTTAGCGACCCCATGGACTGCAGCCCACCAGGCCACTCCGCCCATGGGATTTTCCAGGCAAGAGTACTGGAGTGCGTTGCCATTGCCTTATCCGACCTAGACAGCATATTAAAAAGCAGAGACATTACTTTGTCAACAAAGGTCCGTCTAGTCAAGGCTATGGTTTTTCCAGTAGTCATGTATGGATGTGACAGTTGGACTATAAAGAAAGCTGAGTGCCGAAGGATTGATGCTTTTGAACTGTGGGGTTGGAGAAGACTCTTGAGAGTCCCTTGGACTGCAAGGAGATCCAACCAGTCCCTCCTAAAGGAGATCAGTCCTGGGTGTTCATTGGAAGGACTGATGTTGAAGCTGAAACTCCAATACTTTGGCCACCTGATGTTGTGAAGAGCTGACTCATTTGAAAAGACCCTGATGCTGGGAAAGATTGAGGGCAGGAGGAGAAGGGGATGACAGAGGATGAGATGGCTGGATGGCATCACTGACTCAATGGACATGAGTTTGGGTGGACTCCAGGAATTGGTGATGGATAAAGGAGGCCTGGCATGCTGTGGTTCATGGGGTCGCAAAGAGTCAGACACGACTGAGTGATTGAACTGAACTAGATAGATTATGGAACAAGGGCTCAGAAGTAATTTAAAATGCTGCCAAAAGTATACAGTGATTAAATGGTTAATGAAAATTCAGATATTGATCAGATTCACTTTAAAACCTGAAGTGTGTCCACTGTGCTGTTTCCTCTGATAATTAGAGTTGTCTGTAATGATGTAGGGTGTTTGTGGGTGGCTGAGATCTCATCAGTGACTTATTGATGTAGAACGAGGAGATCACAGAAAACCTCAAGGAGTTTCTTGTACTGTTAATAGGTATTAATTATTAATACTTATGTGTGTATGTATATTGAGATGACACTGATTTAAACAAAATAGATGCGTTATCTCTAGACTTCTCAGACCCTTTAATACATTAACGCACACTGATTCTCCAAACATGTGTCCTAGAAGGTGATTCCCAAACTTAGTTGATCATGGATTCCATTCCTGAGGAATGTCTCAGAGCAGTTAGAGTTCCTTAGAAGGTGTTTTTCTTTTGTTTGTTTGTTTTACAGAAGTGAGAGAGTTTTACACTTCGGAGATTTCATGATTGGGTCCTCTGACCACAGATCCTTTGAAATTCAGTTCAGTTCAGTCGCTCAGTTGTGTCTTACTCTTTGTGATCCCATGGACTGCCAGGCCTCCCTGTCTATCACCAGCTCCCTGAACTTGCTCAATCTCATGTCCATCGAGTCGGTGATGCCATCCAACCATCCCATCCCGTCACCCCCTTCTCCTTCTGCCTTCAATATTTCCCAGCATCAGGGTCTTTTCCAGTGAGTCAGTTCTTCATATCAGGTGGCCAAATATTGGAGTTTCAGTGTCAGCCTCAGTCCTTCCAATGAATATTCAGGGTTGATTTCCTTTAGGATGGACTGTTTGGATCTCCTTGCAGTCCAAGAGACTCTCAAGAGTCTTCTCCAACACCGTAATTCAAAAGCATCAATTCTTTGGTGATCAGCTTTCTTTATGGTCCAACTCTCACATCCATACATGACTGCTGGAAAAACCATAGCTTTGACTAGATGGACCTTTTTTGGCAAAGTATCATCTCTGCTTTTTAATGTCGTCTCTAGGTTGGTCATAGCTTTTCTTCCAAGGAGCAAGGGTCTTTTAATTTTGAGATTGCTGATGTCATTGTGATTCTGATTTTATAACCAGCTGGGTGGCTTTGCAAAGCAGGAATCCTCTGCCCCAGGTGATTTTTTTTTTTTTTTTTAACAGACCTTATTTTCTCACCCTACTAGTTCTTGATGTTTATGTTGCCCTCAGTTTTGCTTTCCTTTTAAAGGAGCAATATTGAATGTGTAATTAATTCCCTCTCCTGCTTATGTCCTTAACTATTGATTAGAGCCAACAATTGGTATAATAATCATTTGAAGTATAATTATTTCTTATAAATGTTATATGAGTCCTGGGAATGGCCTTGTAAAGCTCCAGAAAGTAATGGAAAGATACTTACAACCATTTTTTTTTCCATTTCTAAAACCAATTATTTTTTTAAAATTGCTTTTCAGATTAGCTATTAAGTTGAAAAGATCATTGATTTTTTTAATACTAGCATCAAGGATAGTCCTAATGAAACATGATGTGTTTACAGTTAATTATGTTAGCCCTCACCTGGCAGCATAGTACCAATAATGTTGATTTTGTAGCTCTGCTGGGACAAGTGGTCTTGTTCACTAATATTCTCCTCAACTTTGTGGTGGCTGGAAGGAGAAAGTGAATATCTTTTAAATTTAAGTCCTTATAGGATTATTTTGTATTACACAGAGTTTACTATTAGACCTTTAAATTTTCTATCCAATTTATGAGCTATTTTCTCATGATAGATGCAGGTTAACTTTGTCCTGGACACTGGCAAGTTAGCACATTAGCATTTAAGAAATAATTTATCAAAGGTCTTTGTTGATAATCTGGCTTCCCCACTGTATAGGGAGTTTGATCTTTAGTTCCCAGGTTGGAGGACACTCGGCCAAGGTGACAGGTGCTGGCACCACAGAGCCAGCATCCGGTGACAAGCCTGCCGGGGCCAGCAGTCATGTAAAGCCTTGCCCAGTGGGGTCACTGGCAGTCATAAGTGCAGGTCTGGCAGCCTCACTTCCTTTCCTCTGAGTGTTGGCACCTCCCTTTGAGGGTGGAGTAAAGTGTTGCTGACCAGGCTCAAGTGGAACTCCATCTTCTGGCAGGACACTCTGAAATTGAGACCCACAGACTTGATACTCTCCTGGTTTTAAGTTCAAGGCTCAGTCCATTTTCTAGTTCTTCTCTCAGAAGTCAAGTTTTCCATTTTAGTGCCATGACCTTGAGAAGACACCTAGAAATCAGCCCAAACTTTGCTGATTCCTTACAAATACCTTAAAAGTTTTTTTTCCCCAGTTCTGTTCTTTGTCTTTTCTCCTAATGTCTTTGATTTTGTAAACCCAATTGTGGAAGCTCTAGGCTCAGTTACCTGAAGGACAGTGTGTTTCCCAGCATGGTCTCCTAGTCCCAGCTTCAATCTGAATTTTGTACATGTTGAACTTTGAAGGTTCCTTTTCTGTGAATTCTAGTGCCACGAGCAGTCTCTTAAATCCCTCACTCTGTGTGTTTGCACACCTGTATCGAACGCAATATAGTTTCTTTATAGCCAACATGTTATTTTTATGTGCCTTACTTTATTACACATGAAATGAAACCATCTCTGACATTTTTTATATGCACTGAATTTTTATTAGAGTTATATCTTTCATCAATAATAACATAAGCCGCAACACCCTTCTCTCGAATATTTACTGAGATCGCTGCTACTGTTTGCAAAGAGTGCTGTTGCCACCTTATTAGAAATGGTTTCATCCTTATTGCTTTTATCTCGTTAGATAATCCTTTAATCCCTGTTTATTGCCCATAGATTCTGACTCTCCTTGCCAGTGCTGTGAATGCAAGCCCTCGGAACAGGGTGGTGGGCAAAGCTGGCCCACTAGTTGATTAGTTTCAAGTCATTACTGAATCATTAGTTCTGGTGGCTGCAGTGATTAGAACTGGAGGCCTTGTACCTGAGGCCAGCCGTGTTCATTCATAATAAGGGATTTAGCAGATATTTATGCGAGCAGAAAATTGAATCAGCAGCGCCATCAGTGCATTAAATTATGGCATTTTCCTGTAGAATTCCTGTATAAAAGTATAATAGCAGATTTGGACAGGATCATTTCTTATGCAGGTTACTTTCGGTTTTTGGTAACACAGAGAGATAGGAAGTTTTCTCCATGAATAAGTCCTCCACGATCTCAGAATCTCCATACCAGTTTGTTCTGGTTGGTACCCACATACAGATGTGCCAGTCCACATTTAGATACTAACCATTTTCCCACTGATTTGGGAAAACCACCTTCTTGATGATATCTTTGGTTCTAGGAAAATGGGACTGTAAGCACAAGAAAACAGAAAGGCTCTGGTGCTCCATTTAAAATATATTAATAAAACCCTAGCCTACTTTTGATATTTGGGGGAGCTTTAGTGTAATTTTGAGAGATATAAAATAACTCCTGATTATATGGTACCCAAGTATCAGTGTGCTCTTCCCTCGATGCTTCCTGTGATGAAAAAGAGAACAGGGGCTCGAGAGGGAGCCAAGGGGAACCTCGGAGGCTCAGCTGTTAACTTGGATGAGGGACCTCCTGGGGCATATTTGGATAACAGTTTCTAAAAAGTCGCCCTATGAAAGACGACCACGTTCATTTTTATTTTCTTTGTTCTTTGTATACAGATTTTAAGTAGGGGATGCATTCAGATGGTTCAGAAATAAAAATAAATAGGAAGGAATACAGTTAAAAAAAAAATTCTCCCTGTGCCTAATTTTCTCACCTGTTAACTACTGTTATTAGGTTATTGTGTATCCTTCTGGAGATATACTTAGGCTTTTATTAAATAGTTTTGTGTGTGCACATATATTCTTAAAAAAAATAAAAGGATGTTATAGGCAGTATCCTCTACCTGCTTTTTTGCAAGTATGAACATATCTTGGAGATCTTTCTAGTTATGTACATAGACACCATTGTTGTCTCTGTGTGGTATTCCAGTGTACAAATGTACTGTTTATTGAATCAGTCCCCCTTTGAGGGACATTCAAGTTGTTTCTAGTGTTTTACTATCAAAAGCAGTGCTGGAATGAATAACTGTGTCAGTGTGACCTCGAACACTGAGTGCAAGGTCTTCAGTATGCTGAATCCTCAGGAGAGAAATTTGTGGATCAGAAGATAAATGCACTTATAATTTTGATGACTTATAATGTTATCAAATTACTCTCCCCCAGTAAGGGTAAATATTTGAGACTGTTTCCAAACAGCCTTGGCAATAAGTGTAGCTTTTTGAGTCCTTTACCCATTTTTCTAGTAGGTCCTTGGTTTTCTACTTCTTAGGTTCTGAGAGCTCTTTATATATCAGAGACACTAGCTCCTTGCCCTCTAATTCGAATGCAAATACAGGATTCCCACTGGTGATGTTTGCCTTTTGATTTGACTTATGTTATGTGCCAGGGTAAAGGCTTCATTTGTATGTGTTCATGTTTATTGACCTTGACTCTTGTATCTGGATTTTTAGGTGAGACTCAAAAGTCCTTTTCAACTTCCAGGTTAATAAGGAATTTTCTCATTTTTTCCCTCCCATCATGTTTTTACACACTTGACATTTATTTTAGTATATACTGTAAGATACAGAAACCACTTTTTCCCGTCAAGCTGTTATTCAATTGTCCTTACATCACTAGTTCAATATATATATTTTCCCCCATGATATGAGATGCCCACATTTACTAAATGCTGAATTTGTGTTTGAATTGACTTTTGGACTTTGCATTCTGATCCATTTGTTTGTCTTTATAGTCACATTGCAGGACTGATACCTTGCTGCTTTAACATTATGGGTTTATAATATGTTAGACTCTCTGATAGGGCTGCCCTTCTTCACTATTCTTCTTTTTCAGTCTTATATATATTTTCTTTTCTTGATAGTCTTACATATATTTTTTAAAATATGCTTAAAGATAAACTTGGGCTTTCTAGGTGGCACTCCTGTAAAAAACCCACATGCCAATGCAGGAGATGTAAGACACACAGGTTTGATCCTTAAATCAGGAAGATCCCCTGGAAGAGGGCGTAGCAACCCTCTCCAGTATTCTTGCCTGGAGAATTCCATGGACAGAGGAGCCTGGCATGTTACGGTCCATGGGGTAGCAAAGAGTCAGACATAACTGAAGCAAGAGCATGTAGTTCTTAAACTTAAACCAGTGTTTTAGGTTTATAAATTACCTCTAAGAAAAAAGGGACATCTCTGTGAGTTTGTCTTTTGGTCCAGGAAAAGTATTTTCTTATTTGTGCAAGTCTTCCTTTGTGCCCTTTAGAAGGGCTATAAAGTTTTATGGGTTTGTACATTTATTATTTAGTCAGTTCCTTGACATTTTATTCCATGTGTGCTATAGTAAAAGTGAAGGAAATTTTTTCTTGGAGTAGATGAGTAGATGTCCTAATTGGTGGAAGTTTATATGCAAGGATATTATGGGTATCTTCAAGTTGATTTTTGTATCTTGCTAGTTTTTTGAATTGTCTGATAGGTTCTAGTTGGTCTTATTTTTTGGCTTTTCAAGAGTATATGCACCTTGTCCTTAAATAGTCCTAGTTTTATCTACTCTCCCCCAATTTTTATACTTCTTAAGGCCTTCCTAGATTTCCCCGATGTGAAATAATGGTGATAGTGAGCACCCTTGTCTTGGTCCTGATTCTTATTGGCTTGTGTTCAAGTGTCACCTCATTAAATATGATTCTAGCTTTGGAGCTGAGATAAATATATTTTATGTCAAAAAAGTGTACATTTATTCCTGTTTGATTGATTGATTAATTGTCATTGTTAAGAATAGTTGTTGAATTTTGCCTAATACTTATTTGCTGTCTATGCAATGGTTACATGACTTTACACTTGAGCTTTATTAAGATGATGAGCTAGTTTGATGGACTGACTAGTATTGAGCAAGCACTGATTGTATAAATCCCACTTGGTCATGATGTAATATTCTTTTATTGTGCTTCTTGATACCATGTGCTAATTTTTTTTGCATTGATATTCATGAATGAGATTGATCCTGAGTTTTCTTTGATGCATTATAGTTTTGAGGTACTTACTTATGTAAAAGCTTTCTTTTTGTGTGAAAGAGTGTTTTCTAAACAAGTTCATACTGTGAACAAAATTTTAGGAAACATGTTTGACTTAAGGGAATGAGTAGTTTCCTAAACTGCTTATGAATATGTTTGTGTATGTGGGTGCATATTTAAGCTACTAATAAGGGTAAGCTTTGTCTTTTTGGGGAGGCAAAGTATGGCAAAGAATGTATTAGCAATTTTAGTATTAATATTTATTATTAGTATTTCTATTATTACTAATAAGAACAAGATTGATAATTAGTTAAATTAATTAGTTTAGTATGTAGTAGCTTCACTTTACATGTATTAGCTAATTTTAATCTTCTGTAATCCTTAAAAGAGTAATTTCTTTTAACTTGTGGAAGAGAAAACTGCCTTGAAGAGGTGAACATGACTTGGCCAATATCACACAGTTAGTAAGGGGTGGAATCACGCTTTAAACCTAGAACTATCTGACCTGGCATGTGTATGCCTAACCTCCATGATGAATTGTTTTTAAAATAAATTTGAGTTGGGATGAGGCCCAACAATCTGTGACTAATAAGGCCTTGAGGTGATGTTCATCTCCATGCACTGAAGTTGGAGAACCGCTGCCTTGGGAACTGCAGGCTATTCTTCCTTTCTGCAGTCTGAATTTCTGGAGTTGTTAGCATGTTGACTGTATGAATAGGGCAAATATTCTTTATTTTCTCCATTTACTCTTTAGAAATAAAGGCTAATCGTTTGTTTAACACCTTGTGGTTTGCACACAAAAGGGAATATTTGCTGAGCTGAGCTCCCTAGGAAACTTGTGAAAATTAAACATTCTCATGAAATGTCACAGCCTCTGTCCAGGCAGAGATCTTAAGCAAACTAATTAGCCTTCATTTTAGGAGTGTGAGCAGTCTGAAGATCAGTGTGTTTTGTACATATGGTCCTTATGCAGGGCGTACTTTGCTGGAACAGTTTGTATAGCAAAGGGGCTGTGAGGGCAGGATCCCAGCAGCCTCAGTGCTCTGCCTCTGGCAGGCTCACAAAGACTTTGTTCTGTTTCCCTGAATGAGTGAATGCCAGGAGGAAGGTGAGATGATGGCAGGCTGCCCACTTGACCTCATCTCCACAGTGCCACCAAACTGAGGAAATAATGATAATTCATTTAACCTAAAAGGCTCATGCCAATTAATGATTTCCATGCAATTGCCTGTTGCTTGCCCTTCCCTTCCAGGTGCAGAATTTATTTCATCAGCGTCACTGATTTACAAAAGGCAGACTGCTTGCAAGATAATTGGGTAAAGTCATTACAGAGGGCAGTGTGGCTCTGAGCTGGAGCGCTGCTAAAATGGTTTTTGGTAACATACCTTTTGTCCCTGCATTACTTGTCACCCCAGAGTAATTAGATCAGAGTGGCGTCAGCTTAGGACTGTGAGGGTGCTGTGAATTTACCAGTGACTCAGTATAATTTGCTGAAACTGGCTTTTAATTATATTCAGGCATCTTGTCCAGTTCTAGGAGATTGCAGACTCACATGTTTCTGTGCTTGGTAAGTGTTTTCCCAGTGGGTGTATGCGCACGTGCGCTTGCGTGTGTGTGTAGTATGTGTATGTGTATGGTGTTTGTGTGTGTATGTATGGAGTGTGTATGTGTAGGTATGGTATGTATGTGTATGTATATATTTGGGATATATGTGTGTATGTATGGTGTGTGTTTGTGTATGTATGGGGTCTGTGTGTGTTTGTATGTGAATGTACAGGGTGTGTGTATGTATGATGTATTTGTATGTGTATGTATAGGGTGTGTGTTTCTGTGTGTATGATATATGTTTGTGTACATATGGGGTCTCTCTGTGTGTGGATACATGGGGTGTGTGTATATAGACATGGGGTGTGTGTATATAGATATGGGGTGTGTGTATTTATGTATGTATGTATGGGATCTCTGTGTGTGCCTATGTGTGGTTTGTGTATGGTGTGTGTGTTTGTGTATATGTATGGGGTTTGTGTGTATGTATGTGTCTGTGTATGTTTTTATGTATATATGTAAGATGGGTTAGGGTTGATGTGTTAAATGAACCATTTCCCATGATCTGCAAGTTGTGTGTATCTGTGTGAGCTGACTCTTAAGTAAACCACACCCCCAGCATCTGAGTCAGAAACAACCACACCCTCAGTCCGTATTTCTTTTGATCTGAGGTCTGAGGGCTGAAGAGTGAGGTTGGCGGAGCTCAAGGAAGCTCGGGGAAGCCTGCACATACATGCACCTGTGCACAGACTGCTTCTAGTGATTACCTCATCTGGTATGTTTCTCTTCTCAGCAGTTGTCATCAAGGATCGGGTTGAAACTCACAGCTAAAGTAAGGCTTCAGGATTGTAGGAGTGGTTATTTTATTGAGATTCTACTTATGACACATTAGCAGACGATGAAATTACTGATGAATTTACTGATGACCATTGGGTGATCCGGACACAAACCCGCAGACATCTGCTGTGTCTGTAGGTGGTGCGGTCCCTCTAAGGTGATCACATGTCACCCAGCAGCGCAGAGCCTTTGGCCCTGGTTCCTGTGTCTAGATGTTTTAAGAGCAGCCTTCAGGATTTTTTTTATAGCATCCCCACATCCTTTCTCCCTTGACACAGAGGAACTCGACTGAGTGACCCTGGGTCTTCCTGTGGCCTCAGATCCCGCTTAGCCAAAGACATAGCTCTGAAAATCTCATCTCTGGGTCACTGCCTCAGAGGCAGATGCAAATAGCTCACTCTTTCTAGTCACTTCCATGTCAGTACCGTCTCTGTGATGGAACAATATGGACTTAGTGAAGCACTTTCAGGTCAGCAGTCGTTGGGCCAATGCCCTTTCATATCAGTGTCATGTCAGCCTTTAAGTAAAAGATGTCCAGCTGTGTGATGGGCCATTTTGTTGGAAATGTGTTTGGTATTCAGCAGTCGGATTCTATTTCATTTGCCTTAACTTGGTGAAAATGAACTTGTATGTTGGGATGCTTTTAGATTTACAGAAAGGGAAATCTGAAGCGTATCTGCAAAGATACACAGGAAGTCTGTGTATTCCCATCACCCAGTTCACCTGTGGATTGTTGCTGCTTAGCCGCTCAGTCATGTCTGACTCTTTGTGACCCCATGGACTGTAGCCCCTCAGACTCTTCTATCCATGGGATTCTCCAGGCAGGAATACTGGAGTGGGTTGCTGTTTTCTTTTCCATCACCCATGGATAGCATCTCATATAACCATGGTACATTTGTCAAACCTGAGACACTGGCATTAGTACATGACAGTTAGCTTAACTCCAGATTTTCATCACCTGGTAAAAGCAGTGTTTTCCAGTGTTCTCCGTGGTAAGGCTATTTTCCCCTTTCCTTACACTCCTCTTTGGCAGCAAGGCACTACTTGTAGTCTACCCTCAAGTGGGGAGGGCAGGAGTTAAGCCCCACTTCTGGAAGGAGCAGTATCTACATATATTATTTGGAATTTTGCTGAAAGAAAGATTTCACTGTCTCTCACTTTTATTTATTTTTAATTTTTTTAAGGTGAATTTTTTTTTTTTTTTTTGCTTTGCTGGGTCTTCCTTGCAGTGCATGGATTTCTCTAGTTGTGGTGGAGGCTCAGTTGCCCATGGCATGTGGGCTCTTAGTTTCTCAACCAGGGGCTGAATCCATGTCCCCTGCACTGGAAGGTAGATTCTTAACCACTGGACCGCCAGGGAAGTCCCCTCCCTCTCACTTTTAAAAAGGTGTAAAGATATTTGGTGCAACTTCAAGTCTGGATGAAATGGCATAGACATGTTTATCCCTGCTTCTCTCTGCTAAAAGTGACAATAACCCTTGGAAAAAGCATTAAGAGGCAATGGGAGGAGAACTCTGAAAGATGGCAAGAGGAAGGTGTGATGGTTTGGGAACAGGGCTGGAGGAACAGCACACTGGCAGAGTGCCGGACGGCCTTTCCTGACCTACAGCTTAGCACCAGAAAGCAGCCCAGCTAGGCACAGCCCTCCCTTGACACGATGAAATCCACTTCACCAATACTTGGTGAACCCAGCACCTTGGCTCCACCAACAGTCGTAGCTGTGGGAAGTGTTCATCTTCCTTGCTGGTGCCTGAAACTCCTGTCTCTCACCGAGGGATACAAGAGTGGCTGGGGAGGGGGGACCAGCAAAACCGGCCCTTTCACAACATGTGGCCTGACTTGGGAAGCTTTTTTGTTCTCCCCTCCCCTACCGAGAGGCAACTGGATGGCTGGAGGATGCCTCCCGCAACAAGTACTCAGCTGACACCTCTTCATCCTCATGACCCAAGACTGTCCTTCCCAATCAAGAGAGATCAGTGGCTTGGATTGGGGAGCCCCCTTGCTTTGAGGGGTGAGGCAAGGAAGTTTGCTCTCACCACTGTTATTCACCCTAGTACTGGAAGTGCTGGTGGTGGGTTAGTCGCTAAGTCGTGTCTGACTCCTTTGACCCCAGGGACTCTACTCCATCAGGCTCCTACGTCCATGGGATTCTCCAGGCAAGACTACTGCAGTGGGTTGCCATTTCCTTCTCCAAGGACTGAAAGTGCAAGCCATTGCAATAAGGTGGGGAAAAGAAAACACATTGGAAAGGAAGAAATAAAACTGTGCCTATTTGTAGATGACATGGGGTTATATGTAGAAAATGCCAAGGAATAATTTTTAAAGCCTCCTAGAACCAATAGGTAAGTTCACAAAGATCACAGGATACGAGATGAGTGCACAAAAATCAGTTATGTTTTTGCATACTAACAATGAATATGTAAAAACTGAAATTTAAAATACAACACCATTTATGTTGACTCCAAAGACATGAAATATTTATACATATACTTGAATCATGCATAGGATCTGTATTCTGAATATTACAAAATATTGATGAAAGAAATCAAAGAAGACCTGAACAAATAGATATATCTTGTTTGGGAGCCTCAGCATAATAAAGATGTCCATTCTCCCCAAACTGACAGACAGGTTTAAAGAAATTTCTATCAAAATTCCAGAAAGGATTTTTGTAGATGTAGATAAGTTTATTCTGAAACTTATATGGATAGGCATAGGCCCAAAATAGGTAACATGATCTTGGTAAAGAAAAATAAAACAGGAATCCCTCTACTTTATATTAAAACTTGAAAGAAAGTGACAAAGTTAGTTGCTCAGTCATGTCCGACTCTTTGCAACCCATGGACTGTAGCCCTCCAGACTCCTCTGTCCATGGGATTCTGCAGGCAAGAATATTGGAGTGGGTGTTCCTTTCTCCAGGGGATCTTCCCACCCTGGGATCAAACTTGGGTCTGATCCAAGTTTGGATCCAGGTCTGATCCAAACTTTGGGTCTGATCTGCATTGCAGGTGGATTCTTTACTGTCTGATGCTAGAACCAAAGCTTACTGTATAGCTCTATATAGCTATAGTAATTGGGCAGTGTGGTATTGCCAGAGGGATATATTTGTGGAACAGAAAAGAAAACCCAGAAATATAGCCAGACAAATATGCTCAATTGATTTTTGACAAAGGTGCAGAAGCATTTCAATGGAGGAGAGAAAACCTTTTCAACAAATGATGCTAGAACCATTGTCATCCATGAGCAAAAATCCTAAACCTAATATATTAGTAACAATTAACTCAAAATCAATCATGAACTTAAATGTAATATGTAAAGCCATACAGACTTCAAGAAAAAATATAGGAGAAAGTCTTCAGGATCTAGGACCAGAGAAAGAATTCTCAGATTTGAGAACAAAAGCATGATCCACAAAAGGAAAATTTGATAAATTGAACTTTATCAAAATACCAACAATTGTAGTCTGTGAAAGGCCTTGTTAGGAAGATGTAAAGATAAGCTATAGACTGGAAATACTTAGCTCACACATCCATCAAGAGACTAGCATCTGGAATACATAAAGAACTCTCAAAACTCAGGAGTCAAAAAACTGACAAGCCAGTTAGAAACTGGTCAAAAGTCAAGAAGAGACCTTTCACCAAGCAAGGGGGTACACAGATGGCAAATGACCACATGAAGTGGTTTTCAGTATCGTTAGCCATCAGGGAAACACAAATTAAAATATCTATGAGATACCACTGCATACCTACCAGAATGGCTAAGATGAAAAAAAATAGTGTCAGGATCAAATTCTGGTGAGGGTGTGGAGAAAAAAATTACTTGCAGTTGCTGGTGGGAAAGTGAAATGGTGTAGCTGCTCTGAAATGCAAGTGGCATATGGTGCAGCAATTGCACTCTTGGGCATTTATCCCAGAGAAATGGAAACTTGTGTTCATATAAAAACTTGCATGGAATGATGAAATGTTTTTAATGGAAGATTGTTTTATATGAGTGGCCAAGACTGAATGTATAGGAAATAATCTTAAGTCAAATTAATTTTATAACCATTTACTTTAAAAGCATAGTAAAAAAAAAATTATATATATGCATATATACACATATACATATATATCATATATATACATATACATATATATATACAGTAAAGAAAATTATAGAACTCGTATATATTTAAAAAAATATCAGTTTCCAAATGGCCCAGTGAGTCCTACCACTTTCTTTTCCTGTTATTCTCCCCTGATTTTTATTAAGATAGAATTGATATGTAACATTTTACAAGTTTAAGGTCTGTGTGTGAATGTTTATAGCAGCTCTGTATGTAACAGCTAAAAACTGGAATCAGGTCAGAGGTTCTTCAGTGAGTCATTGTTAAACTATAGAATATCCACACCATGGAATAGTACCCAGCACTGAAGTAGGAAGGTACTGTTAACATAAGCAGTGGTGTGGATGAATCTCCAGGTGTTTTGCTAAGTGAAAAAAAGCCAATTTTGATAGGTTACATGCTGTATGGTTCCATTTAGAGATAATATTCTCAAAAGGCCAAAATTTTAGAAATGAAAGAAAAAGTAGTCATTGCCGGTGGTTAGGGATGACTAAGAGGGGTCAGAGGGAAAAGAGTGTGGTTATGGCATGGTGATGACAGAGATCCTTGTGGTGATGGAGCTGTTGTGCATTTTGACCGTGATGGTGGATACACAAATATGCATGTGATGAAAATATATAGAAGTCAACATATACAGTGCAAGTAAATTGGAGATATCTAAGTAAGATGGATGGAAGGTATCAATGCAAATATCCTAGTTGTGATTCTGTATCATAGTCTTGCAAGAAGTTACCATAAGATGAGACTGGAGAAATTAGTATGGGTCTCTGGTTTATTGCTTATGGTTGTTTATGAATCTACAATGATTTCAGTAAAAATTTTGATGAAAAAAGATATCTGATGTGATGGAGTCAAATTTAATATATTTTGAAAGCTTTTCAAAAGCATTTAATATCTTTTGAAAACATTTCATAGTCCTATGAATTTTTCAGAAAAGTATATAGGAAAGGAATGAGCAGTACACCATCTAAAGTTCCCTTCTCAAGGTTGATAGATTAACAGAAATTAATATATGTCCATTTTATTCTGATCCAATGACTTAATATGTTTTTAAGTGAAGCAACTTTTTTCTTCTTACAAAAGTACTAAAGATTTATTGTGTTTGAAATTTCCAAGTAAGCCCAAAGAACAGAATAGATATTGCTTATATGTATTTGTTTTTAATGGCCATCAGGCTGCAATCCTGTAGTCTTTTGCTCTCACTGTTCCTTTTGTTGTGAATGAGTGGGGTGACCTTTCCTTTCCAAGTAGAGTCCCCAAGTCCTTGAGTGTGAAGGTCTTTATCCACTGAACTGTGTCTTTGGGGATGCTGTTTGTTTGAGACAGGCTCTTGCATAACATTTTAGAAGCTAGCTGCTCACAAGATAAAATGAAATAAACTTCCTCCACACCCTTAGCAGCCTGAGCTAATAGTAGGTGGTAACTCAAGGGCTGCCAGTGGGTTTTTGCATATAAAGGGAGATGGGGAGAGCTTAGTGTTCAGGGTATCCAATCCTGTCTATGATGAGCCCTTTTCATTATAAGGGCTTCTCTCTTGCTTCTTTGGAGTAGAGCGCTGGGGAGTCATGGATTGCTTTTCCTTCAGAGGCAAAAGTCTGCCTTTGTTGCCCACCACTGGACATGGGTTTGAGCAGGCTCTGGAAGTTGGTGATGTACAGGGAAGCCTGGCATGCTGCAGTCCCTGGGGTCACAAAGAGTTGGACACGACTGAGCTGAACTGAACTGACTCTACAGCAAGCGGGCTTCCTAGGTGGCTCAGTGGTAAAGAATCTGCCTGCAGTGCAGGAGATCCAGGTTTGATCCCTGGATCCGGAAGATCCCCTGGAGGAGGGCATGGCAACCCGCTCCAGTATTCTTGCCTAGAGAATCCCATGGACAGAGGAGCCTGGCGGGCTACAGTCCTTGGGGTTGCAGAGAGTCAGACACGACTGAAGCAACGGAGCACACATGCACACCCTCTCCAGCAATGGCAAAGCTGCTCCCAGTGCAATTCCTCTCCTCTCTGAGCCCCTGTCCTGGACATCTATTGTTTTGCCTGCCCAGAGCAGTAACCATCTCATTTACTTTCCTAGGAGATGTGTCTTTCCTCCGCCGTAACCTTGTGATTCAAATGAGAGTATCATCTTCCCCTAGAATCTGTGCCCCTGATTGCGGTGGAGCCTGGGCACGTCCATGCTTCCCTGACCTAGTGATGAAGCAGCCCCTGGTTCCAATAACCCCGAAGAGTAGCTATCTTTTGAGCTGGCTGTTTACACAAGAGAAGTGTGTGCCTTGACTTAGCTACTTCATGTTGAGTTTTCTTTGCATGCGTTCAAGTGTCCTGACTCATACTCTCTCCAAAATCGATATTGATTATTTTCTTTCCTATGTCTTCCTGTTCTTAGCTTTAAAGGAGAGGCCAAAATAAGTTCCTCATTTTATTTTGTTCAAGTTTCCTGCTGTGTCCCAGACAAGAGCAGTTGACGATTTGCTTTGTGTGTCTAGCGAGGACCAGGGGCTTCTACAAGAGTGACTTCAGCCTCATAAGAATGTCGCCCCAGTCAGAGTTAACAGGCCCGGAGCAGTGCAGCTCAGGCTGCTCCCTGCGCCTTTATCTGCAGGGTATGAGCTCATCTTCTTGCTGAAGAGACTGCTGTCATCACCCAGTCCTAATGAATCCATGTATGGAGACTGACGAGTAGTTGCAGAGGTATATTTAGATTGTTCCTAAAATTCTGACATTGCTAGGAGGTAAATCCATTATCTGGGCAAGAGCTTCTACGTAGTAATTAAACTGAAAATATTATATTTGTATATGCTTTCTGCCCCTCAGCACAACATGTTTAAAATATTCACAGAAGTGATTTTTTACAATCTTTTCACTTTGGTACTGCAGTTCTACTTGAGTAACACACAGGCAGTATTCTGAAGATGATCAGTATTTCTGTCCATTGGGTGGGGTTGGGTGGGGTCTTACTTCACGGTGTGTATAATCTGAGTCTCGCTCAATTGGCTTGGGAGCCACTTCTACAGAGGGTGGGCCGCTGCAGTCTTCTCACTCCTGCTGTTTGGTCAGAGCCTTCCCTCCTCTTGTACTAGTCATGTGCCCTTCGGAAGTCTCCAGGCTTGTCTGAGTCTTTCAGAGCATCTCAGGTCAACTGGCAAGAATCAGAAGGCTTGCACTTTGCTGCTGATAAGTGAGAAGGGAGGGTGAAAAGAAAACAGGCTTGGTTTGCTCATCATTGCTTTTTGGTCTCATCAGCCTTGTTAAAGACATGGAATTTACACTTTTTCTGTGTTGGGTACTGATCAGGAAAATGTCCAGGTGACAGAGTTTTGTGGTTCCTGTTCATAGGTGTATCAGCCTCATAACAGCCCCTATTAATTATGGAAGCCCCCAGGAAATAGGACAGCAAAGATCCAGTGAATGGGAGTATCTGAGAGGCTTGCTGGCATGCTACAAATCTGCTTAGGTTGTTTATAGTCTACAATTATGGTAGTACTGGCTGTTGTTGCTTTGCTTCTGTAAGCCCTGTGATAGTTTGCCTGATTGTGAAGCCCAGGGGTCTGTTCTGAAGTAAAAGGCCTTTCTTCCAAGAGTGTTCCTAGATTTAGGTCATTGCCTTTGTTCCCTTGCCCTGTAGACACTGATGCACAGGTTGGCTTGTTCTTTAAACCAAAATGGAAGGATCTCAGACTCCTTTGTAAATCTCAACACCTGTCACTAATGTGGGCAATAGATGCCAAACTCTCAAAGATTCTTGTTTTATTTTGATTCTTCCAGAGCCAAAGGATCATCAGGATTTCAAGATCCTATGAAATGATTGACTTAGGTCGTAATATGGCAAATAATTCAACTTGCTATGCTTAGAAAGTACTTCATGAGACAGTGCCAACTGGTGGGATTGAAGCTTTAGAAAACAACCACCACTTTGAAATTTAATTTTTTTTCTACGGAGCAGAAAAATCTATCTTTTTCTGTCAAATGAAATTGCACCTAGGACCTAGTACATACTACTGACTAAAGCAGAATTTCTACAGCTAGCCTAGCCTTGAGCCTACTAGAGTTGATCTTAAGCACTTTCCTGGTTGCTCCGGGTTTGCAGGTCCTTCATTTGAGGGCTGCTGGCTTTGCAAGTCCTTCTGCACTCCCTTAAAAGCTGAAGTCTGAGCAGCCCACATAACACAGAGTTGGCATGGGGTAGGGTTTTCTAATTCCCTGCATGCTTTGAACCTGATGCACTGCAGCTGCTCTGAAGACCCTGCTGTATCCCCTGGTCACAAATTTTGTTAGAAGTCTTTAGTCAAAATGGCTCACTTTTCAGATGGACAAAGAGAGGCTCTGAAAGGGATGGGGAGGTGCTCAGAGTTACCTATTTTCATTCATTCTTTTGGTGCTTTGTTCATTCATTGGTAAATATTCACTGAGCACCTATTACACAGCTTTATTGTGTTCTGGAGATACTCTGGCCAGTAAGTGTCCTTGGATTCACACAGTTTATAATCAAGGTACAAATAATTATCAGAAACAGGAAGACTATGGGAGGTGTATAAGTCAGTTTGGGCTGCTCTAACAAAATAACATTGACTGGGTGACTTAAACAACAGACATTTATTTCTCATGGTTCTAGAGGCTGCAAGTCCAAGGTCAGGAGGTCAGCAGCTTTGGTGTCTGGCTTGCAGGTGGCAGCCTTCTTGCCGTGTCCTTACATGGCAGACACAGTGCTCTTATGTCTTTTCCTTTTCTTATAAGGGCACAAATCCCACTCTGGGGTCCTACCCTCATGACCTTATCTAACCCTAGTTATCTCCTGAAGGCCTCATCTCCAAATACCATTGTATTGGAGATTATTATTTTGGGGGGTGGGGAACACAATTCAGTGCATAGTAGGCACTATTGAGGCATATAGTAGTGATACTTATGCTAGAAGGATAAATAGGGGCTAAACATGCATGTTCACAGTCCCAGAGATGGGAGAGTCCTGGGCCCTTGGTACCGTGCTGCGAGCCCAGGGAATGGGAACAGAGGACATGTACGCTGTGGAAGTACATGAGAGTCTGATCTTTTGGACTCACACCATGCTAGAGGTTGGTCATAACTCTGAGGGAGGTGGTGAAGCATGGTGGATACAGGGTGACCCTGGCTCGGTGTCACTTTCTTAGCATTAAAACCCCCGCCTGTGTCTGTGGCACTTTATGGCCCAGCATCACTTACTGAGAATAAATGTAGATGCCTCTGCAGATGACACATCAGCCCTCAGGGCAGGAAGATCAAACCACAATGTATGTGGTAAACAGATTAATTTGGTCAATAGTTTAATTCTGGCAGCCGCCGAATGACATTATAAAGAATGCAGTGGCATTTCTACTGGAAATGTCTGCCATCATTTTCTTCTTGACATGAGGAAAATAAAAGCTCCCCAACTCCAGGAAGAATTAGCATGAAATGTGCCCATCAATCTCCCCGTGAAGAAACATTAGGCTGCGGCATTGTGTGCACATGAAGGAGGAGACCGTCTTGGAGCAGGATGGGGTACAGCCCACTGGTGGTCTTGCTTCTGGAATCCCCCCTCTTCTTTAGGGCTTAGCGGTGGTCTGGATGTCCCTGTTGGGCTGTGGCCTTGGGTCAGCCCTGCACTGAAGTTGCAGGAGTACTTTGAGGCGCCTCCAGCAGGAGCATACCTGCCTGCCTGCCCCCATTCTGGGTGTTCACCTGGGAATTCCCTACTGGTTTTGTCAAGGACTGGGCTCCAGCTGGTTCTGAGTTTTTCAAAGCTGGCTTTTGTTTGCACATTTCCCTTTCTCAGTGCTTGAGCTCATTTCCTACATCTCCTTCCTTTAGCTCCGTGGTTCTCAAAACATGGTCCTTGGACCAGCGCATCAGACGTGCCAAGTCTTGAGTTCTACTTGAGGTGTACTGCATCAGGTTCTCTGAGGAGGGGGTCCAGAAACCTGTGTTTTAACAAGCTTTCCAGGTGGAAACCCCTGTCTCAGCTGTGTGTGTTCTAAGGTGTCTTGCTTCATGCTTTGGCACACATGGGTATGGAAGGTCCCAAGTGTGTTGGAGTGTATGTGCTCTTTCATGCCTCCTGATATTTAGTAGTGATGTTGATGATGACAGCCAATGAGGATGGAGCCTGGAGTGTGTCAGCCACTCTGCCAAGCATCATGCATGTTCTCTCATTTGATTTCCATAATACCCTCTATCAGGTAGTTACTTTTACTGTCTTTAATTTATCATGAGTTAGAGTGAGGCTTGTTGTTGTTCAGTCACTAAATTGTGTCTGACTCCTTGCAACCCAATGAATTGCAGCACGCCCTCAGGCCTCCCTGTCCTTCACTAGCTCCCCAAATTTGCTCAAGCTCATGTCCACTGAGTCAGTGATGCCATCTGACCATCTCATTCTCGATTGCCCCCTTCTCCTTCTGCCCTCAATCTTTCCCAGCATCAGGGTCTTTTCCAATGAGTCAGTCCTTTGCATCAGGTGGCCAAAGTATTGGAGCTTCAGCTTCAGTATCAGTCCTTCCAATGACTATTCAGGCTTGATTTCCTTTCGGATTGACTGGTTTGATCTCCTTGCTGTCCAAGGGATTCTCAAGAGTCTTCTCCTGCGCCACAGTTTGAAAGCATCAATTCTTTGGCACTCAGCCTTCCTTATGGTCCGACTCTCACATCTGTACGTGACTACTGGAAAAACCATAGCTTTGACTATACAGACCTCTGTCGCCAAAGTGATGTCTCTCCTTTTTAATATGCTGTCTAGGTTTGTCATAGCTTTTCTTCCAGTGAGCAAGTGTCTTTTGATTTCATGGCTGCAGTCAGCATCCACAGTAATTTTGGAGCCCAAGAAAATAAAGTCTGTCACTGTTTCTATTGTTTTCCTAGCTGTTTGTCAGGAAGTGATGGGACTAGATGCCATGACCTTAGTTTTTTGAATGTTGAGTTTTAAGTCAGAGTGAGGCTTATAGCAGCTAACTAACTTGCTCAATATTGCCTGGCTAGAAAGTGGAAAAGGGGGAACCCCAGCACAAGTGTTCACTGTTTCACAGCCTATACTCCTGGCACTGCAGCCTGACCTTCCTCTGGTTCTGCTCAGGTACTGGTCCTTCTGGGCATGGCCACTCTCAGCACTGCCTGGGTTTCCTGTGGGTCTCTTGGGCTGGTGTGGTGGACGTGTTCCAATCCAGAGTGAAGGTGTTGAGGGCTTTCATGCTGTGGGGGGAGAATTATACTTAATCTCCTCTCCACAAGTAACATTAGAAGCACAAATAAGAACCCAGAAAACGAAGCCAACTGTTTTATACTTGAAACCCATCGCTTATGATCGAGTGCCTGTTAAGTCAGGCTGGGTCCAAGCTCCCAGTGCCCATGATTGAGGCCCTTAAAATAAGGAGCTGAACTGAGGAGGTGACTGGTTAATTGTTTTCCCAGGAGGTTGGAGTGGCCTGGTAGAGGGACACGGGCCTTATCTTCGAGAGATGCCTGCATATCTCTCTGTGCACTTTACTCTTGTTATTAAACAGGCAGCAGTAGCAATTTATTGGCTTCCCTGATGGGTTAGTGAGTAAAGAATCCACTTGCGATGCAGGAGACACAGGAGATGCAGGTTTGATCTCTGGGTCAGGAAGATCCCCTGGAGGACGAAATGGCAACCCACTCTAGTATTCTTGCCTGAAAAATCCCATGGATAGAGGAGCCTGGTGGACTATAGCCCAAAGGACTGCAAAGAGTTGGACACGTCTGAGCAACTAAACACACAGTAACACTTATTTTATTTAAGGGGTGGGGAGGGGAAAAAAAGGACTGGGCTGAGATTTAGAAATCGTCATGAAGGCAAGTGTGTGAGGTTACTATTTTATTAGGCATTGCAGAGACAGTTTCTGAATCTCAGCTTGCTGCTTCCAGGGTGATCTGTGATGCTTTTTCAAGTTTCTCCCTGTCTCCGAAATCTATAAGAAGGTGGGTGCTTTGGGACTTGGGTATAAACTGGCCTTTTGATTTATACCAGCCTCCTTTCCCAGCTTCCATTCTTTAAGGTTTTCTCTTTGGCTCTTTCCTCCTTATGGGCCATGATTTTGCAATCTGCTCCTTGAAAGCACGTCATTTTTTTTTCCAAGGAAGAATCTGGCTAAATGCACAGTGAGTCACTTGGACCCCTCCATCTTGCCTGCATAGTAAGCGGTCCTCTGTCCCTAAGTGTCTCACCATTTCCCAGATTTGTATTTCAGACACCCAGCAGTAACGGCATATCCTCATGATCTCTTTTTCCCAATTAGCTTGTAGCCAAGTTCCAATGATACATTAAGCCGAGAGCTTTTCTTGTTAATTTCCCCATAGAAAAGATGTGGCAAAGCTACAGGGAGGCTGAACTGAGCCTGCAAACAGTGCTGAGCTATGCTCTTCTTCCTTTCAAATCATAAGCTTGCTCCCTTGGAGAATAACTTTACCTAGCATCTGTAAAGATGCTCCAGTGCTATGGGAAATGGGAAACTTCGTGGTGTATTAGCAGAAAGCTACTTCTGGAGTAAACTTCACGAAGTGACTCTTGGAAACTTCTCTTATGATCCAACGGGGTGGTCCCGACTTTTCCAGATTCAACTTTTGATAAACCTTGTGTTAGTGCATTTTGAATTGATACCCATGTACCTCTTTACGTTTGTGGCATTCTTCAGATGTGGTCTGGGAGACAGACACTCTGAACCCTGGCAGGGCCTGACAGCCAGGAGTTTGTGCTATTGGCAAGATCATTACATTGCTTGTACAGCCTTATGTGTTCCAGCAGTTCTCTGAACTTCCAGTGCATTTTCCTTCATTATTTCATAAACATGTGTGATAAAATGAGAATAATGGTATTGAAGCTTGGGTCTCATAAATGGGAAGATAACACTGGGAATCATTAAAGATGACCCAAATTAGCAAAACATTAGTCTCAAGTGGGCAGACATTGGAATTAAGATCGTCAACTGGGTATTCAGTTGTGAGGAGAGAGAATATTAAAGGACTCATATGAACTGATGAAAATATGTCATCAAAGATGGTGTTAAAAATGGTGTCATTAGGAATTCCTTGCTGTTATCAGTACTGAGACTCCCCTGGATAGGTATAAACATTTTGCTTGACTATCACATTTTCTTTTTCTAGCCGTTCAGAGTTATAGGGACTACCCTTTTAATTTTCATCAGAGTTTAATTTTTTTCATGTGGAAGTCATATTAGCAGCCACAAGAGAGAAAATTGGGGAATTAATCAATAGAAATGGTATTTTCACCCGATTTCCCTCCTTTCTGTCCCTTCCTGGTCAGTCTTTGCTAACTTTCCTTGCTTCATTTTTCTCCCCAGCAGTTATCCTTAATAAACTACATTTTACTTGTTTATCATCTCCCTGCCAACAATAGAGTATTAGCTCCATGAGGGGAAGAAGTTTTGTGTATTCATTACTTTAGATGAGTGTTTTTCAACTATTCCCCCCATTATCATTCTCCCAGGGAGACTTTTCAGATTTTTTTTTTTTTTTTTTTGCTAATTGCCCCTCCACCCATGCAATTTTATTATCACACACATACCATGTATCTGTTGATGTACTAGATTTATATCTTGTCATCAAACTCAGTTGATCAGTTGTGTCAAACTTTTTGCCACCCCATGGACTGAAGTCTTCCAGGCTCCTCTGTCCATGGGATTCTCCAGGCAAGAATACTGGAGTGGGCTGCCATTTCCTCCTCCAGGGGATCTTCCCGACCCAGGGATTGAACCCAGGTCTCCCACACTGCAGGTGGATTCTTTACCCCTGAGCCACTGGGGAAGCCCTATGTATATCTGTGCTTTCTTTATAGAAGGAGTAAGAATTTTTTCATCCCTTAGAAACCCCTTGAGGAGCAATGGTACCCACTTTGAGAATGTACATTCTAGACCCTCAAGGAGGGTGCCTGGAATGTAGCAAGTGCTTGATAGTAGTTTTCATGTTGCAAAAAAAGTTGCTTTTTTTTTTTTTTTTTCAGTAGAGGCCAAAAAATGTTGGCTAACTACTTGCTAGGTATGTGAAGAGATCCTTTGCACAGTGTGTGAAGTCCTCATTCTTCTTGTGAGTCTGTGATCAATCAGTGAATGGAATGCTTTGATCAATGGTCTTATTTAAACCCACAATTATCCTTGACAACTGATGCATAAACAAAAAGCCAGTGCACAAATCTACTAACTGCTCTGACTAGCTACTGGCGTTACTCTTTGTTACCACTTAAGCTGTGGTCCTTAAAATGACCTGTTTGGTATCAGAGCCACCCCCACCCCACAATGGTGGCCTTACTGAAACAGGTTTCTCCAAAATGGGGTGGGACCCAAACAGAGGTACTTCAAAATTCTTAGTGTGCTGTGGACTTACCAAGGTACCTTGTATGTTTCCAGATCACTTGATGATCTGAAACTTCTCTGCCATCCTTCCTGGTGGCATATGTATGTGGCATGATAAAAACCAGCAATTTCTATTGCATTAAACAAAATAAGAAAACTTCAGACTTCATGCTGTCCTTGTGTGTAGGGAGTAGTCATAGAAATAAGATGATATGTGTTCTTTAAGTTGTCAGAGACCAGGAGGACACTCTCAGACTACAGCCTGACCAAGGCTCACCCATCAGACAGACAGACTCAGTGCCTGAAGTCTCATGCAGAGCTAAAGTCTGCTTTCCTTGAGATGCCTTGGGCAAGATAACTGGTGGTGTGATTCCCCGGAAAGGGATGTGTTCATTCACCATTTTAGGTAGCCTTTTTTCTCCACAGAAATGTTTCCAGTACTAATTTCCTTAGAAGAGAAGGCCAGCATTCTCACTTACTTTTATACCAACAGTTATAGGAAAGTATGAATATTCATGTCAAGAAAATGAATTTAATTACAGGCTAAGCAATTATCATAATGAATGGTTCTGATAGTCTGACCCTCGTGGCTGTAATAATGAAGTTAAATCCCTAAAATTGGGATCTCTTGTCAAGTGAGTCATTGACTGAAAGTGAAGACTTTGAATTTTTCATTTGCTTTGTTGGGGCCAGTTCCTTTCAATAAGATCTAAGTGTGTCATATAATATTGCCTTGTAAGAATCCTCATTTTGGTAGGGTTTGGGATATTGTTAAATCTTCTGGAGCTTTGTCGCAGCCAGATATCCCTGTAAGTTCCTGATATTGGCTTAGACATTTATGAGATGAAGCCATGAACTCTTCTTAGTAAGCATAACAGAGTGGGCGTTTTCCGTAGGATGGATGTAGTTTACAAGATGTGCTTATTGAAATCAAACATTAAAAACAGAATTTCAAGAATTTCCTGGAAGTCTAGTTGTTAGGACGCTGTGCCCTCACTGCCGAGTGTCCAGGTTCAATCCCTGGTTCAGGGAGCTAAGATCCTACAAGCTTTGGGCAAAAACAGAAACAAACAAACAAACAACAACAACAACAAAAAAGAACAAAACCATGGCAATAGGCTATTTGAAGGACTTATAGTGAATCCTTTTTTATAAGTAAATGTCTCTCCTTCTATATGGTTCCCTGGTAGCTCAGCTGGTAAAGAATCTTCCTGCAATGCAGGAGACCCTGGTTCAATTCCTGGGTTGGGAAGATCTGCTGGAAAAGGGATAGGCTATCCACTGCAGTATTCTTGGACTTCCCCGTTATATTTCTACATGTATACTTGGGATTTGTATCTCAGTTTGTCTTAAAATGAGACAGAGTTGTCTGAGCAGATATTCTCCTACTGGCCCTGTTTCTGTGGCTACCGTTTCACCTTGTGTGCTAAGTCACTTCTCAGCTGTGTCTGACTCTGTGTGACCCTATGGGCTGCACCTGCCAGGCTCCTTTGTCCATAGGATTCTCCAGGCAAGAATACTGGAGTGGGCTGCCATGCCCTCCTCCAGGTGATCTTCCCAACCTAGCGATCGAACTTGTATCTCTTACCTGCATTGGCAGGTGGGTTCTTTACCACTAGTGCCATAATGGGAATGTTAATTTAAGTGAGTCATTTTAAAGGAGAATTATTGCAAAAAAGTTTTGAAAATCTAGCTATTAAGTCAAACATGTCGAACAAAACTGGGGGACTTTTTCACTTGAATCTCATTTGCATGTTGCATGTTTCTAGTCTTGAACTGTCTTTGATGGCTAAGGATCCAGCATGGCGACCAGCGACATTCGCCAGTTGGCTCACTCCCTCATTCACTCACACATCTATTTGCTAACTCTTCGCTTGGTGCCCACTATGTGCTGGTCCCTCTGCAAGGTGCTGGGGAGGCAGAGAAGAATCTGACTGAGTCCTAGTCCTTAGTGTCCCAACTAGAGACTGTCATGTAGTCCAGTGGTTACATAGGAGCAAGTGGAGTGGTTCACAGTGGTTAGGAGACTAGATTTAGGTGTCAGCCCCGTGTGACCTTGGCCAGATGCTTTGTATCCTCTGTGGCTTGGTCTTTTCATCTTTAAAGTGGTATTAAAAAGAGGACAAACCTCACAGGGTTCCTTGAGGATTGAATGGTCTAAATCTATCAAAGTATAGTGCCTGGCACCTGCTGATGCACAGAAGATGATTGATCCATACAACAGAGGAGCAGATGGGTGCTGCAGAGAGGGACTCATAACACAGCCAGGGATGTGCCACCAGACAGGGCAACTCAAGTGACAGTCACTTGTGTGTCCACAGGGGGAAAAAAAAGAAAGGCATTTTCCAATATGGTGCTTTGGGGGAAATGAGGAATGGTCAGCATGGGATGTGCAGGACATGATTTGGAAGTTGTTTGATCTCGTTCTTCACTGTTCTCTCTGTGCACCCCTCTTATTCCTCCTACCCTGCCCCCAACTGCTCTGTCCTGGACTCAGCCTCCAGGGTCAAGAGATGCAGGTGACCCTAGCAGAGGAGGGCCTCGTTCAGGATCTGCTGCTGAGGCAGGCAGAGCGCTTCTGTTACCCCCAGGTTGAGACTCTAGAACAAGAGAACCCTGCAGGCTGTGGCTCTGTAAAGATTCACTTTTTTAAAAAGTGGCTTTTTCTGGACCTCCTCACTTTTTGGAGGCAAAGTAACTCTAGAAACCAGGACTGCAAGGACTTCCCTGGTGGTCCAGTGGTTAAGACCTCTCTTTCCAATACAAAGGTGTCGGTTCAATCCCTGCTTGGGGGGCTAAGTTCCCATAGCCCTCATGACCAAAAAACAAAAACTTAGCACAGAAGCAGTATTGTAACAAATTGAATAAGGACTTGGAAAAAAATGGTCTACATGGAAAAAAGAAAAATCTTTGAAATAATGTTAAAAAAAAAAAAAAAAAGTACCAGGACTAAATCCCTGTAAAATCATCACCTCACTCCTGGAAAAAGTTATCTTCAGTAGACAAGACTGGGCCTGAGAGCTCCGCTTCCTAAGCACTTAACACGGGGCCCTGTCCTTGACAATCTTTTGTGGACGGAGTGAATGGATGAGGGATGAAGGAGCCCTTTGATCATGATGAGATATAAGACGCTAAGTAGAGGGCCTGGTCTAGCTAGTGTTTCTCTACATCGTTGTGTGTGTCTGGTAAGAAGGTAGATTTTTCTCATTGTGTGTGTCTGATAAGAAGGTAGATTTTTCTCGTGGAATTTGACCTGGGATTTTTGTTTGGCAGTATTTTGAGCTTCTATTCATTTGACAAAGAAAAGGCATGATTCTTAATTGCTGTAATTTTACCTTCATGAATTCAGAAATGCGATTCGGAAATAATGAGTTCCCTTTTTAGAAGGAAACTTATTTGCAGAAATGCCAGTTCCTGGCTCATTAGGCCCATTCTACCTCTGCAGACGCATGCCTGTCCCTGGGGCAGCCCCTGTCAGGTCTGGGGACAGCTTTCCTTTTTCCCATCTCTGCTGCCCCCAGCCAGCTCTCCCTCTTACAAGTAAGAGTTAATATTTAATGAAAAAGCACCATTGAGACTTTCACTATCAGAATCCTGCTTGCTTACCACTCTGCAAATAATTCTGGATGAGTTATTTTTATAGTCTTAGCATCCTTATTCCCATTCACACAAAGAACACAGGGTGTTTGTGTAAACAGGCTACTGGACAGATTGATCAGGTGAAGATAGCATTTCCAGGGTGCACATTTGGCAGCAGTCATCTATTTGGAACAGGTAAATTTCCTGAGAAGAAAGCTTCCTATCAAACAGGTTTCTTCTGATGTGCCTGCTTATGACTCCGCCTACCCAGAGATTGCAAAGAGGAGTGCTTTGGAGGGAACCCTGAATTTTCTGATCACCCCATTTCTGATTGTCCTTTTGGAGCCAGCCTGTGTACTACTTTGCTGCTGCTGCTAGGTCACTTCAGTTATGTCCGATGCTGTGTGACCCCACAGACGGCAGCCCACCAGGCTTCTCCATCCCTGGGATTCTCCAGGCAAGAATACTGGAGTGGGTTGCCAGTTCTTCTCCAATGCATGCATGCATGCTAAGTCGCTTCAGTTGTGTCTGACTCTGTGCGACCCTATGGACAGCAGCCCACCAGGCTCCTCTGTCCATGGGATTCTCCAGGCAAGAATACCAGAGTGGGTTGCCATTTCCTTCTCCTGGGTACAGCTTCCTTGTTAATGATCTCCCTTCCCTTTTCTGTGCCTGCCTCCGCACTCAGCGGCCTGCTCCTGGCTTTCAGTGGTGCTGCCTGGGCTTCCCTAGCCCCTCTTCTGATAGGGTGTCTGGTGACGAGGGGTTCCTCCTGGCAGGTCTGGGTCCACCTGTCCTGGATGCCGTAGGGGGAGGAGAAGGGTCTGGCGGCTTCCTGGAGATCTGATTCTGGGAGCTTGCGTCTGGGGATGGGATAGACCGCTCCTCCCCTGGGTGTAGCTGAGTCACCTAACTTGTCAATCTTCCCCACAAAACTTGAAGAAAAGCTAGTCTCTCCAGAAGAACTAAAAAAGTAGCCTTAGTGTTCTTTTGTTAAATTCATGAGTTTTCTGGGTTTCCCAGTTCAAATATTTGTTAACTTGAAAAGAAAGTTAACTTCTCAGGTGTATGAATCATGTATTTCCACCAGAATTAAGCAGAAGTGCTGTTCTGTAGCAGACCATTAGTTGGAAGACTTACAATGTCTGAGAACCACATATCTGGGCTAGACTTGGGACATTTTTCTTCCAGACCTTGATGTTGTGACCATCGTAGGTATATCTCTTCTGTTTACCTCTAGTACATTAGGAGAGGCTCTGTCTTTTGCATAGGGAGGTCTCTTCCTTAGCCTGCCAAACTAGGAGATGAGAGATGAAGATGCTGGTTCCAGCTTTCACAGACTAGCTGTGTTACCTTAAACACATCACATTCCTCTGACATGATTCTGTTTTCTTGGGCAAAGATGAAGACAGAGGATCAGGTTTCATCTTGAATTCTGATCAGTGAGAAAGGGACTCGGGTCATTAAGTCAGTTGGGGAAAATTCTGTGGTTGATTAGCTATGCCTGCCACAGGTAAGGAGAGGATGGGGGAGCATCACCCAGGCAGGTAATGCCAAAGCCCCTCCTGCTTCTGCTGTTCTCTACCTGTATAGATACACCAAGCATGGGCTTATGCAGGTAAGATGGTGCAGCGGGGAGAATGGGAGTGTGGTTGAAGTCCTACAGCCTGGTTTCTGTCCCAACTCCACCACTTCCTAGCTAGGTTATCTTGAATGAATTACTTATTCTCTCTTAACTGCAGTCCCCTCTTGAGCAAAAGGGGAATGCTGTAGTCCTTACCTCATGGGAGTGTCACACGGGTTGAGTCAGGCATTTTTGAGGCCTTTCCATGGTAGGTGATCAATACAAATGTGATTGAGCTGTTGTTATTAATGTAAGGAGTGTGCTCTGCACTTCCTCCACTAACAGTGGTTGACTGCCAGGCTGTCTTCGTTTCTAAACCAACATCGTGAATGTGGGTGATGACTTCAGAGCAGGCAGAGGGTCACAACCAAGCCTGGACAGGAAATTCCCATCTTTATAGTCAGGGAGTGTGTGAGCTACCAGGGATCACAGAGGCCGTGTTTTATAGCTGGGGCCTTAAACCTGAGGCTGAGATGGGAGGGGATGAAGGTAAAGCGGATCCTGTTCCTGAGCTCTGCGTCCTTGACCTCTGCTGTCTGCTTGGAGCTGCCTGGTTGGGTGTCCCCTTCAGAGACTGGGGGGGGGGGGGGGGGCTCAGGCAAGTGTGCTGGGTGTCACTAAGGGCTCCCATGGTGACTGGCTCTGGAGAGTGATGTAAAGGAAAGCAAAGCAAAGTGCTGCTTTGTAGCCATTGGAAGCATGTTTATGTATTCATTGTGTTTGAGAAGAGCCTCCAGTATGGGAAAGAGATGCTTCTGTCAACTGAGTTTTATTTTCTCTGTCGCTTTATCTTGAGTTAGCATGGCTTCCATAGGCCCCCTGTCTTTTCTCTCTTCACAGCACCTAGTCTTGACTTTCCTGTCCCTCCTGCAAGACACCTTCAGAATCTCACCTCTGAACCCATATGCAATACTATGGACTCCCTCTTGATGCCACCAAGTCCCCAAACTCCTGCCTGATGCCTATTTTTAAAACACACATCTGAGTACATTGTGCATCTGCTTAAAATGTGTCTCCTTGTGGCCTTGGACACCCCTGCCCCCAACACAGCCCCACCAAGCTGCATCCTCCAGGGCCCATGCCTTCCTCTCTTCTTTGTGCCTTTTCCCCACTCCTTTCCTTGTGATTTCCTATTTAACCTGAAAGACAGGCAAGTGCCACCTTTTTTAAGTCTTCCCCACTGCTGGCTTCACAAACCACCCCCAACCTGGGCCCCTACAGGCAAAATTGGGTGAGGTGTTGCTTACCTTTACTCTCTGCTCTCAATTCTTACTTGTTTATCTTACTAATATGTCACATGATCCTTAATGGAAATAATGGTATACTATGCAATTCTTTATCCAGTATTGCTATTACAGTGGCTTTCCTGGAGCAAATATTTGATACGTGTTTGCATGTCTGACTGAATGAACCGTAATAGCTATTGCTTGGCCATGTACGAATATCTCACCTGATATTCTGGAGGTTCTTATGTGGTCGTGTCAATTAGGAGCTCCACTTGAGAATTGAGAGAAAAGAACAAAGAGGATAATAAGTTGTCTGTAAGGCACAGGCTAGTGAGTGATAAAGTTAAAGATTTGAATGCAGGACAATCTCCTGCTCCTTACATTATAGTGAATGAATGTCACACGAGGTGATCAGTCTTTGGCCAAGATGGTCAATTCAGTTCAGTCCCTCAGGTCATGTCCGACACTTTGTGACCCCATGGACTGCAGCGCACCAGGCTTCCCTGTCCATCACCAACTCCAAGAGCTTTATTCAGACTCATGTCCATTGATTTGGTGATGCCGTCCAACCATCTCATCCACTGCTGTCCCCTTCTCCTCCTGCCTCCAATCATTCCCAGCATCAGGGTCTTTTCAAATGAGTCAGTTCTTCCCATCAGGTGGTTAAAGTATTGGAGCTTCAGCTTCAGCATCAGTCCTTCCAGTGAATATTCAGGACTGATTTCCTTTAGGATGGACTGGTTGGATCTCTTTGGTGTCTAAGGGACTCTCAAGAGTCTTCTCCAACACCACAGTTCAAATGCATCAATTCTTCAGCACTCAGCATTCTTTATAGTCCAACTCTCACATCCATACATGACTACTGGAAAAACCATAGCTTTGACTAGATGGACATTTGTTGGCAAAGTAATGTCTCTGCTTTTTAATATGCTGTCTAGTTTGGTCATAACTTTTCTTCCAAGGAGCAAACATCTTTTAATTTCATGGCTGCAGTCACCATCTGCAGTGAATTTGGAGCCCAAGAAAATAAAATCTCTCACAGTTTCCATTGTTTCCCCATCCATTTGCCATGAAGTGATGGGACCGGATGCCATGATCTTAGTTTTCTAAATGTTGAATTTTAAGCCAACTTTTTCACTCTCTTCCTTCACTTTCATCAAGAGGCTCTTTAGTTCTTCTTCGCTTTCTGTCAGAAGGGTGGTGTCATCTATATATCTGAGGTTATTGATATTTCTCCCGGCAATCTTGATTCCAGCTTGTGCTTCATCCAGCCCAGCATTTCGCATGATGTACTCTGCATAAATTTAAATAAGCAAGGTGACAATATACAGGCTTGACTTACTCCTTTTCCTATTTGGAACCAGTCTGTTGTTCCATGTCCAGTTCTAACTGTTGCTTCTCGACCTGCATACAGATTTCTCAGGAGGCAGATAAGGTGGTCTGGTATTCCCATCTCTTGAAGAATTTTCCACAGTTTGTTGTGATCCACACAGTCAAAGACTTTGGCATAGTCAATAAAGCAGAAATAGATGTTTTTCTGGAACTCTTTTGCTTTTTTTGTGACCCAGCGGATGTAGGCAATTTAATCTCTGGTTCCTATGTGTTTTCTAAATCCCGCTTGAACATCTGGAAGTTCACAGTTCACATACTGTTGAAGCCTGGCTTGGAGGATTTTGTGCACTACTTTGCTAGCATGTGAAATGAGTGCAATTGTGTGGTAGTTTGAGCATTGTTTGGCATTGCCTTTCTTAGGGATTGGAATGAAAATTGACCTTTTTCACTCCCGTGGCCACTGCTGAGTTTTCCAAATT
The DNA here is from genome assembly GCF_963930625.1 of Muntiacus reevesi. Classification (NCBI taxonomy): domain Eukaryota; kingdom Metazoa; phylum Chordata; class Mammalia; order Artiodactyla; family Cervidae; genus Muntiacus; species Muntiacus reevesi. The sequence continues at coordinate 226,621,105 of NC_089249.1, read as the reverse complement.
TGCTGGCACCTTGGGTGCAACACTTTCACAGCATCATCTTTCAGGATTTGAAATAGCTCAACTGGAATTCCATCACCTCCACTAGCTTTGTTAGTAGTGATGCTTTCTAAGGCCCACTTGACTTCACATTCCAGGATGTCTGGTCTAGGTGAGTGATCACACCATCGTGATTATCTGGGCCATGAAGATCTTTTTTGTACAGTCCTTGTGTGTATTCTTGCCACCTCCTCTTAATCTCTTCTGCTTCTGTTAGGTCCATACCATTTCTGTCCTTTATTGAGCCGATCTTTGCATGAAATGTTCCCTTGGTATCTCTAATTTTCTTGAAGAGATCTCTAGTCTTTCCCATTCTATTGTTTTCCTCTATTTATTTGCATCGATCACTGAGGAAGGAGGCCACACCACATGGTTTGTGGAATTTCCCAACCCTGGAATCGAACCAGGGTCTCCTGCATTGCAGGCAGATTCTTTACCAACTGAGCTATGAGGCAAGTGTCTAGTTAACGGTGGGGGAATCTAATCTCAGGGGCCCTCTGGAGCATGGTTCTCCAGCAAGAGGAGAACCTACACTCTGTAGGGCTGTAAAGGCTGTACCTTGGCAGAAAGTGAATTCTGCAAGGAGCTGAGGCTTCTTGGAAGAAAGTTTACCTCTTTGCCTAGATGGAAGTCAGAGTTTTGACATTTCAGAGCAGAAATATGCCTATTTTCTGTAGGAGCAAAAACAACTTCCTCTTAGATCCTGGTTAAGAAAGCCTATGCAGAGCTTGGTTCTTAGCACATAGTAAATGTTCAAAACATTTTCTCCCATTGAAATTACATACATTACTATCCATCAACCCCAGCTTGTATTTATTCATCATTGGGCAAGGGTTTATCTTTCATTTGCCTGAGTTATAGTGCTTGTGAATATTTAGTTCACAGTATTCATTTGGTGTGCACCTAATTAAGGAGCAAATATTTATTTTTTCCATTAGAATGGAAACATTGAGGTGTTTCTTTTTTTTAATTTGGGATAGAACTTGCTAATTAAAACATATATTTGCATAGGAGTGGAATATTTCTACAGCAAAATGATTATGATTCAAAGTGCTGTGAATTCCACCTCCCATTATCTCTTATTTAGATATTAACTTCCTGCAAAATGAGCTCAAGGGCAGATTCCTTCTCAAGAGGCTTCTTTAAGTTTCACTAATCTCTCCTTCCACCCCCTGGTTAGCTCCAATCGTATATGTCCTGAAACTAACACTTGGTGTGTGAGGCACTGGTTTGTTTGTTTTATTAAGCCTTTGTCTCATTATTGATCCTAATTGGCTTGAGGATGTGGACCACAGCTATCTAGAAACCCTTATTCAGTCACTGAAAATTTTGTTGTTGTTGAGTGATTGCAAGGTGCTAGATTGTGCTTTAGGGAAATAGTGGTGAAATGGATAAACTTGATCCCTTCTTTCTGAATGAATAGTGAAACTGGTGCCCTGTGAGGGCCCACTTGGCCTCAAGAAGTGACATACCTTTCTGGTGTCTGAATGGTTCTGGTTGAACACAGGTGGCAGTATAGTAGAAGGGCTCTGGGCTTGACTCAGATGGGCTGGGACTGGAATTCTGGCTTCACCACTTACCAGCTCTGTGGCCTTGGCTGACTTATTTTCCCTCTCTAAACTTCAGTTTTTTCATTGATAAAATAGGAATAAAAGTGACATCTCTTTCATACGTTGGGAAGAGTGCCGTAAGTCCTACATATGAATGAGTTCAGTTCCCAAAATGTGTTCATCAGTTCAACAAAGTTAACCTAGGTACCCAACTAACACAGTCAGCTATACAGTACTGTACTGTGATTGATTTATAATACTTTTCACACAAGGAATACATAAAAAGCAAGCATATGACCCAGCAATCGCACTACTGGGCATATGCCTTGAGAAAATCATAATTCAAAAAGATACATGTACTCCGGTGTTCACAGCGGCACTACTTACAATAGCCAGGACATGGAACCAGCCTAGACATCCATTGGCAGATGAATGGATAAATAAGTTATGCTACATATATACAGTGGAGTATTACTCAGCCATAAAAAGGAATGAACTTGAGTCAGTTGACCTGAGTTGGGTAAACCTAGAGCTTGTTATACAGAGTGAAGTAAGTCAGAAAAAAAAAAAGAGAAAAACAAATATTGCATATTGATGCATATATACGGAATATAGGAAAATGGTACTGATGAACCTATTTGCAGGACAGGAAGATGCAGACATAGGGAACAGACTTGTGGACACAATGGGGAAAGGAGAGGATGGGACGAATTAAGAGAGTAGCACTGAAACATATAGATTACCATATGCAAAACAGACAGCTAGTAGGAAGTTGCTGTATTACATAGGGAGTTCAACCCGGTGCTCTGTGACAACCTAAAGGGGTAGGATAGGAGGGGATAGGAGGGGATTGGGGGGGATTGGGGGGAGATGCAAGAGGGAGGAGATATGTGTATACTTATGGCTGCTTCACACTGTTGTACAGCAGAAAGCAATACAACATTGTAAAGCAATTATTGTCCAATTAAAAATAAACTAGAAGACAAAAAAGGAAACAAAAAATAAAGCATTTTTAATCTTACTGTATCTTGAAAAGTACAGTAGCACAGTACAGCATCTGGCGTACAGGGGCTGGCATCGAGTGAACAGGCAAAAAGAGTTACTGACTGGAGGAGGCAAAGGGTGTGGGAGATGGCAGACCTGAAAGATCATCCGCGATAGGAGATGGGAGGGCAAACTGCAGTTTCATTCATGCCTGACATTGATGGAATGCAGGTTCTCATCTTTGAAAATTCACAACTTGAAGGTTTCTATGTATGGGGCTTACTATATTGAGATAAGACAGTACCTGGTTCTTAGCAAATAATAGTAATTGGTTAACTAGTCAGTATTATTTGGAAATATTTGAGCTCCTATTGTGTGATAGAGGGCTTCCCTGGTGGCTCAGATGGTAAAGAATCTGCCTGCAGTGCGGGAGACCCAGGTTTGATCCCTGGGTCTAGAAGTTCCTCTGGAGAAGGAAATGGCAACCCACTCCAGTATTCTTGCTTGGAATAGTCCATGGACAGAGGAGCCTGGTGGACTTGTGTGATAGATCCTGGACTGGACGCTATGCCGAGTATTGGAATCTGTGTGAATGCAGTGACAAAGCTCCTAACCCTTAAAGATTTTCAGTAGCAGTTTTCTTTGGTCTGCATTTCCTAGTACTGATATAAATTGAATGCAGATGTGAATGGATGCACATTAAATATGTGGGCGTTTTGGGTGCATACTCTGTTGCTGTTCTTCTTGCTTTAGGAATAGAGTGAATGAAAATGGTAGCCCCTGGACAGTGTTTGGGTTTGATCTGGGACCCTGCTGCATCCAGCAGCGATCGTGGCCAGGAGGAAGGTCATTGCTGCCATAGTGATATCTGCTCTCCCAAATGCATGTGTTGCCTTCTTCCTCCAGAGCCTTGCTAGAACTCTGGTAAGCAGGGACTGCTACCCCCTTTCACAGATGGAACCAAGGGCCCATCCAGATTACTGACTTAGCCTGGGATGTGCAGTCAGTGAGTGGCTGAGGGGGGACCAGAACCAGGTTTCCCAATTCCCAAACTAGTCCTTTCTTAGTGCTTCGGAGACTCAGGGTTTAAAGTCAGACACCAGCCTTGACACCCACTTTGAGCTTCAGTTTCCTCTTCTGTATAATGGGAAGTGGCACCCAGGGCTAGAGGTTTGCTGGAGATTACATGAGAGAACATACCAGTGGCCCTGCATGGAGCTTGCTTGGCTCCTGAGTCTGTGAGTATGAGCCGTTGGGGGCACTCTTGTCAGTAGAGCCATTCAGGCAATCTCTGAAACCCCTGGGTTTGAAGCTTGTTTCTACAAGTTCTCTGCCGTGTGACTTTGGGTTCCTCATTGATCCTTGCTAAGCCTCGGCGTTCTCCTGAGTGAAATGGGAACAGTGACAATTAACACATGCAGTCCAAATAGCCAGTGCTCAGCAAAGGTTAAGTGCCACTGTGATGGCGACAATGCTGATGATTTTGCTTTGCCTCTCCACTCTTCCCCCCTGATCCAGAATGAAACCCTTGACTGTGGGCCTCAGACTTGGCCCTTGTGTCATCTCTAGCTGCTGCATTCCTGCAAGGGTCCTCAGTGAGGTTCAGAGGCTGCTGCAGTGCCCTGAGACCAGGGTCCATTGATTTGACCTCCCTAGACCCAGCTCAGTTCTTGCCTCCCGGACAACAGCAGCTGGGGTCTCGGCGGTCAGGGGCAGAGCCTGGGGCCATGGATGCCTCCTTCAGCAGACAACCCAGAGTCCTTAGTCCGGCCACTGCCTGGAGCTGTTTTTGTGTGTAAGACGCTGAGCCTCTGACCTTGTCTGCTACAAGGAAGCTCAGTGGCAGGAGAAGAAAATCTGACAGTGAACAAAATACAAATTCAGAAAAGTTTGAAAATGCAGCCTGAAAGGCTTGCCCCAGCTTCTAGGCCAGTCATGGACTAAACGGGTAACCATATGGGGTCCTCCTCACCTGAGCAAGATGAGTTTGTTCACTAGGCAGCATGCAAATAATTCAGGCTAAGGTAGATGAGAGATTCCTGTCACAATTTGAAGAAATGCTAAGAAACCACACCACCATCATCAGGTTAGTGACAACATATCACGTGTTTATTACATGCCAGACACTGTGTGCTAAATGCTTCATGTGATCCATCATGGATTCTTAGCAACACCCCTATTGAGGTTGGTGTCATTCGTCCCCTTATTTTATAGTTATGATAATGGAACCTCAGATGCTTAGCAACTTACTTGCTCAAGGTTGCAGTTAAGGGGTAACTGAGGTGGAAACTGAGATGTGTTTGACATTGAAGATCTTGCTTTTAACTGTTGGGCTAAAATGTGACCCAGGATAACGAGAGCTCAAGTGAAGCCTCGTAGTCCCCTACCTCTCTGGGCCTTCCTGTCCTGTCTTTAAAGAAATAGCAGCAAAGTGGGGCTTGGGAGGTTCCTTCCAGAGCTGTCATGCTGGGTGTGCTTTGTCTGTGGGCTTCAGGTGTCCATCGGGCTGCGTGCTACTCCAAGCTCATCTCCCAGCGATGATGTTCTGGCTACTGAGGTGAGGAGGACTGTGTTTCCACATGCATTGGCTCACTGGCAGGAATCATAGCTCATGAGCTTGCAGACAGACTACAAGGGGATGAAGTAAGCTCTCAAACTCTAGCCATATCGTGCAGGCCAGGCTTATTGGCAGATCTCAGTCCTTAACTGGCATGAAACAGGACTGAGGGGACACAGACAATTAGAAGATGAAAACTGTAACACAGAAGCCTGGGCAAACCTTCCCCCGCCCCAGCTGCTCCTGCCCACCCTTGCCTGGTGGATGGCTCATCTAGAACATGAAGACTCTGGGACTTGCAGTGAGGACTTACTGAGTGAAGACTTTCTTTCCCTCTCCAGATGATCCCTCATCCCAGACTCGTTGCCCAGACTGTATTAGAATTGTGTTCTGTATTCTCTCCTGTACCACCCTGGGTTAATAAACAGAGTTGCTCAGAGATTATAAGGAACAGAATGACATGACTCAAACAAACCTGATTATTTGCAAGCATTTCAGGCACAAGTGCACATGGCTCATTCTTAATTCTCCAAAAAATGAAGGTGTTGATATTGCTTTAAGAGTCCCCTACCAAGTTAAATAGTTTACACAGCCCTCGCCTGAGAAGCAATAAGAAAGCAAGGGAGCTCTCTGTTCTTTTGATCATTCCATTTTCAGTGTTTCTTTGAGATGAATTCATACAAAACTTGGCCCAATTTCTTTTGCCTGTTACAAGATGTGTGAGTATGCGTGTATATCTGCTAAAGGAAAGGAGACTGAAAGTCACCAAACTGATGTTATGCAACTGATATCTCTCATCATATTGCCTCATTGTCTTATGTATATAAGGGTAAAAATGTCACCCTAAAATTCCTTAGAATTGAAGATGCAAGGAGGAAAATTAGCCATCCTGGATCGTATATTTGGTCCCAAGCTCTTTCAGTTCTTGGCTTTGAAACAAGAAATCAATATAAAATCTAGTTGTGTTGGCAAATACACAGACTGGAGAAGGCTGGAGTAGAACCCTGAAAGCACTAAGAGTCCTTGAGTCTTAATGCTCAGGAACACAAATTATGGATTTATTGCATTTCGTTTTTGGAAGAGTTTTATTTCCCTGCTTTTCTTGTGTTTTTATATTTGTGTATGAAGTGTATTATGTGAATCTTTTTTTTAAACTTGATCCCAGTAACCATGTGCTAATTGACCATTTGAATCAATTTTCCACCTTCTGACATAACATAATTTCCTGGCTGTTTCCAGGCTGGAGGGTTGGGTTTGGTTTTGTGTCGGGTTTGACTGACGTGGGGCCTGAACTCCCAGCGGGGCCAGAATGGAAGCAGAGCAGAGTGCAGCTGAGCACTCCGTGGCCGGTCTGATTCAATCCAGCCTGACACCTTCTCATCTGTCACACAAGCCACTCTTTCGGCTCTTGCCTCAACAAATTATTATGAAAATGCTTTCACATTTGCTGCCAGTGGTAATGCTGCCTGCTTCCAACTTTGGGAAGGATATTTACAGTGTCTCTATCTACATGAGTCATAACAGAGCAACATCAACGTACCTCCATAGCTACTTAGGGTCAGAAGCAGTCGTTGGCAGCGTGAGGTTCATATGCAGTGCTGGCTCAGACGTGGTCTGGTTCTTCAGGGCTGTGGCAGCGTTAATAACTTTGAATTACCTAATGGAAAATATATTGTGGAAATAGGAAATAGTAAACACTCTTTGCAAATAATTCTTACCATGGTGAGGGATTTGATATTGAAAGGGAGAAAACATTGTTGCTGCCACATTCAGGAGGTTCCAAATGGAATTTCTTTTAAGCTGGCTCATCAGATGAGAGAGAGGAAATGACACTTATTGAGTGTGCTCTTTGAATTCTCGCCACAGCGCCATGAAACAAGAGTTACCATCCCAGGGTCGTGAATGTGGAAATGCATGGAAGGGGTCAGAGACCTTGCTGATTGATGGTCACGCCATTAGGAAGGGGTGAGGCAGGGCTTCACAGCTGGGCGGCTCTCTCACATCCATGTTCCTTCTGCGCCGCGGGTAGTTCTGTGTGGTTTTATTCAGGTGTGTGTTTGGGTGGCACAGCCTCTTTTAGAGAGGCAGAATGGAGCTGGGAAAAGCTCAGTCTCTCCCATCTGTGAGAGTGTGGCCTGGGCAATTTTCTTAACCCCTCTTAGGCTCCATCTCCTCACCTGTAAAAGTAGAGACAGTATCCCTAAGTTCACATGGTTGTCTGTGTAACTATGAATATGGGCACGTCCGTGGAGCGCCCTGCCTTGCCAGCCACTGAAGAGAATCCTGGAATTGCCAACCCCATTTTTTTCTCTCCTCCTTCCTTGTAAATAGGGCAAAAAAAAAGGTCTCTCTCTGTGGTTGTGAGAGAGGCTAAGCCAGTCAAAATAATTAGGGCCAAAGAAAAAAGGGGATTTCAATTGGGAGAGGAGGAGGGATGTGGTGGGGAGCGTGCTTGGTGAGGCCGGCTCTTCTGGGGGGTTGGGAGGGGACTTAGTGGGGGTGAGATGGAATGTGAATCACTGTGCCTGGGGACTCTGTATCTCCATCCTTTTCGCCTGCTTTTTCGAGACATTAAAGGATGGAATTCATTTTTTAAGTTAAATGAATAAGCTGTGCTCTGATTGTAAGCCATGTAGGATTTGGGATTCGTGGGGGATGATCATTAAAAAGAATCATCATGATAGTAAATCACAGGCAAGCAGCGTCGGCGTGTGTGGAGCGTGGGCTGAGCCCTCACATGCTCCATTTCATTTAATCCTCAAACAGCCCCAGGAAGCATCCCGCACAGGGCCCAGCACATCTCCTGTGCTCAGATAAAGTTCCTTTGTTGCTCAGTCACAACGCAGGGTAGCCCCCTCCTCCACTTCCCCTCCACCTGCTGCCTCCTGTCCTTAATTCAACCCTGGTGGTGCCTCATTTAGCATCTCACGCCGGGTGGGTGGGAACCCAGGAGGTCTGTTGTAACCTGGAGGTTAAGCCAATGCTAACCCAGGACCAGTCTTCAATAAAGTGCTGAAACTGAAGCCTGTGCCTTTTTCCAGACAGTTTAAAAAAAAATTTGATTGAGATGATCATGAAGGAAATATATGTGCATCTATAAATCACTTATTCATCATCCCTTACCCATGATAATAAATCAGAATGCTGGTGCTGGTATCGTGGTTCCAACTTACAGCAGATCCTACTGGGAAGCCCCTCTACTGGTGGACTTGCTCTGGGCTGGCACGTGCCCTTTGCGGGGGTTCGGGGCTGGGGGTTAGTGACCCGGGCAGAAGGATGGACATACTGGCCTCTGACAGAAGTGAACTACTTGTCAACCAGCCAGAGATCTCAAGCTGGATGTCAGAGAACCTGGACAAAAGGAGATTCCAGTGACCTGAGGCTGGATCCAAGAAAATCTGTGTCATTTAGGACAAAGGACTGTATTTGTTAAAACTATATGTGTTTGGTGGCGGCGTGCCGTGCACTCTTATTCCAGAGAGGCTGGTGTGGTTATGGTTTGGCATGTACCTTCTGCGTTACCTGGTCATTCATCTCTGGGCTCTGGGGCTTATTAGATAGTGTCCCTTTGGCACTTGAGAGTCCCTTGGACGGCAGGGACATCAAACCAGTCAATCCTAAAGGAAATCAACCCTGAATATTCACTGGAAGAACTGATGCTGAAGCTGAAGCGCCAGTATTTTGGCCACCTGATGTGAAGAGCTGACTCATTGGTTAAGACTCTGATGCTGGGAAATCGAAGGCAGGAGGAGAAGGGGACAACAGAGGATGGTTGGATGGCATCACTGGCTCAACGGACATGAGTTTGAGCAGACTCTGGGATATAGTGAAGAACAGAGGAGCCTGGTGTGCTACAGTCCATGGGATGGCAGAGTCAGACGCAACCTGATGACCGAACAACAGCAACCCCTTGGCAATTTCCTTAATTCCTGGCTCTGTGTCCTTACTTGTGAAATGGGGTTAATTGTCCTATCTTTATGGTGCATTTGAGAATTAAATAAAACAGCCCAAGTATATTGCATAAGGTGTTGTCTGGCACATGGTTATTGCTTAATAAATGTCAGCTATGATACTTATGTGATATTTTTCCTGCTTATATTAATTGTGCTGGTTATAGCAGATTAAAAGCAACTTCAATTTGTAGGATTATATTAGCATTTCCTAAAAATGCCTGTTAAATTGTGTCTCATAACTGTCCTAAGAAGCAGTTGGGTAACACAGGTAAGGGGAAGAGACCCAGAAGAACAAGTCATTTGTCTCCTGTGCCTGAGTGGTAAAGGGAAGGGCCAGGAATCAGCCGAGTGTCTGCCCAAGCTTCTCCCATTTTTCTGTGAGCCTCTCTCAAATCATTCCCCTTGTCTGGCTTTTCCAGCTGGCAGGGACTCATACGTACCTCTCTATGTGTTTGGCAGGCCCAGCAGTTTGGCAGCCCTTGTGGGGTTCGGCCCTTGGCATAGGTCATCTGGGAGGCCCATGCGCCTTGGTGCATAAGCCATAGGGCCTTGCCTGGACTCTCAACCACTCTGGGGCTTTATGTTCACGTTCTTGGGAGCCCTTTCCTTGAACCCACCCTTTGGTGTGTGCTGACTTAGGGGTTCTTGTTGGCTTCTTGGAACCCATTCTAGTCTGCCTACATTAACAAATGTGTTCAGTGGGTTTTTGGACACCATTCACGGTTCTTCTAGAGCAGTTGAAAAAGATGAATCTTGCCTTTCGAGTTTCTTTGCTACGGGATGTTGTTAAGGTTATGCATGTGTTTCTGATCGGTCTGTCCAGGTCCTCATCACAGCTTTAACACTTGTAGAATATTTGACCTTAGGCCTTGTGTGTTGACCTCTCTTGGCATCTTCATGTTATTGCTCCATCCAGTGGTAGCAGTGATATGCTTTTCTCCTAGGGCTCTGGTTAACTCTGAGGATGAGGAGAGTTAACTTTTGCAGAGGCTTAGAACCTTGTCAGGCACATATAAGCATTCTGTAACAAGCTTCATTAGCTGTTTTGTTTTTCCTCATACTTAACTGTCCCTCTGTTGCAGAGGGCCAGCCTGCACAGAGATGGGCCTCGGTCTGTGTTTGCTGAGCAGTGAGAAGTATAGTTTTGCCTTCACTAGTAACTGGACTTGATGGGGCATGTTCTCTAAAACTGAGGCCAGAAAGTCATGTTTCAGGATCTGAGACTGATGGTTGGATGGAGACTGCATTTGGTGGGGCTGTGGTTGATGTGAGATGAGAAGCGGGGACAGCAGCAAAGCTAGTTGCCAATGACATTGGGATGCTTGTAGTCACAGCCGCAGCTGGTACGGCTGCTGGGCCTCCGTGCGTGGTCCTGGCATCTCCTTTCCTGCCGCCCTGCTGGGAGGACCCAGTGTTGCCAAGGCCTGAACTTGCTCATCTCCAGAGTCTTAGAGATGAAAACCAACTGCCAGGCTGTGTGGTCCAGTCAGTCTTTTCCTGTGAAATGTCGACTAGTCCCTACTTGAATACTCGAAGGGACAGGAACCTCACTACTCAGAGTTCAGGCAGCTCTTTTGCGACAAAGATGCCTTCCTTTCACTGAGATGTGCTCGCTGCCTTTTAACTTTTGCTCTTATGAGTTTTCTCTTTATCCTGAAACCATGCAGAATAAAGTCTAAGTCTTACTTGACTCCATGACAACACCAGACATGTTCATTTTTTATTAAGTTACTATGTGTGCATGAAGTTGCTTCAGTCATGTCTGACTCTTGCAACCCCATTGACTGTAGCCCACCAGGCTCCTCTGTCCATGGGGTTCTCCAGGCAAAAATATTGGAGTAGGTTTCTATGTCCTCCTCCAGGGGATCTTCTTGACCCAGGGATCATACCCGCATCTCCTGGGTCTCCACGTTGGCAAGGGGGTTCTTTAACATTAGTGCCACCTGGGAAGCCCTGCTAAGTTACTATTTGCCAAATACTCTGCTGAAGTGCAGACAGCAGGACAGGAAATGAAAGGTGGGTCCCAGTTGCTCTTGCAAATCCTGCGGTCTAGTGGAGAGATTCAGGTAAACAAGCCAGAGTGGCATTCAGGTGGAGAAGACTTTTGTAAAGAAATGGATGGGGCACTATGATAGGTCATAAATCATCTTGGGAGTCATTGGGATTCTCATTTCTTAGGAGAAAATGTCTTAGTTGCATCCTGATGGCAAGGAGGGAGACTGCTGAGCTAAGGACCAGGGAGTCCCTATTATGCAGAGGAAGACACGTGTGCACGGCAAAATGGGTGGGGGCGGGCTGACAGGTTTGAGGAGCCGTGCAGTGCTCCTGGAGTGTGTGGGGAGAGGTCAGTGTTATGGGATGTGTGATGGCAGGGTCCGCGGAGGCCTGTTTCAGAGTTGGGCTTGATCTCAGAGGTGATGGGCAGCCATGAAGGGGCTTTAAGCTGATGAGTCTGACAGTTGGGTGGAGACTGAATTTGGTCTGGCTGTGGTTGGTGTGAGATGAGAAGTGGGGACAGGAGCAAGGTAGTTGCAGTATTGCAGTTGAGGAGATAGATGATGCCTGGGGTCTAGGGCTGAAAGTGAGCAGAGAGGAGTGGAGAATTGGGCATGAGATTTAAAGGCAGAGTCTATGGAATAGCATGATGTGTTGAACAAAAGGAATCAGAGAGGGCAGGTGAAATGAAGGCTGACTCTTAGATTTCTACTTTGACCATGAGGTGGGGGTGATGCTATTTATTGATGAGTCTTAAAAACCGATCAATATGTTTCCCTTTTGTTAGCCTGCTGGCTTGCTTCCACATCAGAGCTGAGCCAGCCTTGCCAGGGTGGTGCGTTATCCTGGACACAGTGAGAGGGTGTTGGGGAGGGATGCAACCAACTCTCTAGGTTTTGTTTGGTCAAGTTTACAAAAACCTCTGCTCTTTTGAAAACTGTTATGCTGCTGGCAGGATATGACTAATAATATTAAGAATAAAGTTAAAAATGACATTAGCATCTATGTTTATTAAGCTAGTGCTTAAAACTTTGTAGGTACGATGTTAGTCAATGCTTTATAACAGAGCAAGAGTTAGGGGTAATGATTTCCATTTTACAGAGGAGCAAACCAAGGCTTGAGCTGATTTAATAAACCAACCCAAACAAATATATAGCATGGTTGAAATCCAGATCTGTTGGGATCCAGAGCCTAAACTCTTACCCACTAGCCAGAGGTATTCCTCATGTTGACAGTATCCCAACTTTTGGAAGAATTCTACTTTGCCCCTCCTTTTGGAAGTGGCAGCACATCATTAACCCACATTACTTAAGAGGGATTTTCTCTGATGTACCTCTCATCTGCCTGATTAATTTATGAAGGAGAGACAGTTAGGTAAGAGTGGCATCACTCCTGATCGAAATAGTTTCGTGTTTACACATGCACCGTTAGAAAGCAAGCCACAAATCAAAAAGTTGTAAGCCAGGTACAGTAAATAATTTTTGTTGATGACTTGGTGAGATACTTTAAATTGATTTAAGCAGCATCGTATGCAAAATTCCTATGGATTAGAGAGACAGAATGATTTTCTCATTTAGCTAAAGTGCACATTACCCTTCAGGTAAACATGGTAATGCCATCCTAAGGAAAAAAGGGTAAATAGCAGTAATGATAAGGAAATCATACACTGAACATTAGCAATTAGAAGCAGCTCTTGGGATTTCCCTAGGGAGGTAACAATAAGGTGCTGGAAGCCCTGTGTTGCCCTTCAGCATGAGTCATCTCATGCCTTTAGCTTTGATTTTTGGGAAATGGCCTCATCCCAAGTGGATAGTGATACTGATGCTCCCACACGCCTCACTGTCAAAGGTACCAGATCAGGCACCACTTTCCCCCCAGGGTGAGGCTGCGCAGTCACTCTGTGGGGCAGGAGGACAGGATCATCATCCCCTGACTGTCAGTGTGGCCGAGCCCAGAAAAGTGTTCAGCGTTTATCAGCCATGTTCACAGTGTCAGTTACCAAATTCAGGGCATTGAAAGACAGGAAGTCATCAGTTAGTTATTTGTTAAACCAAGGTAATCATTAGCCTAAATGAAGTTTCATTAAGGGTAATGTACTCATTAGGCATAAAATGGCTTGAAAGAACCCAACTATCATCGTTTCTTAGAATAACTCCAACCTTGGCTGAGATGGTTGACTTTCACCCTTGTGCAACAAGCAATCAGCATTTAATTAGTTGAGAACTTTGATTTGTTGATTAGAGCGCCTCTAGGACGTGAATATGGATGATGCTCTTCAAGTAGCGTGTTCAGATCAGCCGCTGCTTTTCTGAAACTACTTGTCCGGCGACTTTCAAAGGCTCACAATGAATATGGATGTCAGTGATTATTTATAGAATAACTCTTCTATTCCCATCCTTAGCCTTTGCAAAGTTATTTTTGAGTTTACTGTGACCTGATTTTTAATTCCAGGAAAAGAATGCTTTGCTGTTATTTTCCTTTTCAGAATCCGAGCTCCTCGGAATGAAGGAGCCATGTCAGCCTGTGAGCATCTAACTCATTAACAAATGGAGGAAGTGATTTTGTAGCTCAAATTGAGCCTCTTAGTGCTGTTCAATACCAGTGTTACTCATTGCTGATCCTGGAGGCATTTATAGGTGCTGGAAACACCAGGAAATTGATACGTCACGTGCAGTTACATGTCTGTTCTTGTGTACACCTCTAGCGGGGTACATAAAATCAGGTGTCAAGGGGAGCTGCACACTGCCTTGTCCTAGGTTTTAGTCTGGCTCCTCTGGTTTGTCCTATTGCATGATGCCTCTGGTTTCCCCTTTTATGTCCAATATAAGGAGGACAACAGTATACTCATATGACAAGTATTTCATCCAGATCGTGAACAAGCAGACAGCTGTACCTCCTCCCATCACTTTTGTTTATCCTTTCACTTTCTCCCATTCACTATCCTATTGCTTGTCATTTTTCCTGTGTTGGTATTGGAAGTCCTGGGGATTTGCTGCGGCTACAGGAGGCTGGGCTGTCATTAGAGAATGAGTCATGAGACTGGTACCAGGATTATTTGGAAACGATTGCATCCGATGATGCGAGGCTGTGTTCTGCTCACAGGCTTGGCAGCACGTTGTGCCCTGAAGCCTTGAGCACCCCTGTGCCATGGCATGTTCACCTTCACTCCCCTGGGAAGCTTCTGGGCTGCGGACAGAGGCACAGGTACCACATTTGGGTCTTGACTGGGTTGGGAGTTGTGTGGCCTGCTCTGATTCTGTTTCAACGTATATAGAAGTCATGTGGGTTTCCTCTTTCTATTTTCCCCTCCATGAAATGGAACTGGCTGTATTTATAATACAGATTCTTTATGCTGAGGGACAGCTGATGTTATGAAAATAATGCAGAAAAAGAGACAGAATGTAGCACTCACTGTGATCTTTGTTGAAATTGAGATTAAGCAGCCTTTATCATGGGGGGTACACTGAATTACCTTTTCTTTTCATTTTTCTGGGAGGCAGCTTATATTGCCTTAATTGTTCAAATGAAGTGTGTACATGAGACATTTTCAAAATTTAACATTGGAATTGGCACCGTGGCCTGGATTACATCCCAAATGTGGCATCTTTGGAACTCAATAAGGTTTTGTTTATATTAGCAGCGAGAATGTTAAAACTCTCCCCCAAACAGCCTGAAATGTTACAGTGGCCTTATTTCTGAGGCATAATGAGAATGAGGCACATTATTAATTTAGAGGCAGCTAGGTAGCATGGTCTTCCTTCCCCCTTAGAATTAAGTGATGAGAATGGGCATTTGTGAAATTGACTGAATGCTCTTTGGGGGATGCTTATTAAAATCCTAACATCGTTCCAGAGTTTTGTAGCAGATTCATTATCAGCTGTAATCTTATTAGGACTGTTTTGTTTAGTAATCACCATTCCGTTCATGGAGCCCCTACATGTGCTTCTCCTTTGGTCCAGGCTTTCTGGTCTCTTTTGTTCTGATGAATTAATTCCTCTCATTTTCTGTCAGTCAGATCCTTTTCTGCTCTCTCACTCAATGTGGGGCACTGTCTTACTGTTGCCATTTTTTAAAAACAAATTCCTGGGCCAACTCAAGAGGACAGTTGCCCTGTGTCTGTATTGTTCTTTGAATACTTTTTACCCCCAAGAAAACTACATTCTTAAGCTGTCAGTGGAGAACTTGCCTACTGCATTGTGAAACAGAGCAGGCTTGCTAAATAGATCTCGTTTCTATTCATAGTGTCACCATCTCAACCCGTCAATTCATATTCACCAGGCTATGAGCAGAAGCTTTCTTGTAGAATCAGTTCTGGGCTCAAGTTCCAACCTGGAAAGGCTTTCTAACTACTTGAAGCCTCTGCTTCCTGGTTTGTGAAAAAGGGATTCATAAATCCATCCAGCTACACATCCATTCACTCACTGAATAATTAGGTCCCTCTTATGTGCCAAGCACTGTTCTGATACTGTCCTACTACACCTGTGTCCGTAAACAGACAAAAATGCCTGCCTTCTTAAGCTTAGATCCTGATGAGGGAGACAGTCGACAGTCAAGCTAAATAGGTAAAATCTGGAATCTGTTAGTACAAGTACCAAGGAAAATAGATAAGACAGGAAATGGAGATATAACATGGAGAGTTGATACTTTTTTTGAGAGGGGTTAAGATCTTAGATGGGGCTGCAGAAGCCTCGCTGAGCAGGTGACAGTGAGCAGAGACCAGAGGAAGTAGCAGAGTCAGGTGAAAGGAACACTGGGGAGAGGGATTAGCAGGTACAAAGGCCCAAAGGAGAGGGTGAGCCTGGCTGGCCCGAGGAATCACAGGAGCATCCGGGATGGGTGAGCAGAGGGGAGAACAGCAGAAAGGGAGAGCAGAGAGGTGATGGGCCATATCAGCATTGTAAGATCAGACTACCCTGAGGAGAGTCATAGAGCAAAGGGGGAGACCACTTAAGAGGCTTGTTCTTATTTAGGCTGGCATGATAGCGGCTTGGACCAGGGTGGTCTTAATAAGGACAGTAAAATGCAGTTGGATTCTGACCGTATTTTGGTGGATTTGACGGTGATGGGGGAAGACAATGGGGTGAGCTGATTTGCCTTGGGAACGTCAGGAGTTCACTTTGGGACATGTTAGATGTCCAGCTGTGGATTGATGGATATATTGGTCTGAATATCAGGAAGGGACCTAAGTTGGACTCGTAAAGGTTTTACGAGTGGGTGTTGTCAGCCTGTATTTGGCATTTAGAACCATGCTGTTGGATGAAATCCCTGTGGGAGTTGAGTGTAGGTGGAAAAGCAAAGAGGTCTGATGACTAAAGCTGATGACTCAGTTCCCCAGCGTCAAAAGTTAGGAAAATGAGGAGTAAGCACCGGAAAAAACCGAGAGGAAACTCCTCAAGAGAGAGAGGAAAATCAGGAGAGTGTGATGTCCTGGGAGCCACATGGAAACATATTCAAGGGAGAGGGAGAGAGAAACTGGGTAAAATGGCTGGCAAAGCAAGTGATCAAAGGACTTAGGATTGATGGCTGTGGCCACAGCCAGCTGAGAGCCTTCTTTGATATGGTCCCCTTTTTTCTCAACAAATCAACTCTCCATTGATTCAGGCAGACCAGGAGGCTCTTTTGTGACCAGTCTGGACTAGATATATGCACAGAACAAAATAAACTGTGGCTTCGAGGAGAATCCATGAGGTGAGGTGCTGGGCCTAGATGGTGTTAACAGTATCAGAGACACGTGTCAGACTGACACGCACGCTTCTGCAGCCCCAGGTCTTCATACTAGTGCCCAGGCTGGTTCTGTGACAGGGGTTTGTCGTCTGAAAGAAGGCAGTGGCAGCTCAGGTCCTCCAGGTCATCATGTCATAGGATCCACTGACTCTGGCTCTGAGGAAAATCCCCCCCACCTTAAGAGTTTAGTGTGAATGATGTAAAAATCAATAGACAGGACAGTGGACTAGAATTCGCAAGTCAAAAATAAACCCTCATAGTCATTGGAAGGTCTTTGGCATATGCTTGCAATAGCAGCATAAAAAGGATTATTTTACTGAAGGTGTTAGGAGATTTTGCAAAATACTTTAAGATAGGTAATTCTTGCCTATAAATCACTACACCACATTAGGTCAGGTTGTTAAGAATTTTATTCAAAAGAGTTATGTATAAAAAATGAGAACACATAAAAGACTAAGCTATGGTTGAATTTACATCTAACCTAAGAACCCTAGATCTTAAAGTAAAACCAGCAGTCTGGACCACCCTAAGATTAAAATATTATCTGTGTGAAGAACAAAATGCAATGCAAATTGAGAAAAATATTTTCACAAGTAAGTCAAAGAGATGATAGTCTTAGTATATAAAAAGCACTTACAAATTAATTAAAAAATACTAAAACTGCAAGATGGACAAATGCATAAATATAAGATTTAATAGAAGAAATAAATACACAAGTAAATAACATGAAAAAATATTTGACTCATTGGCATTCAAAGAAATATAAAATAAAAATATACAATTTTTCTTCTGTTATTAGCCTGTATTTTTTTTAAAAAAGACAATGTTTATTCTTTTCTCTCCTTTTGACAGTTTTTTGTCAAAAGTGGGTTAAGTACTGTTTAAGACACCATATAAATTCTGGAAAACAATTCATCATATACTGATAATAAAAAAAAAAATTTGTTAAACAGTGATTCATCCTTTAAGAGTCTGTCCTAAAAGAATAATTTGAAATGAGGACAAAGGAATGTATAGAAATGACATTTATTGCAGCATTATTTATAAGACTGTCCTTTGGTTGAATGTTATGATGGATTAACTTTGATCCTACCATATTGTTGCAGGAAGGGGGACCCCTTCCAGGGCCTGAAACTGGGCTCTTGTCTAACACTCGGAAATGAATTGTCCGAGGAGACACATGTGCTGACAAAGCAAGAGATTTTATTGGGAAAGGGCGCCTGGGTGGAGAGCAGTAGGTAAGGGAACCCAGGAGAACTGCTCTGCCACGTGGCTCGCTGTCTTGGGTTTTATGGTGATGGGATTAGTTTCTGGGTGGTCTTTGGCCAATTATTCTAATTCAGAGTTTTTCCTGGTGGCGCACGCATCGCTCAGCCAAGATGGATGCTGGCGAGAGGGATTCTGGGCAGTGGATGGACAGGCAGTGTCTCCCCTCGACCTTTCCCGAACTCTTCCGGCTGGTGGTGGCTTACTAGTTCCGTATGCCTTATCAGGATCTCCTGTCATAAAACAACTCATGCAAATGGTTACTATGGTGCCTGACCAGGGTGGGCAGTTTCAATCAGTGTGCTTCCCCTAACAATATGATGAAATAGTACGGAACCTTTAACATCATGTTTTTAATAATTAGGACATAAGGAAAGTGAAAACATCAGAATACAGTAACAACAAAGTTTATATTACATGAGCCAAATTTTGTAGAATTAAAATACTAATGTGATTATTAGAAAAAAACTAAAATGTTAAAATATTTATTTATGGATGGTAAATTTCAAATAATCTTTCCCATATTTTGTATCTTTCTGACTTAAAGTCTCAATAGAGATGATGATGATTGAGATAATGTTTACTTCGTCCTCACTGTGTGTCAGGCATTGTATCAAGAACTTCATATAGATTATCTCATATACAACTAGGCTGTAAACTGGGGGATACTGTTGTCTCCATTTTTATGGATGTGGAGACTGAATTCCAGGAAGTTAAGTACCTTATCCAAGGCCAAAACAGCTGTTAGGAGCTAGTGCTAGACTTGAATCCACTTAATGGGTCCTTATCTCCTATGTGTTTTCTCTCAATGAAAATGCATTGCTATGATAATCAGAAGAGAAGAATCTTTAAAAAAACTTTTTTTTAAAGAATACAATGTGTTCCCAGAGTTTATTTTTAAGCTTGTCTATTTTTGTTGAGAAATAGCATCAGGATTTTTCTCTTATAGTGGAAACTGAAATTTGAGTATCTGCTCTGTGCCAGGTGTGCCACACATACACTATATTATTTAATAAGATAGTCTGCTTCTTATCCTGACTCTGTGCACAAGAAAACTGACCTGAAGTTGCACTGTGACTTGTCTATGGCTTGTTGTGCATAGCACAGCTGGGGTTCAAAGTTATTCTGCTTCATTTCTAAGCAGGAATCCTCATACCTCATCCCACAGGGTATTGTGGCCTTTCACGGAGTGTTTGTCAAGAGATGCCTTTTTTTAGTGGAGCAACATCAAGCAGCCATCAGCATCTTTCTCAGGACTGTGTCTCCTGCTGATGCCCATGGACCCTGAAACTCCAGCATAAACAGGGCCCAGAGTCAGTTTTGTTTGTGTGATTGGAGACATTCATGCCTAAGTGGGTTCTGGGGGCTTTGCAGAATTAGTGAGATTCCTACAGTGGTTCAAAGGGCCCAAGATCCTGACTGTGTCAACAGGATGAAGGTGATGGTCCTCTCCTTGGTATCTTGCCCAAAACATTCTGTTTAGGTCACAGGGCAGCTTGAGTCATGCTCATTACCCAGGTTCTCCAGTTTTTCTTGGTGGCTGTGTTAATTTCATTGCTGGATGTCAGTTTTCATGAAGCTAGTTACAGATCATCTTTTGAACTAGACAGCTTTTGCAGGTCCTTGGAAGACAAGACTCTGACTCTGAATATATATCAAACTCATAGTGTGTGGGGGATACCCTATTGAGTGTTGGCCACACAATGATGTCAAAATCAAGCATGGCTCTTGCTCTCCTGGAACTTAGAGTTCAGTAATGAGATGATCACATAAGTCAGTGTATCTTTTAAACAGTGATAAGTGCCAGTCAGGTACATGGAACTCCAGGAGATTATGAAAGGAAGATTTGATGCAGTTAGAAATAATCTGGGAAGGTTTCCCTGTGGATGTTGCATTGGAGCGGCGCTTGAAAGAGCTGATTAAGTAGAGCAGAGGGGAAAAGCATTGCAGCCAGAGGGAACAGGATGTTTAAATGTCATCTCCTGATGGTAGTGGGGTAAGTAAGAGTGTTGTCAGTGAATTTAAAGTTCTTGCTTTGTTGATAAGGAATTCAGAGATTAAGTGATAGTAAGAAGTGGATTTATTTTGAGAGAAACATACTCCATGGACAGAGTGTGGACCACCTCAGAAGGTGAGTGAGAGCTTTGAAATAGGCATGGTTGGTTTTTATGGACTGGATATTCATAGGCTAATGAGTGGGAGAATTATTCCAATTATTTCGGGGAAATGGGTGGGTATTTCCAACAATTGGGCCACCGCCCACTTTTTGGCCTTCTATGGTTAGCCTCAGCACTGTCTCAGCACAGGTGGGTGTATCATTTAATATGCTAGCATATTATAATGAGGGTATAATGAGGCTCAAAGTCTGCTGGAAGTCAAATCTTCTGCTACCTTGAACCTAGTTATTATTTTTTTTTTAAGTCTTTATTGAATTTGTTACAATATTGTCTCTGTTTTATGTTTTGGTTTTTTGGCCAAGAGGCATGTGGGATCTTAGTTCCCTGACCAAGGATTGAACCTGTGCCCCCAGCACTGGAAGATGAAGTCTTAGCCACCCAACTGCCAGGGAAGTACTGATCTTGGATTGAGTAGTTGATTCTAATCAGTTTTTGTCATGTCCTATGGCCATGTCATTCTTGTAAAGGTTGTATCCTGCCCTCTCCCCTCCTGTTTCAAAAGAGTTTGAAATAAGGCCAGAATGCAGAGAGCACGGGGATGGGCAGGAGATGAGGAAGAGGAACTGCCTGGGACTGGAAAACACAGGGCCATGCCCGGTACCTTAAGGAGTGTTGTCATGAACACTGACAGCAGGGGGAGCCCACTCTCAGGTTCTCAGGTGGGAGTGGGAGGCTGGATGACAGATTTGCATTTTGAAAAGTGCCCACTGGCTGCCCTGTGGAGGATGGCATGGTTAGGGAGGGCTGGAGTTTGGGGTCTGCAGTCAGGAGATTGTTTCAGCGGTTCAGCCTTAGGTTGGGCTGGGAGGGAATGCCTACAGGGAGATAGACTCAGTATGGGGAAGGGGTGGGAGGGACTGAAGTGGTGATTGTTGAGATAATGGGTAAGAAAGGAGAGTTTCTGAGACTCCTATTTCTTGGGAGATTGTTTCAGCGGTCCAGCCTTAGGTTGGGCTGGGAGGGAATGCCTACAGGGAGATAGACTCAGTATGGGGAAGGGGTGGGAGGGAATGAAGTGGTGATTGTTGAGATAATGGGTAAGAAAGGAGAGTTTCTGAGACTCCTATTTCTTGGTCTCCTTCACAGCACTTAAAATATTGCTAGACACACAGTAACGTCAGCTTTGTTAATTCGGTTGACTCAGGGATACTTGGATAGCCTGACAGAGTGATTCTCTTCCTTCAGGAACCTTTTCCACCTTCCCAGGTTGGGGTATCTTAGTCATCTGAACTTCCAACCCCCACTTCAGATGCCAGTCTCAGGACTATGTTGTCACCTGTGCTTCTGATCAACCAGCTATAGATTTGAGGTTCCAATGGCCCACAGTTTGGGTTCAATTACTTTGCTAGAGCAACTCACAGAACTTAAGGAAGCATTGTGCTTACTAAATTACCAGTTTATTATTAAAGGCTATAACTCAGGAATAGCCAGATAGAACAGATGCATGGGGCAAAGTGTGGGGGAGGGGCTGGAGCTTCCATGCTTTCTCCAAGAGCCCCACTCGCCCCACATCTCCCTGTGTTCACCAACCTGTTTGTGCACTAAGTCACCTCAGTCGTCTCCAACTCTTTGTGACCCCATGGACTGCAGCCCACCAGGTGTGGGTTACCATGCCCTCCTCTGGGGGATCTTCCCAACCCAGGGATCAAAACCATGTCACTTACGTCTCTTGTATTGGCAGGCAGGTTCTTTACCAATAGTGCCACCTAGGAAGCCCTATTCACCAACCTGAGGATGCTCCAAATCCCTGTCCTTTTGGGTTTTTATAGGGGCTTCTTACCTAGGCGTGAATGATTAAATCATTGATGTTGACAGCGGGTGATTAAACTCAATAGCCCCCATCCTCTCCCCTCTTGGGAGGCCTGGACAGTAGGTGGGAGGTGGGTGAGGGGAGGGGAGACAGGGACTGAAATCTTATAGTTAATTCCCTGGATGGCCAGTTCAGTTCAGTTCAGTCACTCAGTTGTGTCCAACTCTTTGTGACCCCATGAACTGCAGCACACCAGGCCTCCCTGCCCATCACCAGCTCCCGGAGCCTACTCAAACTCATGTCCATTGAGTCCACAATGCCATCCAACCATCTCAACCTCTGTTTTCCCCTTCTCCTCCAGCCTTCAATCTTTCCCAGCATCAGGGTCTTTTCAAATGAGTCAGTTCTTCACATCAGGTGTCCAAAAGTATTGGAGTTTCAGCTTCAGCATCAGTCCTTCCAATGAGTATTCAGGACTGATTTCCTTTAGGATGGACTGGTTGGATCTCCTTGCAGACCAAGGGACTCTCAAGAATCTTCTCCAACACCACAGTTTATTTATTTATTTAATTTATTATTTATTTATTTAATTTATTATTTATTTATTTATTAGTTGGAAGCTAATTACTTCACAACATTTCAGTGGGTTTTGTCATACATTGATATGAATCAGCCATAGAGTTACACGTATTCCCCATCCCGATCCCCCCTCCCACCTCCCTCTCCACCCGACTCCTCTGGGTCTTCCCAGTGCACCAGGCCCGAGCACTCATCTCATGCATCCCACCTGGGCTGGTGGTCTGTTTCACCATAGATAATATACATGCTGTTCTCTCAAAACATCCCACCCTTGCCTTCTCCCACAGAGTCCAAAAGTCTGTTCTGTACATCTGTGTCTCCTTTTCTGTTTTGCATATAGGGTTATCATTACCATCTTTCTAAATTCCATATATATGTGTTAGTATGCTGTCATGTTCTTTATCTTTCTGGCTTACTTCACTCTGTATAATGGGCTCCAGTTTCATCCATCTCATTAGAACTGATTCAAATGAATTCTTTTTAACGGCTGAGTAATATTCCATGGTGTATATGTACCACAGCCTCCTTATCCATTCATCTGCTGATGGGCATCCAGGTTGCCTCCATGTCCTGGCTATTACAAACAGCGCTGCGATGAACATTGGGGTGCATGTGTCTCTTTCAGATCTGGCTTCCCCAGTGTGCATGCTCAGCAGTCAACACCACAGTTTAAAAGCATCAATTCTTCAGCACTCAGCTTTCTTTATAGTCCAACTCTCACTGCACTACTGGAAAAACCATAGCTTTGACTAGATGGACTTTTGTTGACAAAGTAATGTCTCTGCTTTTTAATATGCTATCTAGGCCGGTCATAATATGCTGTCTAGGTTGGATGGCTAGGGTGTTTTCCATAAGTCATCTCATTAGTATAACAACAGACACCTTAGGAAATTTGCAGGGTTTAGGAGCTCTGTGCCAGGAATGGGGTTGAAGACAACATTTCTTACTATAAATCACAATATCACAGAGAGTATGCATGATTCTGCATATTCACTGCCACCCAGAGTGCTGACATCTGCACCCCCAGCTTGGAGGAGCCTATACCAGCCTTCTGTGGAGGGATGTTACCTCTGCTGCTTCCAACCAGCATATGCTCATAACTCTTGTCAACTGAAAAAAAAAAAAAAATACACAGTGTGAGAGCTGTGAACTAAGTTTTATTTGGGGCAAAATGAGGACTGTAGCCCAGGAGACAGCATCTCAGGTCTGAGGAACTGCTCCAAAGAGGCAGAGAGGAAGGTCAGTCTATATGTGATTTTGGGGAAGGGAGCATACATTCAATCAAGTATATGTTTTTCGTCGAAGGTTTCAACTGGTCTTGTGAAGGTTATTGCTAATCCCAAGAAGCAGACGTCACCGTGACTGATTGTAGTTCTTTCCCAGATATGAGGAGATGCAAGAATTGGGCTCATAAATTCGTCTCCTGAAAATATCTATCCAAGTATCTGAAGATCTGTTCTACCAGTTTTTCCCAGAGCACAGAGTGCTTTATTTCTAATCTCCACCCTGAACTCCTTTCAGAGGGTGTTGAAGGTCAGCAGCTGCAACAGCTCATGATTTAATCCTTGTAGACATTAGATGGCAAGTACCAATTTGTAGGTGGCCCTCCCTTCTTATTTACAACTATAGGGGGTGGTGAACCTGGCTGGGCTGAGCTACCTTCCTTGGAGTAGACAATTTGGGTGGTGACCCAGGTAAAATTCACATATCTGGAAAAGTGGGCTACCCCCATGTCATGCCATACCTGCTGGCAGCTATCTAGTCTCAAGGCTGTCATGCTATATAGCCTGTGGCCAAATAGGACTGTCGCCATGCCCGGGCCCCCTCCTTCATTCACTGCCCCAGCTCCCACATCTTCTCCGCCTCCTACCTTGTGGGAGTGATAGTGATATTGGGGCTGGATATTAACTAATTTCACAGTCACCCATATGCTTTGTTATCTTTTAAAAAAAAATTGATGTTAGACAAAACCAGAGATTTGCACAATTACCTTTTAAAATATCTGTGAAATTCAGGTGAATTGCTAATTGCCTACATTAAGGCAGGTTGGCAGGGTGGTACCTGTGGAGAGCACCTTCCCTAGAAGCCACACCATTGAGTAGGCAGACAGTTGTTATAGTCAGAAAGATGTATGTTCAAAACTCAGAGGATGGGGATTGGAAATCTGTGCACAGGCCGCGGTTGTGCTTTCAGTGAAGGGGGATTAGAAGGCGAGGCCAGATCAGCTTACTCACTTCAGTTTTTTAAGAGGGTCATTTTACATTGTTAGAGTGAGAAGAAAACAAAAGAAGTGATGGATGACCACGTTGCTGCATGGCGCATTTAATCACGGATGGCTCCCAGGCTCTTCTGTCTTCCTAATTCACGTGTTGGACGTAGAGGGAGTCTGGATCGTGTTAGGGGGAGTCTGCTCTTAGCATTTTGTTTTCATTATAGTTAAACCTGTCGACCCTGACCAGACAGGACTGGGGCTCTTTGTGCTGCTGTGTACAGCGTCAGCATCCTTCACAGAAGGCCCTGACCAGAATGGGAATGTAGCTGCTAGCCCAAGAGGCGGTGTTTGTGGAGGGGTTGGATGGAAACCTTCTGCTGAGTCCTGGTTCCCCTCTGGTCTGGGTGGACAGTGGTCAGCAGAGGCTCTGTGGCAGCGTGGTGAGAACTGCCTTCCTAGGGGAAAGTCATGTGGGGCCTGGTGTAGGGAGCTGGGGTCTAGGGGGTGGGGAGACTGTGAGAGGGAAGATTGAAGCCAGGAGGGGCTGGGGAGGAGGACTTGGCTCTGCCCTGTGAAGTCCTGGAGGGTGGGGTGTCCACATGTTTCTCTCTGCCCAGTGTGGGGCAGCTGGGACTGAGTCCGGGGAAAGCAAATACCAGCGCCCTTGCTCACCCACCACCCTCATTGCTACACCTGCCACCCACCACTGTCCGCTCTGACAAGACTGAATCGCTGCAGTTCTGCTGACAGGCCATGTGTTCTCTTACTTCTGGCCCCTTGCACATGCTGTTCCCTCTGCCTGAAAGACTGTTCCACTCCCTCATCTGTAATGCTCTCTGGTCCTCATGTCTCAGCCTCGCTTGGGCAGCCTTCCCAGCTGTGACGCGGGCTCCCCTGGACACGCTGTGTCTCCCTCTGCTTTCGTCCTTCTCGCAAGTTCTTTGTTGCCTCCTCACCTGTCTGTCCGTCCCTGGCACTGAGAGCCCCCTGAGAGCGAGGCAGAGTGCCCGGTGTAATAAATACTTAACGCCGCATTAATGAATGTGAATGACTAAGTCTTCCATGCGGCTTCTCTCCCTTTGGTGATGAGAGAAGTGCTATTGATTCTAAAACATGTGGGAAAAGAAGTTGCCAGCTCTTTTTCCCTCTGTGGGTGATACTGTGCAGAGTGGCTGGTCCCAGCTCTAGCCCTGCTTCTAGGAATATTCAGTCTGAAACAGGCACGTTGGTATACTGGATACATGCAAACCAAGACCTCAGGCAGCTTGCGAATGAAATGAGCAATTAAACCCTTTCCCACTCGGCCTAACAGAGTGGGGCGTGCATTTGGAGGAGGCAGTGGAGGGAAGAAACTTGGCAGGGAGCCTCACAAGTGTCTGTGGGTAAGGAGAGCCAACTCAGGGCTATCTCAGAGCTGGAGGAGCCTGATGGGTTATCTACGCGATTACAACACCATCTCTCACCCATTCTCATTTCCACACTATTAAATGTGCCTTTTCTAACATAACCTTAAAGGGGAAATAAATTATCAGCACCCTACCTATAGCCTACCATGTTATTACCGCTAATGTAACTTCTCAGGGACAGCCAAGCGCTTTCCATATTTCATAGTCCTTGGCACCCCCAAAGCTATATTGAGCTATCAAGTATTCATGGACACCTTCCAGACCTCCCATTTTTCTCTGCTGGTTGTACCCAGAGGTTTGAAGGCAGATTTAAGTACTGGCTGCTTTACCACTGAGGGCTTCAGTACTGTCCTTCCCATCCCTTTCTTAATTGGGTTATTTCATCAAAGGCAGGCACCAGGCATGGTTTATAAAAGAATTCTCATGATATTATATGGTGATAACCCATTACGGGTCTGGGGAGATGTCTATGTCTCACTTCATTTGCTGGAGAATGGTGTTGGGGGTGGTTGGTTCTGAATCTGTCCCTGGGTTGACCAGATGTTTTTCCTCCACTGCTTTCTACCACCACCCACTTACTCTTACCAAGAAATCATACATCAAAATGCCTCCTCTCCATCCATCAACCTCCACCTACCCTAAACATCCCATCAATACCCAAAGCCTGTTCGGTCACCTCTAGGATGTATGCTGTGACTGTCCACTATATCTCCACTGACCCCCTTCACTCCCACCATCTCTTGTCTGGACTATGACTGTTACCTCCTGGTTGGTCCATCTGCTTCCCGTCTTACCCTTCTAGTCCCTTTGCCCCATAGCTGTCAGAGTGACACTTTCTTCTTTACAACTACAACTTTAAAAATGCATGTCTCTGTCTGCCTACCAGCTTTAACACAACTGTGTCAGCTTCAGATCTTTTATTGAAAGAAAAAAAATCATTGATTTGTTAGTAAAGACTCCAGGATGCCGTTCCCAGCTATTACTTCCCTCTTTTCTGCTAAGAGGTAACTACAAACCTGAATTTTTCATTGTATGTTTTGCACTGTAAGTGTATGTTTTTACTACATATGTGTTCACAAGTAAGCATGCGTACCATTGATTTTACATGCTCTAAACCTCATGTTATGGTATCATACTGTGCTTTCTCATCTAACAATTCTTTTTACATTTATCCATATTGATCCATATTGTTCTAGCTCATTCACTTTGGCTTCTGGGCAGTAATCTGTTATGTACGCAATTTATTTGTCCATCCTTCTGTTGATGGATACTGAGGCATATTTTCAAAGTATAAATCAGATTGTATTTCTTCCTTGCTTAAACTCTTCAGTGCCCTGAGAGGTGGCTATCCCAGGCCACTTACTTGGCTGTACCCATGCTAGGAACTGCATAGCCCAACACAGACAGGTACCCCCAGGGGAGGCAGCCTTGGGGATGGGAGAAATCCTCTAACTCAGGCTAACTCTCAGTTCAGTCACTCAATTGTAACCGACTCTTTGCAACCCCGGGGACTGCAGCACACCAGGCTTCCCTGTCCATTACCAACTCCCAGAGTTTGCTCAGACTCATGTCCATTGATTCGATGATGGCATCCAACCATCTCATCCTCTGTTGTCCCCTTATCCTTCTGCCTTCAATCTTTCCCAGCATCAGGGTCTTTTCCAGTGGGTCAGTTCTTTGCATCAGGTGGCCAAAGGCTAACTCTAGGCTTTTCTTTATTATTAGCTGGCAGTGGCTGCTCTTGGTGGGAGAATAGCAGATCTCACTGGACTCTGCTGCCCTGGTATTCAGGTCTTGGGAGCTCTGTTTATACTCTATTACGAGTTTTCATGTATGCCCTGCCCTCCTACAATATCATTTCCTACTCAGTCCCTCCATTCAGGATGCATCCCTGGGGAGGAGTCTCTTTGAGCTTGTTTTTTTAATACAACTCTCTTTTTAATCACTCATGTCTTCTTTGCCTTCCATAAAGACAGATGATGAGTTTATTGCATGGCAGACACTGGGGATTTTAGGAGCCAAGCATCTAAGTGTTAAGACTTATGGACTTTAGGGACTGCTCCCCTCGAATTCCTTCACTCCTCATTGCCTATAAGACCTTGTCTGAAAGCAGTGAGACACAGTCAGTGGTGTGAGTGGCTCGTCACAAGCCAATTTTACATCATGGAAAAGCAGATCCAAGCCCATTCTAGCTTAGAGGCTATTGATACTGTGTGGAGACTGAAAGGGTATGGTTGACCTACTGATACTACAGGTCAGGTTCTGCAGTCCTTGAAAAGGAAATTTATGATTCATGCAAAGGTTTTGAACCATGAGATGAAACCTAGCTTGTTTTGAACAAAGGCTTGTATGTCCAAAGTCCAAGTACCTTGAACTTCTCAGTCTAGCCTCCAAGTACATGCTGTGTCATGGAGTTCACTGTCACAGAGTTTCCATCACAGAGCACACCTTTTTTGGACACAGGTGGGTATGAGATGCTATGCTTTGCTTATTGAGGATTACAGAACAAAGGGATGGTGGTAAAGGCATGTCACATTAACTGAGGGCTTACTATGCCCTTTATAAGTCACGTGGTAACTTATTTCTTTTTCCAACCCATTTGTGGGATGCTGAATGTTTCCCATTTACAGAAGTAGAAGTACTCAGAAGGGTTAAATAACTTGCTCAAGATGACATACCTAGGGAGAATTGGAGTCTTTCTTCTGCATCGGCCAGGTCCTGGCCCTCTGTAGCTTCTAAGTGGGAAGATAAAACAGGAACTAAGAGAGAAGAGGTTTCAAAAACATCCTAGAATATCCTATCCTTAGTTGCGAAGTGGGAACATAGACAGGAAGCCCTTTCAAAGCTCCCTTCTTGTCCTGGGCAGGCTTGCTTCTCCTGGCTGTGCAGCAGGTGGACCCTGCAAGGAGTCCTGCTTGGTTTGCTCAGAAATACATATAGGGCTGTAGTCCCTGCCAGAGGTTGAAGTCCTGAGTAGCCAGGGCAGGGTCAGACTGCAGCCCTGCCCCACCATGACCTGGATCTCATGGAGGATGGGGGAAGAAGACCACAGAGGCCCTGAGGAGGGAGGCAGTTGGTCATTCTTTCCCGGGCCGTCACCCCTGACTTGAAGGATGGTAGCTAGGGTGGAAATAGCATTTCAGGCAGAAGATACCAATGTAAGAAAGGTCCTCAAGTCTTGGGAGCAGAGTATGGTTGGAAAATGGTGTTCAGGTATGGCTGGAACCAGGAGCAAGTTGGGGCCAGGTGTGAGATGGGATGAACTGGAGTCATGTTATATAGAAAGCAGACTGGTGAGAGAGAGAATTAGGAGAGAACCCTAGGAAACAGCGACGTAGAAGGGATAAAAAGGAGGAGTGCTCACAGGAGACCGAGGAGGTACCAGAAAGGAGGGAAGTTGACTGGGATGGACAGAACCAGAGTGTCATGGAAACCACAGGGAGAGTCACACTCAGGAAAGAAGTTGTGGTCAGGGGACCTATGGGAGCTGAGAGCCAAGCCAGGTAAGGATGCACATGTGTAGAGTTAGGGACCTAGAGGTCATCGGTCCCCTGGGAAGAACAGTGTTGTGTCCAACAGGAGTGGAATGATACAGAAGGAAGGCCAGCTGGAGTTCAGGGCACTGGAAACAGCAGGACTAGGCCAGATGCAGATGAGGGCCACACTGCCGCATCCCTCCTCAAGCTGGACACCCTAGGATTCTGAGATAATGAGAGGAATGTGGGGAACACTTGGCTCACAGATGGGATCTCAGTGGCCCCTCGTGTGTCAGTTGAGTCCTTGGTTAAGCCTGACCCAGCTAATGAAGCTTCGTGAAGTTTACAGTAACAATCACACCCTCCCAACGCCCATGCCGTCTGTCCCTTCCCTGAAAGTTACTGATGCTAGCTTGTCCCGTTTGGTCCAGGGTTCTGAAGGTGTTTTCATGGGGTGAAATTGAGTCCTTTCAGGACAATGTTGGTGACAACAGAGGTAATCCAAGCAGATAATTGGAGCAAGATCCATAGCTATTGTGTAACTGTTTCCACCAGAAGGGGCCCAGGGGAGGTGGGGTGGGGGTGTAGGCAATGGAAGCCTTTGGCCTGGCTTACCGGTATGGTCATCAGTGTTACTGCTCCACAGACTCCTTTGAGAAGGTTAGTTGTGAAAGGTAAGCGAGAGGAAAGCAGCTGAAGGGGGTATGGGGCCAGAGTTGTGTTGTTAAAGGTGGCGGGGGGGGTGACTCACCCATGCAGCTGCTGCACATGCTCGTCCTGACTTAGGGAGGCGTCATGACTGCGGGGATGGGCTCATGGTGGAGACGAGTAATCACCTTTGTTCTCTAGTGCAGATAAATTTGGTCTCAAGGGGAATCGGCTTCCGCACGCTGCCATCCCCACTTCGGGCCCTGAAGAAGACTTCATTTCTCATGACTTATCAGGATGGAGCACTGTATTTTGTTACTGCCTGTCTTGTAGCAATCCCACATTCATTTTGTTTTCAATTACCGGGCTGTACCTTGAAATGCCTTATCTAGCGCAGGCACTGCTTGCAGTTTCCCCCCCGTGGTATGGCTCTGTGGTCCTGTGGGGGCCTCCTTAGATGCCAGCCCGGCTCGCACATCTTTTCTGTCTCCACAGTGAGATGGCCTCCTCTGGGTACCCTGGCACCTCAGTCTCCATCACCTAATCACACATCAGTCCCCACTGTGTCCATCTCTTTCCTCTGAAGATTTTACTTATTCCTTTATTTTATGAAGACTTAGGAGCCTCAGAGGGCCCTGGGTTGAAAAGGCGATTGCTACAAAACTGTCAGGTATTGAAGTCATACAAGTGTAGCTAATTTGTCTGCTTCTGTTTCCTGAATTCAAAAGAGAAACTCAACAAATTAAAATAATTGCTAGGACTCCTTCAGTGCTGAAGCCGGCACCAGCTGCTCAGGAAATTTCAGGATCCTGCCCTGAGTTACAACCCACAGGTTTCTTCCTTGTGGAAGAAACAGCTGGGCTAGGGGTGTGGGGGGCAGCCAAGGTCGGCGTCTGGTGGTAGGGGGCTTCAGAGAGGGTGGCCTTAGTGCTGGAGTAAGTCAATCTGAAGTAGATGGAGTGGAATCTGTGTAGTGCTTCCAAGGCAAAGAACAAGGAATAAGAATACCCCTGGTGAGGTAGGACCTGAGAAAAGCAGTTTGTCTTCTGTTTCGTCCTCACTATTTCTTCCCTTCCTCCCTTTCTCAGTTGAGCCTTTTCGTTTTGTCCTCCTGCTGCCTTCATTTTGCCCCACACCCTCCCCTTGTTGATCCTTTCTTTTTTAAAACAAAAAAAATTTTATTACTTTTTTGGCCACATTGCTCAGCATGAAGGATCTTAGTTCCCCAGCCAGGGATTGAACCTGCGCCCCCTGCGGTGGAAAAGCACAGAGTCTTAACCACTGGACCACCAGGGGAGCCCCTGTTGGTCCTTTCATTCATCCACTCTGTGCTGTCCTCTCTGCTGGGTGCTAGAGATGCAGGGGTCGGGAAGATAAACCAGACAGAATCACCAGGAGTTCTCTGGAGGGATCATGCCGGTTCTGGTGAGAGAGAGTTAAAGGGACAGTGTCATCAGGGGCGGCCTCTCTGAGATGGAACCGTAGAAGATGAGGCCACGGGGGATGGGTGAGTGCAGGCATGAGACTCTTCTGACAGGGCTCTGAGAGGAAGCAGGAAGTCCAAGGCCTCCAAGCAGACCAGATCTTGGAATCCTCTGGAAACTGAGAGGAGCGCTGACGGTGAGACAGGGAGGGAGGCCAGAGGGGCAGTCGAGGAGCTTGGAAAGAGGCTGGCGCCAATCCACTTACTCCCCGTTCTCTTGGAGAAGCCTCTGTCGTGGTGCTGTTGGCCTTCCCTGCTCATGTTCTGGGCTGGGCGATGAGTGGCCGCCTTAATGTTCCCTGCTTTGCACTGTGTAGGGCAAGTGACCTCTCATTTGATTTCACGGGTGTGTGTGTGTACACATAGGTGTTGATTTTATTGGAAACCTTACGGAGCTCCAGCCTGGGGAGTTCTTGACCTTCTCCCCAAATGACAGGAGTGTGGGTGGCAGATACCAGGAGATGATGGGCATCCTGGGGCAAGGAAAGGGACAGATGTCTGGGTCAGGAGTAACTTGTGTGGGACTGGGGAAGAGAAGGGCTGTGTGTGGCTGGGTGCTGGGGTCCGTTGAGGAGAATGTCTAAACTCTTATGCCAGGCTGGCGCCTGCTTCAGCAGCCTCCTCTGACTCTGAGTGTGTGTCACGTGCTCTTAGGAGCTGATTTTGCTGGCTTCTTCAGCACACCTGTGGACCCTTGGGAGAAAACTCGTCTGCAAATGCTCGCTAGAGAATGCCTCCCTTGCATGGTAATCAAAGAAGACAATGCTCTGTTTGAAGATTCTGATAAAGTTTGTTCCTACCCTGGGAACCCTCCTTCATTGGTGGTCACGGAGCTCAATCCTAAGGCCACAAGGCCGTGCCATGATGAGGATGACAATGATAATGGCAGGGAAGCAGTTCCTGAAGGCTAGGTGTCAGCTGCTGTGCTAAGTGCATTATGTGGATCCTCTTCTCTGGCTAGATAATAGTCATCGCTCCATGTTATGAGTAAGGAAAGCTCCAGCCCAGAGAAGGCATGAGTGACCTGCCCCGAGTCACCCTGCAGTGAAATAGTGCAGCTGGGGTTTCTGACTCTGAACCTTTGTGCTTTCCAGCCTGCCGGGGAGGACCGGGGTTCTGAGAGTCAGAGTGGCTTACCTCTGTCTACATAGTGAGCAAGAACTGGAGGCGGGGTATAAATGCCAGTCTTTTTTATTTCTTCAGTTGGAGGATAATTGGTTTACAAAGTTGTGTTAGTTTCTGCTGTATAACAAACTAGATTCGCTGTATGTGTACATATGTCTCCTCCCTTTTGGACCTCCTTCCCGTCCCAGCCCTCTCGGTCACCCTAGAGCACTGAGCCGGGCTCCCTGTGCTATAGAGTAGCCTCCCCTTGGCTGTGTGCTTTACACGTGGTATGTATATATGTCAGCGCTACTCTCTCAGTTCATCCCACCCTCTCCTTCCCCCGTTGCATCCACATGTCTCTATCCCTGCCTTGCATATAGGTTAGAGTCTGAGGCTTTTCAGACTTCCTGCAGCCCCTCCATGTCCTCAGGGCCCCTATGTCCCTGAACAGTGGCTCCAGGACCCCATCCTTGGACCCATGCCAGACAGTCTGCATGGGAGTCACCTGGAGAACTTGAAAGTGTGGAATTGTGGGCCCTCCCACCCAGGTTCTAATTTCAGGAAGTGAGATCTAGGAATCCATATTTTGGTTGCACAGTTGGCTTTAGAACGTGGACCCAGATACGAACAGTATGAATAATGGTTTTCAGGTCAGGATGTTTCCATGTCGCTTTTCCTGACCTTTACCCAACTTTCATAGCCCCAGAATTGGCCGGTCCTTCATTTTCATCTCCAGATAGGTCACTGTCTTGCCAGGTATGCTGGGGGCAGGTATGGGGTCCTATTCCTCTTCTTGTGTACAG
The DNA here is from genome assembly GCF_963930625.1 of Muntiacus reevesi. NCBI lineage: Eukaryota > Metazoa > Chordata > Mammalia > Artiodactyla > Cervidae > Muntiacus > Muntiacus reevesi. The sequence goes on along the minus strand of NC_089249.1, from coordinate 226,587,399 downwards.
TCTCTGCCACACAGGGAACACTGTGTGAAGATTCATGGGCTTAAGGGGTGTTTGAAAGGGATATGTGAGCATGTGTGCTCAGTAGTGTTGGACTCTTCGACCCCGTGGATTTTATCAGCCAGGCTCCTCTGTCCATGAGATTTCCCAGGCAAGAATACTGAAGTGGGTTGCCATTTCCTTCTCCACTGAAAGAGTGTATATATACACATAATGAAAGGTTATGTATTTACACAGTTACCTGTTCTTTCTGGGTTGAGTCCGGTGGCTTCTTATGCGCTTCGTACCGAGAACACAAGTACTAGTACCTTGTCCCTAATGAATACACTAAGCGTTGTTTCTGAAATGGAGTGTCTCTCTACTAAACTGTTCACACTCCTTCATCAAGTACCTCTGAAAATGGATGACACAGGTCTCGAAGGTGGTTGGCCAGAGTCCAGGGAGTGTGTTTCCAGGGAGGAGGGCGTCTGGAGTGGAGGTGTTAGCCTGATGGTACTGTGGGACTATTGGCTCTGAGACTCTGGACCATTGGCCAGCATCCCTGCAGCAGGCCAGAGGAAGGGACTGGGCTATGTCTGCCCTCAGGGACTCGGCCATCTGGTGGGAAAGAGACCATGACAGAGAATTGCTGGTGCAGTCGTTAAGTGTAAACGGGTTGGTCATTCAGACGAGGGCTCTAAAATCCAGGTCGGAGTGTGGGGTGAATCCAGGATCTGTCTCCATGACTTCCAGCAAGTTAACCTCTCTGGTCTTCCTGTTGTGAAGCGGGGATTGTAATAGCACTGCCTGTACGTACAGTAAACATTGACAAGTACCAGCTGAGTAACTGAGAGCTAGAGAGCTGTTGAGGTCACTTCCCAAAGAAGGAGGCGTCTGAGTTGTGTTTTGAAGAACAAATAAAATCTAGCCAGGAGCAGAGGGGGCAGTGCAAGTGGAGGGAACCATAAGAACCATGGTGTGTGTGTGGGGGGGGGGGGGGCGGTGTTCCATGAGGGGAGCTGTAGGCTGCTTCCTTATCAAGAGGTGTGGAGTTTTAGATGGTGGGGAGCTGAGAGGTGTGCCCAGCAGAGCTATTATTTCATTTTTGTGTTTTTTTGAGGGGGCTACCATGTGGCCTGTGGAATCTTAGTTCCTTGACTTGGGATTGAACCTGTGCCCTTTGTGGTGGAAGCTTGGAGCCTTAACCATTGGACCACCAGGGAAGTCCCCGACTGAGCATTTTAAACTTTGTTTCAGAGTTGATGGAATCTTCTGGAAGACATTAAGCAAAGAAGGGGTATAGTTGAGCTTTACATATGGTCTGTGTACAGAGGCGGGCTCTAAACTCTTTGACCGTGTGCTGATCAAGCTGTGGGTTTCTTCCAGTGAACCCACCACTGCAGAATTATTTGCAGATTGTTGTCCTCAGGCCCCTTTTAGCCAGTAATGGAGGTTTGGCAGATGAATGCCTGAGGGACTGGAGTGCTGGGGATGTGTCAGCTCCATGACCAGGTCTGATCTGCCATGCCCTGCAGTTTCCCAGAGGATGGAAGGGAATCAGCAAGCAAATCCTAATCAGATTTCCCAGGCAGGCGTCTGCCTGGCCAGATTTAGATTATCATACATTATCCTCAGCTCAGAGAACTTGTGATGATGGCAAGATTAGCTCACACTTTGCATTTGCCCTGGGAGTTTACACAGCAGCGAGCCTGTTTGTCAGCTAATGCTCCTAAGTTTCTAACCTCCGTGGGGACCACACTTCCAGCTCTGTCTAATGCTTTATTCAAACCCAGCAAAAGGGAGATGCAAAGCTGATGGTGAGTTAGAAGCTTCGGGAGTTGGAAAGCTAGCTTCGGGGCTCCTCTGCATCTTGCCCTGTGACTGTTTCTCTCTCTCCATCCAGCTCAGAAGGTTCATTTCTAAGGCTGGCTTTTGAGAGAGCCCCATGTTGTCAGCAGAACCATGGTCCCCACAGCCCTCTGTCAGTGGGTTCTTCTCATTTATCCTGATCCCCCATGACTGATGATGTGAAGGACCCTAAAGCACCTCCTTTGGTATCACTCTCCTTCCTAGAAACTGACAGTGGGGCTTACTCTGACTATTCAATAAAGTCTAAACTGCCTAGCACAGGGCTTACGAGTCTTCTGTTCTCGTTCTGGCCTGGACCAGCCCCACATGCGTGCAGACTGGAGCATTCCTCTCCGTATCTTCAGTTTCCTCTCTTTCCATGTTCATGCATGCTGCTGCTTCTCCCCAGAATGCCTTAGTCCTGCTGGAAGACATCTTTGCTTCTCATGCCCAGCCAAATCTCATCTTCTACTGAGCCTTTCCCTTTCTGCTGGGAGCACCTGTGTTTCCCCTGTGTGTTTTTGCTCCAAGTTAGGGATGTTTGTGGGGCTTCCCATGTGATGCTAGTGGTAAAGACCCTGCCTGCCAATGTAGGAGAAATAAGAGACACGGATTCAACCCCTGGGTCAGGATGATCCCCTGGAGGAAGCCATGGCAACCCACTCCAGTACACTGGCCTGGAGAATCCCCATGGATAGAGGAGCATGGTGGGCTACAGTCCATAGGGTCGCAAAGAGTTGGACACGACTGAAGCTACCTATCACACACGAAGGGTCGTTTGTGAGGGTGGTGCTCGAAGATTGAAGGTGCTTGAGCTTATGAGCCTGAGGTCAACTTTATCCCCATGTCCTCCCTCATTGCCCAGGCCAAGACCTTACCTGTTGACAAGGTTGCATTCTGTTCCAAGTCAAACCTAAACAAGCCTTCTACTGGATCACACATTACTTTGGTTTTCTGTTTTGAGAATGAGGATAGTACATGGCTCGTTCATGTGCTTTTTGTGTTTTTCCCATCATCCTGGTGGCCTGAACTCGGGGTATCTATTTTGAGACTGTGCTCATCAGAGTGTGGGAAGGAGGGCCACTGAGGAGGGGAAGTGAGGTCTCCTCTCAGCTCTGACCCAGATGTTCTGGAGCCACTGGCTCTCCTGGTTTTCTTCCAAGCAAGCACTGGAGGGAGGATGGGTCTTGGTGTCACAGTGGAGGTGGTCATGGGGTGGCCAAAGGCATAGTGCCAGGGAATCCAACAGCCCCTGGAGCAGTGACTGGAATCCCCGAGAAGCTTACAAGCAGGGTCTATGGGAAATAAAACCCACTGGCTTTAGGCTTAGGAAGCTGGAGATTTCTTTGAGTTTGATGTCAATGTGTAACCTAGAGTCAGTGAGGAATAAGATGTGATAATTCAGGAAAGGAGCCTGGTGCTTCAGAGTCAAATATTTAGGCTGGTCAGGGGAGACTTACAAACATTATTGTTGCAAAAGGTGATATAAGTGAATGGCATCATCTTACACATGCATCTTTCTTGCTTCCTTTGCAAAGTGTGTTAAACTCAGCTCGATAAGTGCTGGCATGTCCCAGGTGCCTGGTTTTCTGGGCCAGCTGTGTGGGGGTGAGGGGTGGAGTAAAGTTGGGGCTCTCACTGCTGCAGGACTCCAGTGGCCCCAGCTCAGCCACGTGGTGATGGTGTGACCTTTGGTGGGTGATATAACCTTTTGGAGCCTCAGTTTCTTCACTATAAAATCATGATGCGGATGGTCCCTTTGTTGGCTTATTCTACAGAGGAAAGGAGATGATTCCTATCAAGCTGTGGTGTCTAGCATCTGAAGAGGGCAGAGTTCACATAATTGAGGGGCCTGGCTGAGCGAGTCATGGCCTCAAGGAGTGCCTGGTCCAAGAAGGGGGTGACTTCACTTAGGCTGAGTCCTCACAAAAGCCCTAAGCATGAGAAAGAGAGTCAGTGCTCTGAATCCATCCTTCTCAATAAAGTCAGGGCCCTGACACCCGTGTCACCACTAGCAGGTGCTCACCTGGGGCTTGGAGCAGCTCTGCTCCCTCCCTCTCTTGCTACCCAACCTGGGCATGAACTTTAGTTCATCTCTGCTGGGCAAAGAACAGGGCAGACCATTTATTAGTGCTCTGCAGGACTTAGGCTGTTACTTGGAGGAATTTCAGGCTGTTGAAAGTGGTTGGAAAAATAGGTGTCATGGGAAAGTATCCCTCCCTTAAAGACAGAAATAGTTCTTGGGGCTTTAAGACACCCCAACAAAGCAGAGGAGAGACAGGAGGACCCCTGCAGTTCTGCTAGCTCTGGGAGCCTGTAATTCACCATGTGTGATGACTTAGATATGTGAGTTAACTAATTGGTGACATTATGCCCTGCTAAGGGTTGAACAAATGGCTGAACATTTTCTCAGATGCTATTGGAACTTAGATCAGACTCTCGCCCAGGGACTCAGAACCAGGGCCTTTATTTTTAGATCAAATGGGGAAAAGGGGACAGATATCTTGCTTTTTCACTAGGTATAAATAGAAAACTGCTCCCTTTAATTTTTTTTAACCTGTTACAAGTGTGGCTCTTAGCAGATTTGGGATGGAGTTGGCCTTTCTTGCACAGTCCCACTTTTGTAATTAAAATCTATTTTCCATATTAAAGGAAAATAATGTCAGGGTTTGAATAACCTGAGTGGCTTTAGAAATGGTTCACAACCAGTCACTTATTAATCAGCGTGGAAAAGAAACTCACTGTCCTCAACCGAACATGTCTTCATGTTTCTGGGTACCTCTTCTTCTGGGCCTGGTGTTGTGCCAGGCACTGTGCAGTCCCTGGGTAGGCAGAGGCACTTTTAGCCCTTTGTTAAGGTTATGCCAAGCTCCTGCCATGCTCTAGGCACTTTTCTAGGCTCTGGGATACACAACAGGAAAGATCACTGCTCTTATGGGCATGCATTTTATTGAGACAGATAAACAAGGAAATAGCAAAGACTGCTAAATGCTGCCAAGAAAAGTCAGGATATGATGGAGGTGACTTCTTTCCAAAGTGGGGTCAAGAAGGGTTCTTTGGAGACACATAGTGTATATGTAACCGGGAGGAGCTGGGAAGCGATGACCTGGGGAGGACCATTCCAAACATAGTGAAGACTCTGAGGCTAGAACCAACTTCCTGGCAAAGGGTCAGAAGGAAGGTGAGCCATCGTGGCTGAACCCAAGGGTGAGGTGGCAAGGGATGAGGGCAGAGAAGTGGACAGGGTCCACATCATATAGGATCTGACAGGCCATGGGAGAGGCTTTCTGAGTCATGGGAGCGATTCCAAACAGGATTCAATATGGAACTCATATTTCTGAATGATGACTCTGGATGCTGCCTGAAAGGGAGACTACAGGACCGGAGGGGATGAGAGGTGGTCCAGTCCTGCTGCAGGTGTCCAAAGAGACCATGAAGGAGAGAAGAGGCCACATGCAGGATATAGTTAAGAGGAGGACCAGTGAGACTGATGGATGGTGTGGATTGACGAATCGAGGTGACTTCCTGAGTGTCTGGCTTCAGGGCTAAGTGGGTGGTGCTCATGTTGACCAAGATAGAGAAGACCGGGTGAACATGTTTTGCAGAATCAAGAATGTTGTTTTTGGACATGAAGTTTGGGCTCTTCAGACCCGTGTAGGTGTCGGATGAGCAGTTGGGCCCTTGGGAGAGGTCAGGCCTGGAGTCACAGAGCTGGGGCCCAGTGTCCTCACAGAAGCCCAGGGTGCCATCTTTCCCTTTCGAGCCAACAAGTACTAAGTGCTTCTCAAGTCTCTACAAGCTTGCTGTGATTCCAGATTTGATCCCTGCATCTGGAGGCGGGGTGGGGCCTGGGAATCTGGAGGCAGATATTATCAGTGTTGGGCCAGTGCAGAGTTGGGTCAGTGGTAGGCTGGCTCTGAACAAATTACACTGCTTATTTCTGCCCCTTCCCACCCTGAAGGTGCAGGACTGGGATGAGGTGCTCCAGCTGTGACGTCTCAGGGCAAAGTGAGCCAGCTGGCCTGGCGTAGACTCTGTTGTCCCCCAAACTTGGTAGAAAAGGACCTTGGGTTTCTGAATTTGATTCTTGCTTTGCCATCCAGTTACTCCCAAGGTCAAGTTTCGTGGCCTCCCTGAGCTTCAGACTCTTTATTGTGAGGTATGCCCAGCATGTTTTCCTTTGGCAAACTGTCAGGATGGCTTGCAGATGGATGCTTGGTTCATAACTGACATCAGAACAGACTCAGCATGACGGTCCCCTCTGTAGCCCCTGGTAAGGTGTACAATGACTGTTGAGAAATTTCTTTTTCTGGTTCCACAAAGTGTGTGCTTATCATGTGTTAAACATAGGGGTTTGAGACATTAAACAGACAGATTTCTGTTTTTGTGGAACTTGTTTTCTAACGAGAGAATCAATGGGCAATAATCAAACAGATCAGTTCAGTTCAGTTGCTCAGTCATGTCCGACTCCGTGACCCCATGGACTGCAGCACACTAGGCTTCCCTGTCCTTCACCAACTCCAAGAGCTTGCTCAAACTCATGTCCATCGAGTCAGTGATGCCATCCAACCATCTCATCCTCTGTCATCCCCTTCTCCTCCTGCCGTCAGTCTTACCCAGCGTCAGGGTCTTTTCCATTGAGTCAGTTCTTTGCATCAGGTGGCCAAAGTATCAGAGCTTCAGCCTCAGTCCTTCCAGTGAATTCCTTCCACTCATCTCCTTTAGGATTGACTGGTTTGATCTCCTTGCAGTCCAGGGGACTCTCAAGAGTCTTCTCCAACTTCACAGTTCCAAAACATCAATTCTTCAGTGCTCAGTTTTCTTTTTGGTCCCACTCTCACATCCATACATGACTACTGGAAAAACCATAGCTTTGACTATACAGACCTTTGTCAGCAAAGTAATGTCTCTGCTTTTTAATATGCTGTCTAGGTTGGTCATAGCTTTTCTTCCAAGGAGCAAGCATCTTTTAATTTCATGGCTGCAGTCACCACCTACAGTGATTTTGGAGCCCCAAAATATAAAGTCTGTCACTGTTTTCATTGTTTCCCCATCTATTTACCACAAAGTGATGGGACCGGATGTCATGATCTTAGTTTTCTGAATGTTGAGTTTTAAGTCAGGTTTTTCACTCTCCTCTTTCAGTTTCATCAAGAGGTTCCTTATCACTTTCTGCCACAAGGGTGGTATCATCTGTATATCTGAGATTATTGATGTTTCTCCTGGCAGTCTTGATTCTAGCTTGTGCTTCATTCAGTCTGGGATTTCACATGATGTACTCTGCATATAAGTTAAATAAGCAGGGTGACAATATACAGCCTTGATGTACTCCTTTCCCAATTTGGAACCAGTTCATTGTTCCATGTCTGGTTCTAACTGTTGCTTCTTGACCTGCATACAGATTTCTCAGGAGGCAGGAAAGGTGGTCTGGTATTCCCATCTCTTTAAGAATTTTCCACAGTTTGTTGTTTTCCACACAGTCAAAGGCTTTGGCGTAGTCACTGAAACAGAAGTAGATGTTTTTCTGGAACTCTCTTGCATTTTCTATGATCCAGCGGATGTTGGCAAATAGATGAGCCCATTTCTGGGTGGTTTGGTGCGAAGCTGCTAGAGGGTTGGGAGGCCTCTAGAGAAGGTGGGCGTGGTTGTGAACTAGGCAGTGGGATGGGATGACTGTTCTGAGGGCTAGGGGGTGAAATGGCCCCAGAGATTCTTCTCTCCAAAGCTGTTATCCCTTCTCTCCTCCATAGGCATAGAGGTGATATCTGGAAGGTGGCCACAGAGCAGGTGTGTTCCCCTCCCCTCCCTGGAGGTCCTTCCGTTTCCCTGGCCTGATGGCCACTCCTCTTATTGGACTGGCTCCACTTAAGACCGGAGGTCACAGGATTTTTCTCTAAGCTCCCCTCTTGGAGGCTTGGCGAATGATGCTCCCCTCCCTGCCCCCCCCACACCCCCCACACTCCATCAGAGATCTTGGTCCCTCCAACTCCTCCTTCCTCTCACTGACTGACACCAAAGACATTTCTTTAAAAGACTCTTCAAAGTAAATCCTCGGGGCTCCCCTTCCTCTTATCTTTGAGTCTGACAGCATTTTGGTGGAAGAATTTTTAGTGTGCATTCCTGTGAAAGAGAGTTTTAAACTTTGTTATCTTACAAGCTCTCCATTTTGTGCCCCTCCTTCCCAAACCCCTACATTTCCCCCTCCCCAGCCTGTTTAAAACTGTTTTCCTGAAGTATTTTTGCATCTTCTTTTCTTATCTGTTACTCTCCTCTCTCTTTGTTACTCCCTCTTGATTCTAGCCTCCCTCACTCATGCATTGCACCATGGTTCCCTCTTATCTTCTGTCTTGTCCAAGCCAGGCGCCCCAAGCTCCTTCACCCAGCTGCTGCCAACGGCTGTTTTTCTCAAAGAAGGGGTATCTGGACTCCCTCCTACCCTGGATCCATTTGAAAATGCCTTTGATAATATGGGATGCCCCTGGCACACCTGTGCCATGGGACACCTGCTTTGCCCACTGGCTGAGGTTGCCTGATTTCAAAGAAAGAAAATGTTGTCTTTAAGTTCACATATGGATTTTCTCTGGAAGGAATTGCTGCAGATACTAAGAGAAATGCACACGCCACATGCCATTATCAAGGGGGCAGACATGGCTCTACAGGCTGTCCATTCTCCTCTGTTCCCTGACCACACCATGTCCTGCTTTATGTTAATGAATGAATTCCTCTAGTTTCTGGCAATTTACTCCTTTCTGTAGGTTGCAGTTCCAGGCATTGGGTGCTGCTGAAAAATTTCTGACAGAAGAGGACATGATCGGAACTTGCAAAAAAGGAAATCAGAGGGTCTTGTGGTTATGCTCTTATATTGTCAGACCTGATCACCAGCTTTCTGCCCACTCCCGACCACCACTCCCTCCACCACCAAGAATGCACTTTAGGAGAAGGTTGTAAGAAGAGGACATGGGATTCTTAGGATTTTGTTGGTATTGCATCAGCTATTGTTGCATTTGGTTAGCCATGTGCAGTTTATTGGGGCTTCCCTGGTGGCTCAGATGGTAAAGAATCTGCATGCAATGAGGGAGACCTGGGTTCGATCCCTGGAGAAGGGAATTACAACCCATTCTAGTATTTTTGCCTAGACAATTCCGTGGACAGAGGAGCCTGGTGAACTTCAGTCCATGGGGTCGCAAAGAGTCAGACATGACTGAGTGACTAACACACACAAAGCATGCAATTATATTAAGCATGGTTTTTCTTTTATCCACATCAGTCTTCAGCCTGTCCTGCTCCTCTGGCTGATCCGTGTTGATGAGAATATCATTCTGGATTATTGCCTTTTCTGATGAAGGAAAAATCTGAGGACTTAACAGTTGATAAGTCCTTGTCATCAATTTTAATTATTGATGGAAAAAAGTTTGTGTATGTGTATATATACACACAGAAACACACACAATGGATTGTGGCAAGGGGGGTTTTTGTAACCATGGGAAGCCTGTCAAGATTCTGAGCCTTTCAGTTATAACATTTCAAGTTCGTTTTACCAGAGTCTCAATGTCCCTGGACACAGGCACGGATCTTCCCAGCTTCAAGGGTGTGTGCTAAGTCGTGTCACTGACCTGCTTGTTCTTGTATCCATGGCCAAGGACAGAGCAGTGCTTCTTCTTCCAAGAGTTTTGGGAGGCCTGAAGGGAGCCCTCAGCCTGAGCCGGTTCAAGATGACCTTGATGACAGATGCCTAAAAGAATTGAGGACAAGCTGACCATTTGTGTGATTAAGGGACAGGCTCTTTCTCCCTTGAAGACAAGTAAAGCACGTTGTGAGATTTGCTGTGCACTTTTCATTGTAGAAGCTTCTAAAGCAAGATGGATTCCTGATTTTAATGGTTGTTGCCTTAGATTAATTCAATCATTAGGAACATTGGGTAAAAATTTAACGATGTTGGCAGTCCCTGGGGATTGTGACCCAGCTCCAGAAGCCGCTTTTTATAGCATTAGAATTAGCATCAGTGTTGTCAAAAATAGATGTGCAAGCCTTCTGCCTTCAATATGATTACAAATATGTTTTAAATTTTATTGTGAAAGTGTTAGTTGCTCAGTTGTGTCCAACTCTTTGCAACTCGATGGACTGTAGTCTACCAGGCTCCTCTGTCCATGGAATTCTCCAGGCAAGAATACTGGCATGGGTAGCCATTCCCTTCTCCAGGGGCTCTTTCTGACTCAGGAATTGAACCTGTGTCTCTTGCATTGCAAGTGGATTCTTTACCATCTGAGCCACCAGAAAAGCCCCTACTACTATTGCAAATCCATTTTAATTTTATTGTGAGTTTTGAACAAATATGTGTCTTTTCCAAAGGAGTCACTGCTTATTGCTTGTCATAAACAGATATGTGTTTGTGTTGAGGTCTCTCTGCATACACAGCTAAATCATGTTGATCTAAATGGATGGTTGTTGGCGGGGGTGGTAGACTGGGGTTGGTGGGGCTGAAAGAGCTGGTTTAGGAGCTTTCTGTATGCCTGGTACTCTTATACGTGGATTGTCTTGACTTATTACTTGACAACTCTGTAAGATAGCTATAATTATTCTTCCACTTCAAAGATAAAGAAATTGAGGTCAAGAAAAGTTAAGTAATTTGCCCAAGGTCGAGGAAAAGCTAAAACTGGGATTTGATTCTGGAGCCTAAGTTCTTAATCACTACGTTATATTGACTGACAGTAACACTTTATAGAACAATTCAGCAATTCCTGAGAGTGGAGAGACAAAACCATAACACACAGCCATCAGTCTCCTACTGTACTATGTCCCTGGTGTGGCTGTACTCTGCCCCAAGCAACTTACGTGGGAACTATAGCAATCTAACACTCATCCTTTGTTAAAATGTCACATTTAATTATAAATCACGTGCAGTTATATCATGATTTTGCTCAAAGGCCTCAGTTTCCCTCTGCCTTACCAGTCTACCAGTGCTTTATTGTCACTTGTGATCACCTGTTTCACTGCCCACAATTCCTTCATGTCTCAGATCACCCATTTTCAGAGCCCACTCCAAGTCCCCCACCTCTATTGTCCCCCTTTCTGTCAGCCTTCTTCATGCCTGGCATAGCTCACAATTTCTCTGTCTTCATGACTCTCATTCCATGGTAGTCTGTCATTTTTTTTTCCCTTGGATGCTTGACTTCTTTATGTAATTTTGTAAACTCCTCAAAAGCAGGGACCAGCTGAATTATAGACACTTAAAAAATGAGTAGGAATTAGATCTGCATAGGGGTGTGTGTGTGTGTTCAGGTGTGGGGGAGCTTTGGTGTATGAGACCCAGCATGTGTAAGAAGGCAGTGGTGGCTCTGTCCATGACAAGGTGTCATTCCTGGGTGATGCCCTCTGCATGGGGTGCACGGTATCACTTCTCCTTTTATTCCTTTCCATGGACATGTGCTGGACTCTTCATGCTGGTTGTGTCCATTACTCATCAGAGAACATCAGGGCTGGTGAAGGGCAAGGATTTCCCTGATGCGAAGCCTGGATGGTGTTTCTTCCCCAATACCAACTCCTGGATGCTCGGGCCTGCCAATGAACCTGCTTTGGAACAGGATCGCTGATCAAGGCAGATACTCTCTTATAGAGTGGAGGCTATCACGTGTCTTGGGCATGAATCTTTTTGCCTCTGCCCATCTAATACAGGTACTTGAGTCAGGTGTAAGATGATGGATAAGCCTGAGGGGTGATGCCACGTATCAGGACTGCTAACTGCAAAGGACAGTTAGGACATGGTTCAAAGGAGAGCAACAAATGTGATTGTGGAGTCGGAAATTAGGGCATGTATGAAAAATAATTAGGAGTTGTAGCCTCAGGAAAAGAAGCCTGCAGGGAGACCTAGTAATTGTCTTCAAGCATATGAAAGCCAATTATACCATTGAGTCAGGTCAGCCTGCCTCTCCCCTGTGGAGAGGAGAGAAGTATGTTTAAACTTGAAGAGGAAGGGTTTCCACTAAATGTGGGATTGTTCCCTGCTGGTGTGAGCTGTTGCAAAACTGCTCACATCAGAGTTGGAGAAGGCATCCCTCTTTCTTGAGGAAAACCTTAGGCAGAAACTGGAGGCTGACTTGGGTATAGCTCAACCTTCTTTTAGCCTCTAGGACATGGTCATTGGGTTTGACTGTGAAAGACATTTAATAGGTGCCTGGGTCTAATCTTCAAGTGGCATCATTTGGTAGTGAGGTTACACCCAAAGCTCTTAGCTCTTCCTTCTCCTGGCTGTGTAAATTTGGGCAAGTTACTTACCTTCTCTGGACATCTCTTCCCTTTACTACAAAATGGAGATAATACACTTTGTGGCACTGTTGTGAGGATTTAATGGTAGCAGGTAGACAAAGAATGTAGTAACTATGTAACACAGTAAGAGTTCTAAATATACAGTAGCTAAATATTTACAGCAAAAAATATCCACTCTCTACCCTGATTTTGTTGATGTGATAAATGCAGAGATAGCTGTTCAGTGGGCAGAGTCAGACTAAGGTTTTTCAGATCCTTAAGCTCTGACCCCATAGGCAAATCAAAATGAAATCCATGCTGAACTACAAAATAAATGCAGGAAAGCTGACACGGTTCTGATGTTTACCCTGATTCTAGTCCACAGCTTGATGGTGCTGAGTTGTCTTTGAAATATCAGTCTCATAAAAATACTTTTGGTACACTAAGCACATGTCTTGTCTGCTGGCTGACTAATCCGGGCTGGTGATGAGATGGAGAAGCAATTGGATTACAGCTTCCATCTCTCGCTCAACAAACAGTTCTTGGTCAGGCAGCATCTTGGGTGCAAGAAATAGAAGCCAACTCCCTTGACTTAAGAAGATTTCAGAAACAGGTTTTTTGAGAGAAGGCTGACAGGAGTTCAAGGTACAGCTGGGGTCAGGGATGGGCTTGAACACTGGGCAAGAACCGAGGGCCCTGCTGAAGGTCATACGCTGGCGCATACATACACATATGTCAAGTCCAAGTGCTTGCCTGTGGTGAGTGTGATCCTTGGATTTTCTGAAGATTCTGAAAGAGATCTGGGGCTTGGGTTCGGACCACATGCTTATCTGCTACCCCAGGCCTCAGGAAAAGGAGGGATCTGGTCCCTTCACCATGGGATGAAAGGCAGGCGTCAATGGAGACCACATTCCTGTGAGTGCTACGTGGAAACAGGAGCCTGGGTGCTGGAAGAAAAGGAGTGAAATACTGGATGGAAAGAAGAAGGCAGGTATCCAGACACATTATTCACATGCTAGGCCCTGATAGCCAGTCATGTGCTCAGCGGGTTTGCCGTCTCCACCGTTCGCCTGCCCGTGTGTTTGCATCCTGTCTGCACAGGGAGCCGCTAGGTTCCAGGAGGGCAGGGACCCCCGGTGATGGGCTTTGTCTCTCTGTGTGACACCCAGTAAAGGTCTGGTCATCTGATGATCAATTGCATCACTGTTGATCAGATTCTGAAGTGAGTTCACCTCAGGTGGCGAGAACAGATGGTGATTGGGTGTCCCTGGTGTCAGGAGTGTGTATCAGACACTTGGAGCGTGCAGCTCAGTCTAGAAACAGCTCCTTAGCCTCAGAAAACCCACAGATACATCTCTATGACTACCAGCTGCGTTCCAGCATCATGTACGGTAGGCCTGGGTCTCTGGTGGGGAGGTTGAAAAATAAAATAAACTCATCCCCTCAATTGCTTTATTAAATAATGCACAGATGACAGGGCATGAAATATTGATGCACGGAGAGCTCGTCCTCCTGCCAGGGAGAGGGGCCGCTGGATAATTGGTTTTTCTATGTGGCAACTGAGATAGCTTGGAAATACTCTTACGATTCCCCTTAATGGATCAAACCCTATCTATTAATGGAGGAATGGACTCGGTGAGTCTTGTTCTCCAAATCCTCATTATCCTGGCGTAACCAAGACAGCAAAATGAATGGAAGGTCACGGCAAAGTATCGACGTTTCCATAGAAATCAGCATGCAGGATCAGCCATTTCCTGTGGGTTCAGTCTGAGGGCCCATTCTGACCACCTTTTTTACAGATTTGGAGGAGAATTATTACATTTTTCAATCCATCTGGAAAACTGAGAAATGTTGGTTTTGCGCAGGCCAGGACTGCATTCTGTGGCGCTGAGTGTTTCAGGGCAGGTGTCGTGGAACTCCTCCAGAGTGCTGTTCTAGAGAGGCAAGGTATGAAAATGTACAGTTCAAAGGCCAGATGCTTGGGCCATTCACTGGCCAGGGAGGCAGGCTGTCCCCGGTGATGTAACGTATGAGACATGCATGGCGCACCTGAGCAGCTGCTCTGGTAATCCGACTGGAATGTTACGTCTCGGTAACCTTGTAATTGGAGGGGCACGGGTAACATAGGTTTATTAGAAGGGTCCGGTCCCTATCGTGTTGCCCTCCCAGACATGAATGGCGGTTCACACTCCACTGTGAGTTTCTCTTTGTAGGGATTACTAGCTGATGAGCTCAGCAGGCCAAGAGATGCCATTGGATGCCCACTGTGTGCCGGCGTAGGCTTTCTTCTCTTGCCCCCCTCCTTTTTTGGTCGTTTGTAGTGTTTTATGACAGTTGCTTTGATCGAGGAATAAGTGAGAGTTGTCTTGATGTAAATAAAGATGTGCTGTGCTGTGTTAGTCGCTCGGGCATATCCGACTCTTGGCAACCCCATAGACCACAGCCTGCCAGGCTCCTTTGTTCATGGGGATTCTCCAGGCAAGAATACTGGAATGGCCTTCCTCCAGGAGATCTTCCCAACCCAGGGATCGAACCCAGGTCTCCCATATTGCAGGTGGATTCTTTACCATCTGAGCCACCAGGGAAGCCCATAAATATAGCTAGCTCTCAGTTACTTACAGCCCATGAGTGAGCTTTCCTCATTCAGCCAATCTTTACAGAGCCTCCATCACCAGCTACATTCTGACGTCTCTTAAGTGGTTGGTATAAAGGAAACACCTGTGAAAGGAGACCAAGAACTAGGATTTAGAACAATAGATTTGACCTTGGCCTGGCCATATCCTAGCTGTGTGCCCCTGGGACAGTGACTGAACCTCTCTGAGTCTTGCTTTTTCTTTTTTTTTCCCCCTGATCAGTGAGATGAGAAAACTCTTTATTTCCCAGACTTCTGGGGAGGCTTAAATGACACAACCTGTGTGAATGCACCTGTATTTTCTGATACATCATGGGTGTTGTCTAAATGTTGGTAGAAAGAGATTCTCACACACTTATCCATGAGGGATTTCTAGAGCTGGCAGAATTAGTCAGCAGAGGGGTGAGCCTGAGCAGATAACCCTTTGGTGAGATTCTTGAGAAGGATTAAAAAAAAACAAAAAACTTAATTTGGTAGAGGAGTAATGATTTAGATCCAATATTCAAATAGAAAAATGGGTTATTTTGAATGTTCTTGGTCCCATTAACAAAATTTAATCTAGTGGTGAAAATTTATGGGGCAGCAAGCAATCTGTCTTGGCTGATGGTGCTCAGAAGTGCAAATGAATACTTCAGCTAACCTCCTTGCTTTTCAGAGTTTAGCAGTGTGCGAACATTTACATTTCAAACAAGGTGGTCCTCGTGCCACTGTGTCTTTTTATTATCTGTGTGAAATACATGATTTTGACATAGATGGTCTGCCGACAACTTACATTTTCTGAGAAACCACATTGGATAGACAGAAATACAATCTATATAAATGAAAATAGCTGTTTGCGTGGCATAAGACCTTATGGATAAACTGCAGGTGTGTGGTTTGTAGGAGGGACAGGAAGATTGAGAGACCCACACTGGCGTGGAGTGAACAACAGGCTGAGTGTAGGCTGTGTCTTCCAACCTCATCTTTACTCTTGGAGGCAGACAGACTAGGATGTGAGTTCCTCTAGCTGTGTGACCTTGGCCTAGTTATTTGACATCAATGACCCCAGTTTCTGCACCTAACAGTTGGGGTACTGATAGCTCCTTCTCAGGGTTCCTGCTGCTGCTGCTGCTAAGTCGCTTCAGTTATGTCTGACTCTGCAATCCCATGGACTGCAGCCCACCAGGCTCTCCCATCCCTGGGATTCTGTAGACAAGAACACTGGAGTGGGTTGCCATTTCCTTCTCCAATGCCTGAAAGTGAAAAGTGAAAATGAAGTCACTCAGTTGTGTCCGACTCTGTGCGACCCCATGGACTGCAGCCCACCAGGCTCTGCCATCCATGAGATTTTCCAGGCAAGAGTACTGGAGTGGGTTGCCATTGCCTTCTCCGTCAGGGTTGCTAGGAGGATTTAATGAGATGGATGGTGTACGTAAAGTGCAGAGCACAGTGCTCTGAACATAGATCCATGTCCAGGAAATGTTGCCCATTATTGCTACTGCTACTATTGCATTACCTAGTAGTGCGTTACTAGGTCATTAGTAAGTAATGAGATAGTTAGTGACCTGTGAAAGCTTTAAAGCTTGAAACAAAATGTTGCATCAGCCAGTAACATCCTTTTAAAAGGTATTTAGGGAGTCTGCCTTTTGATAGGGCTTTGAACCCAGGAGGGGTATTAGGATATCAGCCTTACCTTAAACTTTTATTTATCTTTGGCCTTAGCTTTCCTGCCTTTCCCTGGTGACCATGCCTGCCACTCTTGCATCTATCACCAGAAAGTCTGTCACATGACAGCAGGTACTCTGTCTCTTCCATTCACTGGTATGTTTCTAGCACCTAAACCAAAGTCTGGCATATAGTAGGTGCTAAATACATATTTTATGTTGAATAAATCCATTGCCTTTCAATCTTCATCTGGTTCCTTCCTGTATCAGAAAGGTCTCTTCTTACTTCCCATCTGTCTTAATGAATTTAAAGGCCAGGTGTAGTTTCAGAGCTATATTTCCTTTTCTCTCTTCCTGGGGCTCAACATGCAGAGTAGATGGAACAGTGAGTGGGCTGGGAGTATGAGACCATGTTCTCATTTCGGCTCTTCAGCCAACTGGCTTAGGAACCTTGGCTGTGTTAGCCTCTTCTCTCTGGACTTCAGTTCTTCAGTAGTGTCACCTGGAAGCTGATTTATTAATTTCAGAAAGACCATGGGACAGAGATGTTCTCTGAAGGTTCTTTAAGGGTAACCCCCACTTTGCTGCACCCTCTTTTTCACGCCTCCATTTCCTGCCAGGCTCCATTACTTCTCATCCCCCACATAGACGTGAATTCAGACCCAAAGCTCCTACCAACACACCTTGAATATCTAAGCTAGGTCGTCGCAATTACAGAACTATTGGCATTCAGGGCCAGATAATTCTTTGTTGTGAGGGCCTGTCCTGTGGGTTGTAGAATGTTTAACACCATCCCTGACTTTTACCCTCTAAACGCCAGTGGCATCCTCCCCACCCCACCCCCACCAGTTGTGGCATAGACCTTGCCCAGTGTCTCTGTTTGGAGGGTGGGGTGGGGTGTCTGTAAATAATCCCTGATGTAGGCACAAATTCCCTCATAGGCTTATTTCACATGGCATTCTAAGAAGACAGACAGTTTTCTCAGGAGACTAGAGCAAATGGGAAGAGTGCATTGATCAGAGGCTTCTTTCCCCCCTAGAGACAGGGGAAAAGAAAAGAAAAAGAAAACAACTTTCTTATCCGCTTAAAAGTAGAAATATAAAGCTAGCTCAAATATTGTGCTGGGGCCCTGGATTCACGCCGAGATAATTCAGTGTATAATATATCACCAGAGATGAGGATAGGGAATGACAATTCTTAGATGTTACCCAGACTGTGACAGCTATTGGATCTTATTCTTACATCATGGAAATTGGATAGTGGTGGCACTGAATACTTGATGAAAAAGATAGGTTTTTAAAATATTCCGTCTTGCTCATATCTTAGATGTAGGAATATCCTAAAGAATCTTGAATACCGAAAAAATTTGGACAAAACATTTTCAGTGGTACCAGGATATTATAAACAATGTGTATGTGTTTATTGTAACCTAAGTGGTCATCTTTCATCAATGGAAGTATGATACTGGCAGCTCTGAGGGAAGTCAAAACTGTCTATAAGGTGGGAGCTCACAGTTTTGTAGATGATGCAGGACGAAAGCTGGTGGAAGTTGAAACCATAACTGAATGTGTAGATGAAAGCTGTAATGGTTTTATAGCATAAGCGATCATTGCCATTGAAGCCCAAAGAGATACCTGTGTGAGCTCAAGTCGATAGGGGAAGTTGGCCTTACCTGGGGGTAGAGTTGAGAGAGTCCCAAGGAACACAGGATACCTTGAAGGACTTTGACTCAAGCATCGGGGGGTTGGTTTTGATCCTCATTATTCCTGTTTGGAGACCTGTGAGACAACATACACTTTACATCATGTCAACTCTAATATATTGCATTGGCTTAGACTATTCTCCAGCCTCAGCCTCCCGAGTAGCTGGGACTATAGGCACGCGCCTGGTTTAGACTATTCAAAACAGAGGTGATCCCACTTTAAAAGGGATGTCTTTTCTTGCCTCATGTGCTTCTTGAGGTTGATATCCTTTGAGGTATCTTCCCAACTGAAAATCATCCATCCTCTAGGAATATTATATCTTCCATCATAAAGGAAAATGTCCCATGGGAGTGTGGTTGGGCTCCTGGTAGCCATGCTTGCTTTCTGGGACTCGATTCACCATCTAAGGCAATAGTCAACTGGATCACAGTGGGCCCCTGGTTCCAGCTGACTCTAGGCTGAGATTTTGAACTTAGGACCGAGAGGCACGGGACTCGAACTGTGCCTGGGAATCTGGGCGTCACTGCAGCCTCTCTCCTGTGATGCCTGAGAAGCTGGTGGTTTGAACTGAGAACTGATAAAGATCCTGGATGTACCAGTCACAGATACCCTGAGGACCAGATCATCCCAGGGCTACCCTCTGGAGGGCAGGGTTTGCCTAGGAGTCTTCTCAACAGCCCAGCCTGTCCTCTGCCCAAGGGCCCTCCTTGTCACAGTGTCCCCAGGACTCCTGCCCTTTGAAGGCACGGCTAGTGCCTCCTCCCCTGCTGACCTTCATGGGAGTGTCCTGCAGAAATCTTATGGCCCACGTTCCTGTGATACTCACAGTGTTTTTCATCTCCAAAGAGGAGCTTCTGAGAGCTATGATGTTGAGAAGGGTCTGCTCACCCCATCACTCTGCGCCTTCACAGCAGGCATGGTTCAGCGCATTAACTTACCAGGTGTTCATTTCTACTAACAAGGAGCATCCAACACCCTGAGACTGTGGTTTCTAACCACCGACCCTGTGACGTTCTCCAAAGACCATGAATCTCTACTACTTAAGGGTTCTCTGGATGGTAGCAACATAGCCTGGCTCAAAGATCACTTGCAGGAAGGATATTCAGGACTCATGGAGGCTGCAAGAGGCTGGGGTGGGAAACGCTGGCTTGGAAATGGAAAAGCAGTAAGGCAGCGCCCGAGGGCTGGGCGGCGGGGAGCACAGGCTGGTGATGCCCACTGTCCGCTCTGCCCTGGGGCCTCCCTTCCACTTGCCGAGTTACAGGAAGGTCACTGGGATTGAATGAACCAGGGTGGGGAGGAAGGATCAGTTGTCACCTGTCACTCCTGTCTGTTTAGTGATAAGAAGGCAATTTGAACCACTGTCCCACCTAGCCCATGCACAGTGGGGAGAGGTGATTCTGTGTACGGAAAACAGGCTGCTGCTAGGAAGAGAGGATTGAAAGACTCAGGTGAACATCCACTCTGGGTCCCTTTTGTCATGAAAATGTCTACAAAGTTGGGGGGGGGCAGGTTTTAGGCCCCCCGAAGCCTGTCCATAGACCCCTGGTTAACGACCGTTCGCCTAAAGAAATATGTTTATTCATATGAATGCCCAGGGAACGGGATTTCTGCAGGCTGTGATGTGGAGAGGTTGTTAATTGCAGGCCATGCAAATAGCAGAAACCTGTGCAGAGAGGGAAACCACATAGAAGATGTCCTTATCTGCCTCTCTGGGATAAACTGATGGTGAAAGCCCCGTCTCAAGGAAAATACTGGGGGCCAGGGTATGAGGCTCCTCGGCCACTCCCCTTCCATAGAGTCACCTCTGGGGTCTGACCACCCTAAGACTGATATTCAGCATAGTCAAGACTTGAAGGAAAAAAAAAGGCAGCGTAAAGTCTGTTAGGAGGGGAGAAGTCTCTAGGGCACAGGATTGCTAAATTAATTACACAGATGCAAAAATTCAAAGGAAGAAGAATTAGTCTGTTAAAGCTAAAAAAAAAAAAATTATGTTGTTTTGCTAAATACTGAAGTGCTTTTAGACTAAAGAAGACTAACCCTTTAGGAACATTTCATCCCAATTACTTGGGAGTCTTTGCTAAGAGAAGGAAGGAAGTTGCATGGTGCTGTTGTTTATTTTGTAGAGAAATAGCATGTTCTTCTGAAGCTATGGGTATTGTAGACAGCAGTGTCTTTGGGACCAGGCAGACGATTCTTTCAGGAGTGGAGAGAGGAAGGGACTGAAGTGAAAATGAGTGTAGAGGGGGCACAGAAAGAATCGATGCAATAGAGGAGGCAGCCATGTGGGAATGCAAGCCCAGGAGTGGCCAGCACGTCCAACAGAAAATAACTCAGGAATGTGTCTGGATTCCTGTACATTTCCCTCTAACTCATTACTGCTAACGTTGTAGTCAGATTTTAAAAGCACTGTCTGGGCTGATCAAAGCACACCTGTGGGACACTCCAGCCCCACCTGTTCTCTGGATCCTCTGGAGCAGGGTGGCTCTGGATCCACTTCTGTCTGAATGCTTGCCCGGTCTCTTGTGGCTCTAGATGCTTACGCATATTCTGTGGCCTTTATTTCCAAGGTCCTCTGTTATCTTAGTTGTAACACTAGCATGATGGTACCACCCATATCATGGAGTTGCTGTGGGGATTTTGTGCAAGCAGATATGGCAGGTACCTGGTGGCACTCAGGGGCTTGTCAGTGCCATAGGCATGGGGCGAGGCTCTCTCTTGTTCAGCACCCAGAATGATACCCGGCACGTAGTAGGACTCAGTGAATGTCTGCGCTTAATCAGTAGATGAATTATTAGATGTCAGACTCCTTTCAAGTAAACTATGTCCTACTAATTTCTTTATTGAAGTCCTAGGGAAGGAGTCGCTAAGGAATGTGTTCCCATAAGGAGTAATCTTCTAAGCAGTGGATATGGAAGCTCTTGGTGGGGAAGGGGTGGGTCGAGATGGGACTCCTGACCCAGGAAGTGCACGGAGGCAGATGCCAGTGGGGCACACAGAACCTGTCCAGCATGTTGCTTCATTTCTGCAGCAAGATTTGGGGGTTGTCCTGTCATAGCCCCTTCCCACCGCTCAGGGTGCAAAGGCACCTGCTTCCCCATGAAGAAGGTATCCCCGAGCTCCCTGATTCTGTGGTTCTGGGAGCTTCCTCTATACCTGATGAAACTTTGTCATACTCCATCTTATTAATGTCATTGCCTGACACAGTGGTGAATTCAGTCTGAAATACTGTCAGCTTGCAATTTTGAAATGAGTTAAAAATCACTGGGCTGCTTCATCAGCCTGAGTTAAAAATCCTGGGTTTGGGCTTGGCTTCCAATGAGGGTGACTTGTTAGGAGGGAGTGAGATGGCCCAGCGGGGCTGCCTTTGTGACAGCAGCTTTGAATTGGCATCAGGGCCTGTGGCCTTTGATTGGACAGGGCTCACAGAAGGGCAGACGATGTTTTTGTTTGTCAGAGGAAGGAACACACCAGGGAGATTTGTTGCCCATTTTAAAAACGATCGGGCATGAAGTGGATACTGTTTGGATTACAGAAAAACATATCTTCTCATTAGCTTTTTCAGGATCACAAAAGGCCCTATGGCTGGTGCAGCCCCAGCCAGTGGGATCTGATGCCAACAAATCTCTGTGACACATTTGCATAGGGAAGCAGTGTTCAGGACAGAGGGAGTCTCTTTCATTTCATCCTTTGTCTTCTCTTTTCATTCTGTTCGGTATCTTTACAAAGTGCCAGGTATGCATTTTCAGCTTGAATTCACTGAGTGGAAGGGGAGAACCTTCCAGTCACCAGCCTGCATTGGCTGCCTGGGTGATGATGGATGCTGAGTGGAGTGAGCAGGTTTCTGACATGGGAAGTGGTGAGGGTGGAGTGGGGATGAGGGAAATGGGCTGGGGAGACACTGGTGGGGGCTGCTGCAGACAGCAAGACCAGGCTGGCAGTAGGGGTGGCTTCCCCTGACTACTTAATCCATTGGGACTACTTAGCAGCTCTCGTTTGCCTCACTGTATGAAAATGAGCTGCTTAGCTTTTACTCCTAATGTCTCCTTCCTTCTTTCCTCCTGCCCTCCCTCCCTCCCTCCTTTCCTTCCTTCCTTTTCTTTCTTGTTATTCCTCTGTGAGAATGTCAGTTCCTTAAGAGCAAGGACTTTGTCTGTCTTGCCCATCTCTGAGTGCCCAGTGCTTTAATGGTACTTGGCATGTGAAATGAGTTTCATAAATATTTGCAGAATTGATGGGCCAAAGTCTTTCCTGTGTTAAATACAAACGTGCTTGTCTAGAGGCAGATGCTCCAGGGACTCCTCCAGCTCTGAACCTTTGTGACCTAGAAATGAAAGATTTCTCCAAAGATACTCCTGGTGCAGACAGTTTATTCAGCATCAACTGAGCGTATCCCTTGGAGTCGACACATGTCAGGGGATTTGGGGTTCAGAAGTGATGAGCCAGACTCGGTCCCTAGCCTCACAGAGCAAGACAAAGGACTGATTATGTCCGTGGGCTGGTGGGCCATTCATTCACTGACTCAACAATTGTTGTTATCCCCGGGATATTTCAGACTGTGTGGAGGTGAGGGGCAAGCAGGAGTGAGGAAGAAAGATACTGTCTGTAGTCTCCTGAGATTTCTACTAGGTTCAACAGACTTAGAGTCATGTTCCAGTTCTGTCACTGATTAGTTGCCTGACCTTAGGCAAGTTCTGATATGTTTTCTCATCTATCAACTGGAGATAAAATTAACCTCATAAAGTAACTGCAAGAAGGGAATGGGTCTTTGTATCAGACATTGCAGTCTGGACTCTAGAGGCATGAAAGCATAACAAGCTTTTGAAGGATACAAGTTGTCTGCTGTAACTGAGAGCAGAGTAAATATCGGAGGAAGAGGAGAAATTGGGCAGAGAATAGGAACTGAATTTTGGAAGAGAAGTTTGAGGCCAGATTGTGGAAGATGGTACATGAAGGTCTTTCTTTAATTTTTTTTTTTAATTTAAAATCCATAACTTTAACAAAAACAAGAACATCAGTTCTTCTCCTTTAGTGGGGAAAAAAAAACCAAAAAACTTTGCAGCCCTTATAGTATCTAAAGATGATTATCTCCCTACTCTGTCTTACCTGCTGGGTACCCAGTATTTATTGCTAAAGAATGAAAATGAAAGATTTTGCTCCTTGTGTTTATTCCACATTTGTCTTAGGAAACCTCATAGGTACTTGCCCATAATTTTTCATTGCATCTGTCTTCCGTATGCAGTTTAGACCTGATTTATATTTTACTTTAGCACTATCAGCCTTAGCTTAGAATAATGGAAGGGAGGGAATTGGCCCTTGAGCAGCGCGTTGGTGAAGAGACAGGCAGGAAAGAGGACTGGTTGTAAGCAGGGTTGGAATTTTGAATCGCTCAGCTTATTTGGATGCATGTGGAAAATTGTATTTCGAAATGATTGAACAGTGTGGGACACAAAAAACAGAGGAACATCAAGAATACACAAGATTTAAATGATCCGGCACTTACTAAAACCTACAGTGGGGGATGCAAGCATTCCTCTCTCAGCTTGCCGTGGTTTCTAATAGCTAAGAAGATGCCCCAAGAAACCTCAGCTCCAATCAGCACTAACTTTGTCATGATTGCCTCAATGTTAACAGTTAAGGAGTGGAATTTAATAACCTTGGGAGCCATCCCAAGAAAGCAGAAATGAATCTGTCCTAATTGGAGAAAGAAAGGACTTGGGAATGAATAGTCTCCGATTACCCATTTAGAAATCCAGAGCCAAGAGTTTCTGAAAACAGTGGGAGGGATGAAAGTGATAACAGCTTTAATTTTGATAGTTGTACCTGGAGAGCCACAAATGCTTCGTAGCTCATTTATAAACCTCACCCCATGCTTGGAACACTGAAGACTCAAAAAACTTTGGTTTCTGCAGGGTCAGTTCTCTAGAAAACCTCGGGATCTTTCCCGAGGGGGATAGTGATAGTCCTGGGACAGATGGCGTGGAGTGGGGGTCTCCTCCAGGGGGCACAGGATACTGTTTTGATTCATCCGTTTTAACTGGAGCTGCTTTCTGGTCTTTGCAAGAATGAACAATTTGCTATTGATTTTCCACCATACATATCAGTACCCTGGAGAGCTCTCTGCTTCCTTCTAGGACTCTTTAAACTCAGTAAATCCTTGAAACACTTCTCAAACTTTTCTACCAAAATGCCCCTAAGGGCAAGTAAGAGTAAATATCTACTTTCAGCCTCAGGAGGCACAATTCACTGTGAGCCCATACATTTTGGAAGCCTCTTTGATATGAGCTTATGTGAATTTTGCATTCTGGTCTGTGGTAGACAAGTGATTGTCTTAATAAAAAAAAAAAGTTTAAAATTATCTAAAATTACCCACCATCTAGTAAAATAGATGTTGCAGGGGTAGTCACTGTGAATTTGCATCCTCCTTGGCCCACCGTAGTCTGAGAAGCAAGGGCTAGATTAGATTGTGAAAAGCAGAAAGAGGAGACGGGGCTGTGATAGATACATATGGTGTGGGGACTGCCTATTTTTCATTGATTTTTAGGCTTGTTGGGAGTGTCCAGTGAATGAACACCATGTTGCTTAACTCAAGCTTGTTGCAGAGCTTCTACTCCTGAGAAGGCAACATGGCACAAAGCTCTGAGAGGTCATTTGAGCATCTGGGGTAGGTTTTCCCCGCAGTCTTTACTGTTCTGGTTTCAGTTAACACCTGCTCCTGTCTGGCTTCTGTAGGTCAGGATGGAAAGCAATCTGATGGATGCCCGCTAGCTCATGATCCAAATGCACCAACTTTGCCCACCAAACCTGCCGGGCTGAGCCTTGCTGTCCATTTATCCCCAAGCCCTTGGCTGCTGGGATCAACACTGTTTGCTAGATTCTCTCTCCTTCATTATTCTCTTTCCATCACCACCCCCCACCCCCACCACTATCTTTTTACCAGTGGTTCTTGAATGTAGGCTCTTAGGATACCTTATCACTCAAATCCCTTGATTCTCCAGTAGAATTGTTCAAAGCCCAAAGACTTTCTCTCAAAAAAGGAAAAAAAAAAAGTATGACCATGAAGGTTGTGCTCTTAGTGAATGTAACGTAAGGGAAGGAAAGATTTTATTCTTCATTTCCAGACCTTACAGTCTCTGACATGAGACAAAGCAGAGCACAGCTCCACTCGAGATACAGAATGCCTCAGTTGTCATGCATTGGCCTCAGCGGTGGTGCAAATCTGGTTAATCAGCAGAGGGGTTCTGGGTCAATTGGACCTGAGCTTGATGCTCAAAAAGAAGCTTTCATGCTTCTTCCTATGGAGATGAATCTCACATTTGAGCCCGGAAAGGCTAAATAGCATCACAGCACCAGGATCTTGAGTCTCTGAAATGCTTGGGGTCCCCGCCCTAGGTGTACATTCCCTTTATCTGAAGAGCTGGTAAGAGGATGATAACATGGACCATATGTCAAGCTCTGCGCTCAGCACCTTTCACACATATCTCATCAGGTCCTCACAACACTCCAGTGAGGCAGGTCTGTCTGTCTGCAACTGAACCCTAACAAGGTAAGTGACCCATCAAGATACATTGATAGGAAGCAGCCAACTGTGCCTCTCCTCTCAAACTCATGCCTCTCTGATCCAAACCCTTGGGCAATATTCTAGATACAATAATTTTTTTTTTAATTAGTAGAGTTTTTAAATTTCCTCATTCTACTATGGTCAGCTACTATGGCTGCAGTATAATGTAGAATCATGCTCATTAGCACTAAAGGAGTTAGTTCTCTGAGAAAAGCTACGTGTTTTATAAGAGCTTTAATTGCTTTGAAGTGAGGCCCAGGTACGAAAGCTAGATTTTATGAGCTGTAGAATTCTTAGAACTCTTTTAAGTATACCTTTTTTTTCCTGGAAATATTTGATTTTTATTGTGCTTTTTATATCCTCTTATTTTCCGAGGTTATGGAACTGGTCTCAAGTAGTTCTGTCTCCTTTGTTCATAAATGTCTGATGAATAATTTCTGTCAATTACAGTGAAATAAAACCCAAGAGCTTTCGCTATTACAACATTTTAGTAAATTCTGGCCATTTTAATGGATGAGAAGGTTAAGACTTCTCTGTGCACGGTGTCCTGTCCCTCTATAGAGAGCCACGACTATTCTCAGGTCTATCGATCACGCTGCTTTGTCTTGTCCCATGTCACCACCAGGCATCCTGAACATCCCCAGTAATATGGACCATATACATGCTTCACAAAACCCACTCACAGAAGGAACCACAAGGCTCACTAGTTCCATGTTGTTTCTTATGTCAGAGACAGAAAGAGAGAAAGTTAAGTTCACTGGACATCAACACTGACTTGGAAAGAAACTTTGACTTTGGTATTCATTATAAAAATCACATAAGTTTATTCACATATCCAAGCATTTGGCTTTGACTTCTCTTGGTACCATGTTCTCTTCACAGAAGGCAGTCCTCTTGGGGATCCTATGGGTGACATGATTCTCAGGGGAGGTGGACAGAGGGGTTCTGTAAGGCTCCTGCTTGGCACTGTAACCATTACTTTTATCCCCTCTTCTCGTGAGTGGTGTGGTGGCTCCAAGTATCACCTTTGTTGTGAGACTCACCTAGATTGAAATCCAGAGTTACCAGCTGTGTGACCACGGACAGGTTACTCAACATCGTCAATTTCCTCATGAGTTCATTCATACTAAACTGGTCTCTGTATCAGTTACCTCAGTGGTGAATTAGAATAATAGTACATTATTCTGCAGGTTGGTTGATGTCACCGTCTCGGTTGTCAGCCCCCTGATGGGATGATGCTTTATGTAATAAAATGCTCTTTTCTTCCCTTTTCCCACCTCAGTTCTTTTCCTCTCCTCTCTGTTTTCTTCCTCTCCTCCATCCCTCTTTTGAAGGGAAATCAATTTCTTGGTGAAAATGCAGAGTGAGGGTCCTTTCCTTCAGCATTCCAGAGCAGCTAGGGGGTGGGGGAAGGCACTGAATAAAAGTTTTAAGAAAGGGACACTGACTAATAACATTTTGTGGCCTGTGATTTTATGACGCCTATTTTCACAGCTGCTCTAGTGAACACATCTTAATGCATTCATGTCAAATGATCAGGATGTGTAAATTAGCCATGTTGGACTTATCGGTTTGCTCATAGTGTCTCATTTTGCACATGAACGGCAGTGGAGAGCAGGCAGGAAGGAGGGGGGTGTTAAAGCTCTTCCCCACCACTGCTGTTCCAGCCCCAAACAGTACATCCTTAACTCTTACATCTCAGAGGCAAGAGTGCTGTCATCTCCCAGGGATAGAAACTTGCTCTTGCCTCCAGCGATGGTCATGACTCATTGTCTCCCTGATGTAGAGATTCTCCAGGAAGCTGGAGACTGTGCCTTTTGTAGACTGCTGAATGACAGGCTGCAGTGGTGGTGGCCTGCAGGCACAGGCAGTCTGCATTGATTCACAGCTTATCTCAGGGACAGCCCCAGAAGACAAAGGACATTCCGGAGAAGCTGAGGGCCCTGGTGTGTGAGTGGTAGAGGCTGGGGCTGGTGCTTCTTTTCAAGGAAGCAGGATAGGAAATGGAAAGCACGTCTCCTTTGGATGTAGACAGCCCTGATTTTGAGGCTTTGCCACTTATTAACCATGTATTGTCAGAAAGCTACTTATCCATTTCAAATCCATTTTCTCATCTTTACCTTCCTCTTTCACTTAATATACCATAAACATCTACCTATGTTAATACATATAAACCTACTTTTTAGTATTCCTTTTTAGTAGCAGGACAATATTTCATAAATGGATGTCTTGTGATTAAGATAACCATTTCCCTGTAGATGGTGTTGTGGACTAAATGCTTATGTCAAAGCCATAATCCTCATTGTGGCTGTATTTGGAGAGGGAGTCTTTCAGGAAGTAATTAAGGTGAAATGAGGTCTTAAGGGAGGCACCCCGATACAATAGGACAGGGATCATTATCAAAGGAGGCATCAGAGAGCTTGCTTGCTCTGTGAGTCAACCTAGAGAAACCCATGTGAGGACACAGTGAAAAGGTGGTTGTCTGTAAGCCAGGAAGAGAGCCCTCACCAGAAACTGGGGCTCTCATCTCAGCCTGTCAGCCTCCAGAACTGTGAGAAAATAAATTTCTGTTTTTCTAAGCCACCCAATCTCTGGTATTTTGTAGCAATCTGAGCGGATGGATATAGATGAACATTCAAGTTGTTTACAGTTTCCCCTTATTGTAGACCATAAAGATATGTTTTTGCCTAACACTTTCATCTGCTAGGTCATTGGATATTTCTTTTTGCCCTTCTTTCCATTTATTATTAAAGTTTTCATACGTATCAAAAGTTGAGGGAATGATAAACACCTATCTTACCTATGTTTTATGGTTGTTAGCAATTAAAGACATGGTTGAAAAATTGCCCTCTTAAAAGGCTTTTCATAGTTTATACCATCTCCTGCAAACACACACAGACTACTATAAGAGAGAGGATACTTTTAGTTATAATGTTTTCAAACCCTTTAAAGGGAAAGAAAAAATCTCTTCCCAGGAGAGTACTTCTGGTTGGAAGCACTTTTTTATTCTCTTCCTCTTTGTGCTTATCTGTCCTCTGTCCCTGCCCACTTCCATCCTCCAGTTTTTAGACACACACATCCAGCCTTCTGTATTACTCACCTGTCCTGTTTAGACACACGGCCAATAGCCCCTTTGTTCAGTCTCAAAGAGCATGGCCAAACCCTTGACATGAAAGCTGAGAACAGAGACAGAGTCTTTCCAATCTGCCATTCTTCCGTGGTTCCAGCAAAATCCTATGGGTGGAATCTTCTGCTTTGTATTCAGTGAGGCTATGTCGTCAGCTAGTAAACAAGCCCCTCTGGAGAGGTGGGGGAAGCAAGATGCATGCATGGGTTACCATGGGGACAGACAAGCCATAATAAATGTTTGGGATCTTAGCTTGACAAGATTTTAGCAGTTTGGAGTAATTTCATTGTCAATCATCCATTAAGTCACTCCTAATGAATCACTGGGAGTGTCTTTGCTCTTCAGAATGAACCTCACATGAGCATGATTTGGGCAGAGAGCAACCTTAAAAGGAACAGGGAGACAGCAAACAGTCATTAATTTGTCAACTCTTTGTGAATTGAGTGGCCTTTTGTCAGAGGAAGTTTACAGAAGTCACCGGAGAGGACCGTGGGTTCATATGGTGGTTTTAGATGAAATCTTGACTTCTTGGTTTTACCAGGTAGCCTGGTTGCCTTCCAGAATCCTGTGCAGCTTCATGGCCCCAGGGAAGGCGGTCATGGAGGTTCCTCAGAGGAGGAAAGGGGTCACTAAGAGTTGACCACTGAGCCCTCTACTCTGACACTGCCTCTCATTTGCAGTGTGAGAGTGTGCAGTGTGTCTGTTCTTATCAAAGGACCACTTTCCATGTAAAATGTATATATAAGGTTTTCTACCCCCTCTCCACCAGCCTCAGCACAGGAGGGGGTGCCATGCTTGTCATCACTAAGAAATTTGGTGGCCATGGTCCCCCAAAGTCTTCATTGTGGTGTCAAGGTCCCCCCATGATGACACTGCCGTCTCATCCCATGCCTGCTCTAGCCTGCTTCCAGCCTGGTGAAATGTTGCCATTCCCCAGACTTGCCACCATTTCTCTTACATCTGAAAAGGGAATTTCTTTTTCCCTGGAGTCTTCTTCCTCATCCTACTACCTGGGTTAAACCCACTTTTCCATAGATAACAGTCTGTCCGGGAAGTCTCACCTAACCCACTGAAAGGCTGGATGTGGTACCTTCCTTATCTCCCTTAGTGTACAGAGCTTACTCTCATATTACCTGTCTCCTCTGTTGAGCTGTGAACTTCCGGAGGGCAGGAATGACATCCTGTTCACTCTAGAAGTGCCAGCCTAAAATTTGCTCTGCAAATGTTAAAGGAGTAAATAAACTGTCACATCCCCAGGTAACTCTCAGGGACCCATTGTTCAGCCCACAGAATGGAACATCCTCTCATCCCAGCATCTTTGAGGTGGAACCCTGGTCTGCTCTTCCAGGTATTATAACCATTTGCCAGTGAGCTTATAGGATGTGCTTAAGGACAGCAAAAAGACTTGATTTAGAATTTTAAAGTCAACATAGCTAATTAAAAATTACCTCATACTGAAAAATAAGTTCTGAAACAATTATAATAATTAAAATATCACTACCTTAATTGAGACCAAGCAGTGAGCTTAAAAAATAAAATTAAAAAAACCTTACATGAAGCCTGTAATTAAGTGGCTTTTGAATTTGATGTTTTTCAGCTTGACAAATTTGTTTAAATTAATTCATTCTTTTTTTCCTTTGAAAAATGTTTTGTAAAAATTATTGAAAAAATTAACTGGACATGTATCCTATGCCAGTTGACACTTGATTGGTTTTTGTGAATGGGCAGGAAAGATGCAATTAACCTTCTGTGGGTACCTGTTGGGCATACTCTCTTGCTTGAATCCACATGAGTCCTGCAGGTATTTGATAGAAATGGAGGGAGCAGGGCTTTGGCATCTTGTGGGGATTGCTGAGTCTTATCACCAGGCATGCGCTAGGGGAGAGAGAAACTTGGAGCACAGTCTGTAGAAACCATTAGCGCCTTGACAAGGAGGCTTCTGCCCCTGGTCAGGGTTATCACTCACTCTCAGCCCTCTGTCACTGCCTTCTCCCCTGCATGGTTTCCCTCCACCTTATTAAAGGGCCTCTCAAATACCACTTATTATTCTGGTCTCCTATTATTTCTTCTAGAAAGTGGAGCCGCACTGCCCTGCCCAGTACAGGTGTGGGTGCCTGTCAGTCACCACAGCCTCAGGGGTGCTGGAAAGAGCATATCAGAGAGGCAGCATTTACATGGAAGTGGCACACTCCATCACCATCTTTACCCCCTTTCAATCCCAAGTCTGCTGTTTTGCAAAAACAAGATGCGTCCTGGTGATTAAATAAACGCCGACAGCTTGATTTGTTACTGTTCTGTTGTTCTGTGAAGTTCATTTACTCTAAATAATTCCCATACATGTTTGAAGTATTCACAACCTGGTAATTAATTTTTAGCGGTCTTGATTTCTATATGCAAATTGTTAAGTAAGTATGCGTATAGAGTTAAATAGCTGATGATTTTTATTTATTAGTATTTCTGGTTGGAGGTTTTTTTAAAATTTTCTTCTTTTTTTTTTTTTTTTAAAAGAAATGTTAGCTTCAAGAATTGGAGGAGCAGGAATTTCCCTGATAATCCACAGGTTAAGACTCCATGCTTCCAAAGCAGGGGGTGTAGCTTCAGTCCCTGGTCTGGGAACTAGGGACTATGTGTACTATGCTGCACTATGTGGCCAAAAGAAATAAAGAGCTATCGTAAAAAAATTACAAAAAAGAAAACAAAATAATTAGAGTAGGGTGATCTATCAGTTCAGTTCAGTCACTCAGTCATGCCCAACTCTTCGAGACCCGATGAACCGCAGCATGCCAGGCCTCCCTGTCCATCACCAACTCCCGGAGTCCACCCAAACTCATGTCCATTGAGTCGGTGATGCCATCCAACCATCTCATCCCCTGTCATCCCCCTCTCCTCCTGCCCTCAATCTTAGTATTAGCTTAATGGTAGAGTAACAGATGGCAAGGTTGTAGAAAGAAAATTGACGGCCACTGACCACATGACTCCTTTGAGGGGTTGCTGCCTTCAGAGGGGGTAGGCAGAGGGCACAATTGCCCATGGTGGGCATCCTCCTATTCTTGGGGGGATATCGAGGCCATGTGACCCAGCCTTGACGGCACCAGCCCCCCTGGATACCCCTTGCTTTTATTCCTGAAGACTCAGCCTGCCCTGGAGGCCTCTCAAGAACAGGTGCACCTGGGCTCAATAGTTGGTGTGAGATAGGGCCCCACATCAGCCTTTTTTCATCATACAGTTTTTATATTTATTATTTTATATGCTGGGGCTTCATTGCCATGAGGGTTTTTCTCTAGTTGCGGAGAGCAGGGGCTCTCTTCCGTTGTTGTGTGGGCTTCTCACTGCAGTGGCTTCTCTTGTCGCAGAGCAGGGGCTGTAGGCGTGCAGGCTCAGTAGTTTTGGCACACAGGCTTATTTGCTCCCTGGGATATGGGATCTTCCTGGATCAGGGATCGAACCTGTGTCTCCTGCATTGGCAAGCAGATTCTTTACCAATGAGCCACCAGGGAAGCCCCACATCAACCTTTTTTAGGAGGCTCCGGGTGCTTTTCATGCCACTGGTGTATCGTGTTGAGGAGTTTGGGTTCTGGAGTCAGCCGACCAGGTGTTGTATACTGAACGTCCTTCTCGTCTGCTTTGTACAATGGACACAGGAGCAGCAGACACCGCTGTGGGTGTTTGTGTGAGAATTAAGTACAGTAATCCAATTAAGGGCTTAGTTCACTGCCTGCATGTCAAAAGCACTGGGTACGTGTGAGCTATCGTTCTGGTTATTATGAAGGCTTATTATTCATTCTGGGAATGAAATCCAGACACACAAAATAACAGACACCTAGGAGGCACTTAACATGTTCCCAAGTTTGTTGGCAGCAAAGATGGACTTATTTCACCCTAATGACAACCTACAGCAATAGTAGGGACCAGTTATCCCATTTCACAGAAGAGAAAACTGAGGTAGAGGTTAGGAAGGAGTGGAGGCAGCGTTCACTTGGATCACTGTGTCTAGAGGCTGTCCTTCCTGCTCCACTCAGCGGACTCACTTTCCTTGAGATCTCACTATTCACTGTGGTCATCTGGACCTCAGTTTGGATGGCACATGTCTGTGAAATTGACTGCTAAAGCTAAAAGAAGCTTAAGTTGGGCGATAAGACTTGTCACATAGTCCTGCATATTTTGACATCCATTGCCCTTGGCCGGCCTGGTGTTTTTCATCTCTGAGATCCACTCCAGTGGCAATCTCACAGGGTCTACGACGCTTGGCACCTGTCAGGGAAATACTTCACTTGGTTCCTGTGGCTGAGGCTGCCAGAGGCCTGGTCCCCATGTTTCTTCAGGGGTCTGATCCGCATATTTCTTCAGGCCCCTAAGTGTCTGTCTTCATCCTGTGGTGACTGAGAGTGTGAGAAGGGCAGTAAAGAACTGGCATGGTCATTCTCAGTGGTCATCCAGATGTCATGAACTGTTAGCTCTGTGCTGTGTGTGTCTTGGAGAACGAGTCACAGCTGGCTTCACTGGAGCCCTAGGTGGGGGGTTGGAGGGCAGTGTACAAGGAGAAGGCTGCTGTCCTGAAATGCACCAACCTCCTGGCTCCTCATGAGGACATCCCAGGAAGCCAGAGAATTCTGCCTGGAGCCAGGAGGTTCCTGCTGCAAGTTTCTGGAAGGCCCAACCTGGGAAGGCTCTGAGGCCAGACACAGACCCCTGCCATTCACTTTCCAGAGGGGATGCCTTTAGCTTAAGAGCTCAGAGTGAGCGCCCTGTCCCTGAAGCATCTCTCTCTCCTGCAGTCCATTTCCTGCTGCTAAATGCCAGGCAGCCGGGCACACCCACCAGGGAGTAGGCTCCACCAGGTGACTCCCCTGGAAACAAAGCCTGAGTCTTTTTGCTCACCTGACTGGCCTGGAAATGCACCCTGGTTTCTGTTTGCAGAAGCTGAAGCTGTTGCAGTGGAGGGAGCCTCCTTGAGCAGTTCAAGCCCCAGGAAGAAATACCTTCAGACGTAGTGTGTTCAGGTCCCTTGTGATGTTCCCTGGGGCCTTCGGAAGAAAACGATTGAGATTCTAGGGCTAGGTGGCCTGACAGGAATCCTTACTTCCTCAAAGGGCAGAGTGTTCATGACCGCTGAGGGGCCCCAGGGTTGAGAGGGCATGGTATTAATATTTCTTAGAGTCGTTTTGCTTTCCCTACTCGGGATGCAGATTTGTTTAAAGGAACGTGTGTTGGGGGAGGACGTGGGAGCGTGACCTCGCCTGGCTGTGGAGGGCAGGCAGGACAGACTGACCACCTGATAAGCTTTTGGCCCCGGAGCTGGGAGATGGCACTATTGCTTTTGTTTTGCAGAGAGCTCCCTGTGGCCTCTCTGCTCTGAGGAGCATGTGCATCTCAGCCTGTGGGGTGCTGCCTGGCCAGGGGCCGGCTACTCTGCCTGTTCTAGAAAGTGCTGCCGTATATGATGTGCTGGCTCTGAAGACCCTTCTCCAGTGACTCGGCTGAATCAGTTCCACCCTTGTTATTCCCACCCCCAAAGCCCACACTTTCTATTCAGATGGAATATCTGAGGGTTCCCCAGACATGCCTCCCCACCCTGGAGTATGCCTGACTGCTCTGCCTAGCTTGCCTTTTCTCATTTTGCTTTTTACCATCCTGCCCATCCCTCAAGATCCAACTCACATATTAATGCTTCATTAATCCTTGCCCCAGAAATTGATCTCTCTTATTCTTTCAAGCTCTGTTATCATTTTATATGCCTGTCATGGCCCTTTTTTAATTCTCCCCTGCACAATAAATATTTATGTGTCAGCTTTTTTCCCCCACCCAATTATATCACAAGTTTGTATGGCTCATAACTGTCTTGTAAATCCCAAGATTCTTCACAATAGGCTGATGGATGCTCACAGTGCATGTTGATGGAACTGAAGCCAAAACTCTCCATCCTCTGGGACATTGTGTATTATAGGAAATAAGTAAAATTGGGTGCAAAGTCATATAAAGCAGTGACAGACAAAGAACCAAAGAGTGCTATGTAGCTTTTGGTCCTTGGAATACACAGGGTTCTAAAGTAATTCCTGGCCAAGATGAAGATACTGAAACTCCCAAAGCACAAAAGAATCACTATCCTGATGTTGAAGAAAAACACGTGGCATAGACACAGAATTCCCCCTGGTTTGGGTTTTTATTCTAATTCCCTCCAGCCTGAGTAAACAGTGAAGAGTGCAAACACATGGTCTGTTTGTTTCCCACTTGTTTGTTTGAGTATAAGTATAAATTAAATTTACCTGGAGGTTCTAACTCTTCTCTTCTTGCTTTTTTTTGCCTCAGCCCTGGACCCGTCCAAAGATCCCTGCCTGAAGGTGAAATGCAGCCCTCACAAGGTGTGTGTGACCCAGGACTACCAGACCGCCCTGTGTGTCAGCCGCAAGCACCTGCTCCCCAGGTAAGCCAAGGGCTCCAAAGTGTTCTCCAGCCACCAGATCTGGGGTACCTGACCTCTGGCAGGGGGACAAGGGGGAGGCGGGAGACAGGTGTTTGATCTGTGTCTTATGTGGTACACAGTACATGCAGTCTTGCTGTGGTATGCATCTCAGTTCTCAAACACATTTGCAAAGAAAGTTAACCTTTTAATTTCCTTTGAATCAACTTTATCTGACTCTGAGCCCTCATCCAAGCAGATGAACAGAAAACCCCTTCCTGGTCATTGTGGGGGGCTGTTCCTCCTCCTTGGATGACCTCAGGATCCAGGAAGTTTCTCTTTAGTCTTCTGGTTGTCATAGACATCCACCCCATGATAATCCTTGAAGGTCCCTTGAAGTCAGAGTTGGGGGTTTATGTGCTTCAGTGCTCCATGGGATGTGGGAATCTTTGCCAGGCTGAGAGTCCTGGTTTGGGGTCCTGCTCCTCAAGACAGCCACACCAGTATTCCCCCTGAGAACGTGTCTTCCTGTTTCCTCAGGGCGAAGCCCCTGATGCCCCCTTCCCCAGCTCAGGGGGAAGTCTCTCCCTTCATCTTCAGGGGTGTGAAAGCCTCTGTCCTGTAGCCCCGCCCATTCTGAGCATCTCCTGAGCTTCGTGGTGGTTGTTTAATTGCCCAGTCATGTCTGACTCTCTGCAACACCATTCATTGCAGCACACCAGGCCTCCCTCTCCCTCACCATCTCCCGGAGTTTACCCAAGTTCATGTTCATTGCATCGGTGATGCCGTCCAGTCATCTCATCCTCTGGCGCTCTCTTCTCCTTCTGTGCTCAATCTTTCCCAGCACCAGGGACTTTTCCAATGAATTGTCTGTTTGCATCAGATGACCAAAATACTGGAGACTAGGTTTTTACAAATGAGCCTTTGAATTCAGGCTACTTCTGCCTTCAGTCCTTCAGAAATGCTTGAAGTAAGAAAACACACAGACACACACACACATGCACACACCCAACAGGCTTTCTTCAAGAATGGGGTTGGATGGGATGGGGGTGGGAGAAGGGTGATTTCAGTGCCATTCCCGCCGTTGTCCCTGTGCTGACCCTACAGTGGAGAGGTGCAGCAAGAGGCATTGGAGTTCCACAGGCTTAGATGTTATCACTTGGATTTGGCTACTTTCTCAGCCAGTTACCTGCACTGCACCGTAAACTTAGGCAAAGAAGAGTAGCTTTTCTGATAAATCTGCCTTGTTATAACTTTTGCCCTTTGGTTAGTTCCAATTTGACCCTAGGACCATGCAGAATGAGTCCCATCCCATCTCTTTAGTTCTTGAAGCCTGAGCAATGCTTGCCCCTGTGGCTGCTCCTTTGGGGCCATGCTTTTGAACATGTGTGGGGAGCTCCCATGCTCCGGCAGGCAGTCCAGCAGTGAAGCAGCACTTGGGGTGGCCTGATAGCACAGAGCAGAGCCCTCAACCCCTCTGGCCCTGCAAACCCAGCACCTGCAGCCTTAAACCTGGTCTCTGTAATCACCTAACAATAGTCAAGTTTTGTCTCCAGAAGACTGGGACTCAAGGTATTATAATATGCTTTGCTTTTCCCCCGTGTTCTCACTGGAATTAAAGCCAGATCTCACCCCTGAACCCTATCTAGCAAATGCCAGGCATTGTGCTCAGAACCTATATCCTTGAATTCCTCCAACGATTTTGTCAAGTTGGTGCTTATTTTTGTCTTCGTTCTAAAAATGAGAGAACTGAGGCAGAGAGAGGAGTTGGTCATTTGCTTGTATAGTTAGTAAGCCGCAGCTGTGTCGGAAACTGTCGAGCTCCAAAGCTTATGTTTTTCGTCAGTACGATGCATTGGACACATAATTTGATCTGTTTTGTCTATCCACTCATTCCTTGTCATTTAGCAAAAAGGTATTAGGTACCTACTATGTGCCAGGCCTGTGTTAGGCCTTGAGGCTGCAGAGGTAAATAAGAGACCCTATTTCTACTCTCAAGGAAAATCTAGATCACTGCAGAGTGGGATGTGAAAAACAGTTTTTTTTGCTGCTGTTCTTCAAAAGTCCTTCTAAGGCATATGTACCCTAAGAAAGCTCTCCTAGATTCTCCTGCCACACACGACTTCTTCATTCTCTGAAGGACAAACAGTGTGGTCTCTTTTGCTGCAAATACCAACTACTCCTTGCAATAGGGTTGTGTTGTTCAACCTTCTGGTTTTATGTGTGTGTGTGTGTAACATGGACAGTCCATTCCCTGTTTCCTCCTGGAATATAGCCCTGTCTGTAAGTCCCAGACAAGAGACTTTTTGTTATGAGCTCAAATCTGCTTGAGACAGAGGCAGCAACCTCACTGGTATTCAGGCACATCTAGGTGCAAATGGCACTTTTCTGGGCATGCCATGTTTCTGTTTGGAAACACCACCACTTTTTTGCTTGTGTTGAAAGTGTTCTCCTCATCTCTGGCATCTCTTGGTGGCTACAGAGTTACAGTGGCTAAGATTTGGGAATAAGACCATTCTAGGCTTCATTCCCAGGCTGGCTACTTTCTAGCTGTGTGACCTGGGCAAGTTACTTGACCTTTCTGAATCTGGGCTTTCTCCACTCTAGCTTGGGTTTAAAGAAAGTATTTATCCCCTTCCTCTTTGCCGTTTGCTGGGATACATCCTTTAGTAATTCTTGCAGAGAGGGTCTATGGGTGGTAAGTTTTACTAATCCTTGTATAAAACGTTTTGTGTGTATTTTTTGGTGAGAGCTCAGAAAGACAGCGGTACATAGTTTAGTGTCACATAATGACAACTAGTCTTACGGTGACTACAACAGTTGCGGTAATAGATATTACTATTGTCTGATTCATTCTGGAAGGCCAGGCAGAAAACCCCTCATTTGCATGCTCCTGAGAATAAGTAGCTCACTCCAGGCGCCCTGCCCACTGTCTTGTTCTGGCCTTTGGATTTCCTGCCCACGGAAGCCTGCTGCCCGCTTTGTGATTCACGGCAGGCGAGGAGGTGGACAAAAACTGCATTTCTGATGATAGGTATCATTCATTGACTGGAAAAGCAGCCCAAAGAGGAGGCTCTGACTGAGGGGCATGCTACATCCTCCTCAGGACTGGGGAGGTGGCCGTGTCCAGGGGGTGCTCTGTGGTGGTGTTCTCTGCAATTGTACCTGCCTCCCCTCCCCTCTGGAGGCTGAATTACTCAGCCCTTATCAGCCCAGTGCACACCTCTTCTTGGGTCTTGGACATCTTCCTGGATGAAACATCTGTCCTTCCACATTATACTTCAGGGATCCCCTCTGACCAGGGAGGCCGTGTTGACAACTCTTATTTATTCATCAATCAGGGAAGTCATCTTTCTCTCTGTGAAACATCTGTAGGCAATCCCGTCAGGCAGTCTGGCCTCTGCAGCAGCTCAAGGGGTAAATCCCGCCCGCCAGACAGTCAGGACCATGCACACATGGAGAGGCGGCTGGTCGGCCTGGGGCTGCTTGTGAGGCGGCGGACTTGGGTTGTCTTTGCAAGCAAGTTGAGATGGGAGGACTGTAAGCCCTTCCACAAGAGAAATTCACTAGCTTTCTTTGCCCTTGGAGACTGAGTGGAGACGCGGTTTGACACACACATTTGTGACCACCTGCTGTCAGGGTGGCTGGACAAGCAATTTCAGTGCAAACACTCCCTCAGTGTTAGAATGGTATTGGGCTTGTGGCTGGTTTCATTGAGAGACTTCAGCTAAACTCAGATTCTCTTTGGAAATTCTGCATTTTATCTCTTCCTGCTGTTGAGCTGTATTGAGTAGGGTGGGGAGAGGGTTAATTCTTGGTAGCATGTTCATCTTTTAGGTGCTCTAAGAGGGCTATTGATGCACTTAAGAGCAGGGGGAAGGAAACCTGGGGTCACGAAAGCTTCCCTTAGGTGACTTTTTCTTAACATTCTAATTTATTTTTGATATTACGGTAATTGAGGCTCATTACAGAAAACACTGAAAAATATAGACAAATAAAAAGAAACAGGAAACAAGCCATGGTCATAGAATCTAAAAATAGTAATTAAAATAATCCAGCACATTGCTTTCCATTCTTTCCTCTACTTTTGTCCATTGATTTGTTTTTGTCAAAACTTGCTTATCGAGTGGTGTTTATTCTGTATATAGCAATTTGCATTGGGTTCTCTTCAATTGATATTTACAGATAAGTATTTTATGATACCACAGCACTTTACAGATATAAATCTTAGTGATTATATAATGTACAATACTAAAAATAACTTGAAATGGATCACAGACCTAAATATAAGAGTCGAGATGATAAAGCTTTTAGAAGGAAGCAAGAGTAGTAACCTTGGGATTGATAAAGATTTCTTAAACAGAGCACAAAGAAACCATGAACTATAAATGCCAGAAAAAAAAGAGAAAATCACCAAATTGGATTTCATCAAAAGTGAAAACTTTGATCTTCAAAAGACACTGTTAGACTAATAAAAGGACAAGCCACACTGGGAGGAAATATTTGCAAAACATATGTCCAACAAAAGATTTGTTTCTAGAATATGTAATGAAAGCATATGTCCATGTAAAGGCTGACTCACAAATGTTCATAGCAGCTTTACTTGTAATAGCTAAGAGCTGGAAACAGCCCAAACGTTCAAACAGGTGAACAGATAACAAGTTGGGGTATATTCATTTCAATGGAGTAATATTCAACAATGAAAAAAGAGAATAAGCTATTGATACATGCTACAGAATGGATGAATCTCATAATAATTTTGCTGAGTGACAGAGGACAAAAAATGTGAATTGTTTGATTTTTGTTTATATGGCATTGTGGTGGATATAAGCTAACCATTGGTGACAGCAGATCATGGTTTGTTTTGGGGAGTAGGTCATTGGGGTGCCTGAGCAGTCTTTAATGTTTGATAATGCAAAGTGGACCTTGGGGAAACAGTTAAGTCAAATTCTGATCTTAGGTGCCAAAGATCCTATTGGCAAATCAGTTTAGGGAAGAAGAGTTTTTAGTACAGCTGTGTGTTACTCTTTCTAACTTAAGTTTTAAAAATACTCTCAGCTCTTCCTAAAGAGAATACCCTCTTAGGGTATGATTGATGAAGAAATGGACAGAAAGTCATACTACCTGCAGAGGGATCTGCTCTCAGGAATTCACTGCCAGTGGGATGGCTCATTCTGATTTATTGTTCTGGGTGGGCGAGAGATGGGGAGGGCTTCTCCCTACAGAGCGCTGAACATTGATTTTGCCTCTCTGTTGCCATTGATTTTCATTTGGAGAATGGAAAATTGAAGCATTTGTTTTAAATCTTCCAGACAAGCTGCATTCTCAAATTCTGCACGTGCATCGTGAGTGACAGGGAAGGATGTCAGGGTGGGACTCTCAATGTCTGAGTGTACCCTTGGAAGCCTTCTGGGAGCAGTGGGAACTAATCTGTTTTTAAATACGGAGCCAACAGCTGGTCTTCCCAGTGGGCCAGGCCCCTCTAACGTAATGGCCCTTTATCTCTACTTCCTAATTAACTGGAATAACAACGAATTCTCGGCACCAGTGAAGAATTCAGATCCAGTTGAGGCTGGCAGTGCAGTGGACCAATCTGAGAGCTCTCTGTCTTTTATGTGAACTTGAAAAACAGAATCAAAGTATCTGAGGTCAGAGAGAAGTACATCACAGGATGTGCCTCAAATACCAAACTCTCAGAGGATATTTGAAAGGATGACGGTTATTTCATCTCAGTTTTGTTTTACAACAAAGCACTGCCTCCTGCTACAGGGCCTTTGAACGGGTTGATTATACACACACGTGTCTGTCTCAGTTTGGGAGACACACAGCCACGTGGAAGGCAGGTGATTCCTTGGTATCTGAATGGCGTTCTGGTGCTTCACAATTCCAGGCATTGTTTCCAGTTACCAAAGTGTAATCATGCCCACATTCCTTACTATAATTTTGTATGTATGCCACTCATGCCCTTTCTCCGAGGGGCCTACGAATTGCCTTGTGTTCTATGCTAGCCTTGAGGGATCTTTGTTTGCCATGTTGTCTAGGTAGGGTGCTAATGAGGGCTTGATGCTGTTTCTAGGCTATTTGTGGGATACGTGCAGTGGAGTTTTGAGTGTGGGCCCACTTCTGAATCAGTCACCTTTCTAAACAGAAAACCTACCACTGTGGTCTGTTGTTTTGCAAATCCCTTGCCGTGGGTGCTGAAGAAAACAGAGAGAGAGTGGTTGGCCCCAGAGCTGCCACTTGCTGGCCACCTACTGTTAACCGACCAGGGTTCTTGGCCTTCCCAATCAGAAATTGACTAGAGGCCAGACAAGAAACTCAGGCAGAGCTTTACTGGGGCCTCTACTGTAGCAGGAGGGAGCAAAAATAAAACAGTTTCCCTTGCTTGTTCCTTACATGAGGTGAAGGTAGGGGTATGTCCAGGGGACATGTCCAGGGCTCAGGCCAGAGGGGTGGCTTAGGTGGTTTGCCCACCCCTTGGGTGGTGGTGTGTGCAGGGCGCATGTGCAGTAAGTACCCTGCTTTCACTGCCGACACCCTGTTTTTGCTCCAGGCACTTCAAAAGTGGCAGTTGAGTTTTTTGGTCTCTTGGTATCTTTCTCATCCAGAATTTGCCCCAACTGCACATGCCCAGGGTTATTTTTAGTCCCTACAGTTTCTTTGTATGTCATTGCTGGAGGAGAGATGTGTCCGGGTGCAAGCACTGCAGCAAGAGTCCCAGGTCCCAGCCTGTCTCACTCCTGTGTTCAGCTCCCTGAGCAGAAGCGCCCTTATGGATTTCCCAAAGGGCTCTGTAGGTCTGTATTATGATCCCATTTTACAGATGGGATTGTTGAGTTTCCGTCAATAACTCCCTTGGTTGCACAGGGCCGTAATGGGCAGATTTGGAACCAGGATGGAGGGACACAGCCCCCTCTGCTGTGGAGCCATGGTATGAGCTCTAACTGGCTAGTGCACTTTTGCCTGCAGTGCTGTGGCCCAGGAGTTGATCTGTTCCTAATCCTAGATCCCCTCCACACACACGCCTGGGAACTTCGCTCCTGAGTCTTTCCCCTTGTAGAGGAGTTGGTGGGGTGCTTGGCTATTAACCCCATTTCCTTCTTTCTATGCCAAAAGCAGTAATTCTGGATTCGTCTTTCCTCTCTGTGGTTTTTCCAAAAGCAATCATTCAAACTACATGTCACTTAAATACAGAGATATTTAATGACTTTAAACCAAAGCTGTTTTTTCAAAGGAAAGAAGTACCATATGCCTCCACCCCTGAGGACCCAGATGCTTCTGAGGGCTTCACTAAGCAAGACTGAACAACTCATGCAAGCCAGTTAGCTTCTCTCCCCCTTTGTTTTCCTCTCTGAAGCAGAAGGTATTGATTAGATGCACTTGAGGACCAAAGCAGCAGAGCTAAAAATAATTCATAATGGAGATGAGAATCATCATGTGGAATCTGTAGTTTCTTGGAGCCAGGAGAGGAGTGAGAGGGAGACCTTTACATTGGAAGGCAGATTCACTAGGCAAGTTTCATAAATACATTAAAAATACATAAAAATCACATCTGCCAGGAAAATGTCCCAGACCCATATCTTGCCCTGCCTTGGTTTCCTTTCATTTCTTTTTTTTTTTTAAACCACACTGCCGGTGCCAAAGCAGCGTTATGTCTGAAGACAGGGTGGATGAGGGCAGGGTTACTTGGTGAGGCCTCTCAGTCAGTCTCATGGTCTCCTGCCTGACTGGGCAGTTTCTGGGTGTAGCTCTCAGGGACTGGATCCTCTGCCCTGCGAGAATCCCCTCTAGCACCCTCTGCCAGCCTGCCATCCCCACCTCCTGGCTGCACTGCTAGAGAGGGCAGTTCAGTTCTAGTGGATCCAAACCAAAGGAGCCTTGTCTCTTCTCTCTCTTTCTGATGCTGATTCTATCTGGAGGAGATGGAAAATATTTTATGGTGGAATTCTCTGAAGACACACGTGCCCAGATGCAAGGCTGCTGGAGAGCTAGTGAGCCAAGCGTGTGTGGAGATGGAGTGGCTGTTGACAGGGACTGATGGAGCGTGGCTCTCTCATCCCCTCCCTGTCTCTGCCGTTGTTTTGCAATTGATAAGTTGTGTCCGACTCTTTGCGACCCCAC
Organism: Muntiacus reevesi; assembly: GCF_963930625.1. Lineage (NCBI taxonomy): Eukaryota > Metazoa > Chordata > Mammalia > Artiodactyla > Cervidae > Muntiacus > Muntiacus reevesi. The sequence goes on along the minus strand of NC_089249.1, from coordinate 226,544,149 downwards.
GGACGGTGGCAGGCCAGGCTTTCCTGTCCTTTACCATCTCCTGGAGTTTGCTCACACTCATGTCCATTGAGTCAGTGATGCCATCCAATTATCTCATTCTGTGTTGTTCCCTTGTCCTCAGTCTTTCCCTGCATCAGAGTTTTTTCTAGTGAGTTGGCTCTTTTCATCAGGTGGCCAAAGTATTGGAGCCCTCAGTGTCAGTCCTTCCAATGAATATTCAGGGTTGATTTCCTTTGGGATTGACTGGTTTGATCTTCTTCCTGTCCAGGGGACTCTCAAGGGTCTTCTCCAGCACCACAGTTCAAAAGTATCAGTTCTTCGGTGTTCAGCCTTTTTTATGATCCAACTCTCACATCCACACATGACTACTAGAAAAGTCATAGCTTTGACTATATGGACCTTTTCAGCAAAGTAATGTCTCTGCTTTTTAATATGCTGCCTAGGTTTGTCATAGCTTTGTTAGAAAGCATTAAGCGTGCCTCCCTGCTCTGTAGTTCTGCCCCAGATCACTGGGCTGCAGTTGCTGTGCTCCTTGGTGTTCTTACATATTAAGGAATGCATGGTGTTGGTTTAGTCACGAAGTCACATAGAGTAACACATTTCGTGCATCGAATTGAGATGGATTAGAAAAAAGGAGGTTGAGGTGGGTGTGCTTGATTTGGAGAGGTCACGGCGAGGTGTGATTTCCATCGGGGCTCAGGGTGTGCTGACTGGCACACAGGTGTGAGTTGTCATATCAGCCTGCCCGTTCCACCCTTAAACAAGAGGCAGCAGACACGCCTAAGGCACCGGAGACTCATGGCAGGTGTGTGTCGCCTGCCCGTTCTTGGCCGCTTTCCAGGGTCTGGAGAGAGCAGTGCCCTGTGTCCAAGGGAGCAAGGTCAGCGGGGCCTCAGGACACAGCATCTTCTTTTATAGAATCGGTCAGGCTGGTTTTCCCACTGTCACTTACTTCTGTTTTAGGTTTTTTAAACTTCTTTCCTTCGCCTTTGTTATTAATAAATCTACTGTGGCCTGAAACTCATCAAGATCACAACTCACAGGTTTCTAGTTTAAACATTTTATATCAGATTAATTCAACCAGTGAACCATGAAAGACGTTCTTTATGGATATCAGGGACCAGACTAGGGCCCATCTGGGGCACTGACCATGAGGGTTCTGGGGCCAGAAAATGGACTCGGGGTGATTTAGATGGGTGTCTGAGGCTATCTTTAGATGTACTTTTGTTTTAAATAGAATGTTCTCAAGCTAATGTCCTGTCTTTAATGTTCCTCACAGAGGGGATGGGCAGTCGGCAAGGCCTTCCACGCACAGAGGGACAGGAGAGATGAAAGTTAATTGGTTTGAGGACCTTGGTACCTTTCCAAGGCACACTCTTAAGTGATATTTTTCACGGGTACACATTGAAATGAATGTGTTTGTCTTACTGAGACGTGAAAGGCCCCTCTTCCAGCCTGTCTTGTCTGTCCGTGGTCTTGCTGCAACCTGGGTGCTAGGCGCCCTGCTTCCCACTCAGCTGACTTGAGGGCGAGGCAGGAGGCTCTGGCTCAAACCTCACGGCTCTGAAGATTCCCAAGTGGAGGGCCAAGTGACAGGGCTCCCCTCTGGCCTGGAGCTAGTGTCCTTTTCTTTTCAGGCACCAGGGAGGTATCTGTGAAGGTGATGGTGATGAAGGGATTTCGGGCTTGAGCCCCTCCTGTCGGCAGGACTGTCTCTCAGAAAGGGGCTTCTGCACACTGGCAATGGTGTGTTGCTGCTGCTCTTCAGCCCGTCAGTCATGTTGGACTCCTTGCGACCCCATGGACTGTAGCCTGCCAGGCTCCTCTGTCCATGGGATTTCCCACGCAAGAATACTGGAGTGGGTTGCCATTTTCTTCCCCAGGGGATCTTCCCAACCCAGGGATTGAACCCACATCTCCTGCTTGGCAGGCGGGTTCTTTACCACTGAGTTGCCTGTGAAGACCTGGTAATGGTGGGTTAGAGGTCATTAATCCCGATTCCATGAAATTGGAGTCTGTGACAATTTCTTTAACAAGTATTTACGGTGCTTTTCACTTGCCAGACTCTGTTTGGAATTCTGTGATGAATAGACACAGTCTACCCTTGTGGAGATTAAAGTCTACTGGAAAAGACAGGTACAAAGGAAGTATATAAATTGTGCTAGGTATTAAGTAGGCTAACAGCAGGGTACCATAAGAGAGAATCACTTTAGGTTGGTTGAAGGGGATGAAAGGTGTAAGGTGCCAGCTGGGGAGAAGGTACAGAGCAGGAATAAGAGGTCTTGGAGAGCGGAACAGCCTTTGCAAAGGCCTTGGCTCAGAGAAGGGGAAGGGCCTTGGTGTCCTAGAGGAAGTAAGAGGAGAGAGGCCTGGGCTGCAGAACGGCGATGACAGAGGGGGCCTGACTATGAGCACCTGAGGAGGGAGGCAGGGACAGGGCGTACAGAGCTTTGAAGGCCACAGACAGGGTCGGCTCTCAGGCCGGGTGTGAAAAGAACTTTTATGTGGCTTTACTCAAGAGAGGGAAATAGTGTTGTAGCTTAGGATGGACTGAGTTTTTAAATTACTTTTTAATTATAGTTTATTGCAGAAGCTTTCAAGAAAGCATCAGAATAAAACTACAATTGTTTAAGAATTGAAGAAAATTTTAAAGGACCATTGTTAAAGATCTGGTCAATTTTGTTTATTATTGACAAGAAAATGTGGACTGAATTTTCTTGAATTCTTATTCTTAAAGCCAGATTGTGTGCTATGTGAGAAGAGCTGGAAGACTCTAGGTGTGAGTGTGTGTGTGTGTGTGTGTGTGTGTGTGTGTGTGTGCGTGCGCTTCCCTCATTGGAGCTTGTAGCCTAGGGGAGTAGGAACACAGATGCATATAGTCTAGGCTAGCAGATCAAAATCCTATAAACTAAAGTTAAAATTTCAAGAAGGGAGCAGCCACTCACAGCTGCAGTTGGGGCTGGGCCAGGGGTAGAAGGCAGGGAAGGGGCAGCACGCACCAGTGGTATTTACCATTTTCCTAGGAGTTTGAGAGTGAGTGGAGACTCTGGCTCAGAAACTTTGTGACTTACTCAATCCTATACAACCTTTATGTGGCAGAGATGGGGGACCAGGGCAAGGCTACTCGAAGCCCATCTTCTGTATAAGGGCCTCTTAGACTTCCAGACACTTCCCTACACGCAGTCTGCATTTTCTCATCAGAGGATGACTTTAAAATGGTGGAACGTAGTAGGTGTTCAATGAAAGTTAGCCTCTCATCTGATCCTCCAGATGCTCAAGGAACCAGCAGGTGGGGTGATGGTTCTTGCTAGGCTCATGTGAGTTCACATCTGCCAAGGCCTTACTGTTTGTCATGTGGGGGTTGGTGTCAGTTGTCATGGTTAGTGAGTACCCTACCAAAAGAGTATATCTTTTACCCCCACTCCACCCTGATCATGCTCATCCCACTGACTCATAATACCTAGTTCCCTCTGGAGTGTAACTCCAGGTCTTCACACCCTGCAGGTATTCGCAACATACTTCATGGATGAATGAATCAGTTAAGTCACGAAAGGAGCTGGAGGTGCAGGGCCAGGCTGATGGACTTACTTAGGAGCTCTGATGGGTCAGCCAACTTGCACAGTGATGCTGCTGGTGAGGGTTAAGGCCCTTCATATCATGAGGGCAGGAGTGTATCGTATTTCCCTTTATCTTCTGCATAGCACCTACCACATTCCTAGACACCCAGAAAATACTAAGAAGTGCCTGTGAAACCCCATGGGGACCCTGGAGGTAACCTGTATGTCACTGTGGTGTGGAAGCAGCCCTATTCTTGGGGGAGGCATCATACCCTGACTCTGCTCCCTGCCCTGACTGGCTGGCTGGCGGCTTCCTTAGAGCCCACCCTCTCTCTGTGCTGTGTGACTAGATATATCTGAAGGTCAACCATCCTCTGGAGCCACAGACTTGGCCTTGTTGATGGTCAGGTATCATCCATCTCAACTACCCCTTGGGTCTCAGAGCTGGAGGTCTGTGTTTGCTGAGGACTGCAGAATGGCCTTTGGATCTACCTTCAGGAAGAAAAAGGAGAAGGGCACCTACTGGGGATGCAGTCTGCCAGCCATCATAGGCCAAGCCTGCATAGCTTTCGACAACTCCATTGTGGTTCTTGGTGACTGGCCTAAGTTCACTGTCTTGCTTCATCCAGGAGGCTTGCAGGCTCCAGAATCTCCTACGTCTGAGGTCTGCCTCTGCTCCTTGGCCCTTGAGATTGGCCCTTCCTGTCCTTGAGAGTAAACTAGGGGAGAACTACTCCAACCTAAGGTGCCCACTCAGCCAGTAAGAAACTTGGGAAGACAGCAGGTAGCAGTCTTGAAGGTCCATCCTCTGTCCTGGGGAGAAGCGTGGTGCCAGGAGGCTGAGTGAGGAACTTCCCACCCCAAGGGAAGGGGTTTAGTCCACAGCTGCTGCTGTCTGCCCCCCATGTGAGCTCACAGAGTACCTGCAAACTGACTGGCACATATTGGAGTGACACTTGATTTCCTGCTCATATACTTGCTCTCTAACTTCAACAATTTTTCCATGTGCCATTTTTTTTTTTTTAACTTCATGTTATGGGGTGAAATTGGCTTGGTGCTCTTAAAGGCTCTGCTGATTACCTGTGGACCTTTGGTGGTGAATCTAAGCACTTTACTCTGCAAATCTTGGTAGCTATCTTCAGAACAGAGGGTTGGGATAACGGACCAATGCTTCCTGCAGGGTGCAAATTGGTACAACATTTCCAGTGGGTATTTTGGCCTCATTGGCCCCTTGGTTCCATTTTGGACACCTTATCTCATGGAAGCAAATACAGATACATGTATATATTTAAGGATGTTCAGTGTACTTGACTACAATATGAAAGAAATAGAAACAACCTCCTCATTATCCATCATATATAAGGATGCTTACAGAAATCAGAGTGTGCCTTTTTTAGAATCCCCTTCCTCCAGATGACCTCTGCTTGAATTCTTGTGGTACTGGGACCCTCCATCCCAAACCTTCTGAGATGGAACCTCTGTCCTTGGACAGTTCTCACTGTGTAAGATGTCTTCCTTGTACTGAGTCAGAGGTTTTCTGTTAGTAACCTCTATACATTGGTCCAGGTTCTGCTCTGGAGTAGCATTTGGACACAGGGTTACTGCTCTCTGTGCCGACACATCCTTGAGCATCTTTTCTGTATGTGGGAGGAGCTGGGGGCCTCAGTGAGCACAGTCCAAAGTAGCCAGTGATAAAGGGCTGTGGGGCATCAGCAATGGACTGGGGACAAAGGCCATGGGACAGATGTGCTTGAGGGGAGGGAAGGGGCTGTTTGAGACATCTTCTAGGAGGGTGGCTGTGGAGCTGGTCCTTGGGAAAAGGTGAGAGGAACCTGGAAGGAGAAGGTGTTGGGAAAGCGCAAGCCCAAGGGAACCAGGCTTCATCCTTGGCCTCCCCACCCAGAAAACCCCCTACCAGTGAGGGCTGCTGCAGAGGTGAGGAGTTGGTCAGTGGCTCCAGCCTTGGCTTGGAGAAAGCTTTCAGATCAAGTGAAAGTTACAATGTGGATGTGACTGTGCTTGTATTCTGCAGTACTGGTGGTGAGTGGTGTCGTGTTGATAGTTTGCAGATATTGGTGCTCCGCTGAACCTCCTTGGATCCATGTCTCTATCAGCTTCCAGCCTGCCTCCTGTTGTTCAGTCTCTAGTCATGTCTGACTCTTTGCAACCCCATGAACTGTAGCACGTCAGGCTTCCCTGTCCTTCACTGTCTCCTGGGGTTTGCTCAAACTCACGTCCCTTAAGTCAGTGATGCCATCCAACCGTCTTGTCCTCTTGTTATCCCCTTCTCCTCCTGCCCTCAATCTTTCCCAGCATCAGGGTCTTTTCCAATGGGTCGGCTCTTTGCATCAGGTGGCCAAAGTATTGGAACTTCAGCTTCAGCTCTGGGCCTGACCTAAAGAGGCAACGTCTCTAATGCCATCTACCCTCCTCTGTTTAATTTTGCTGACTTATTCTTCCTATAGTAGGTCATATGTAGCCCTCCCACAATGGGCTTTGTTGCTGGCGACTGGAAAACAAATGTGGCTATTCCTTCCCTTGTGCACATGTCCCATAATAATGAATCGCCTCCCAGGAATGTAAGAATGTATTTTCAAAGATGACATCACAGAGCCAGTGACGGAATTGCATGTACCTGCACTCAGCCTGTGTGCACACCTGAGCTCACACACACTTAGCTGGAAGCTGTGGTAGCAAAACCCTCAGTACTTCTGCTCCCTCCTGCAGAGAGGGAGGATCAGGAATGCTCAGGGAGGGAGGCAGTGGAAATTATCAGCCCTAGGTTTACTTGTGTAACATTTGATTTTTTTCTCAATTAGTGTGTCCATTGCTAAAAGATTTCCTCTAAGGTCTCAGGACTAGAAAGGGACCTTGCTTTCTTGGACCAGCAAACAAAGACAATCAGCAAACAAGAAATCAAATGGGGATGCCAAAGGTCTGTGGGTAATAGTGACAGTTTCTCTTCTGCTCCCTTTTAGGGAGAAATGAATTTTTAAAACAGTACACTGCTATCCATTATCCTAAGGGAATAAAGGAAGCCTAACTGTTCACTTACATTTCCCTAATAGCTGCTATTACACTGCTGGCTTAGCACTTTTCATTAACAAAGCAGAATTTTAGCTGTGGCCTGTAAATGTCTCTCTGTATATGTGTGTGTGTGTGTGTGTGAGCACATGTGCACAGACTGCACGGACTGGTTTTGCACGCAGGCCTCAGTGGCCAAGCTCTTCAGCAAGCTGAACTCTGAATTAAAACCCCACTTTTTCTGCCTCCCAGCCCCTGGTGCCACTGGCCATGCTCTGTTGTTCGTCTTAATGGAAGGTGACTGCAGACAGAGTCTCTGAGCACTTAGTGGAATTTACATAATCACATCCGCCCACTAATCCTCATGATCTGGTCAGGAGACGCTTGAGGGCATTGTGAGTTTAGGTTTGATGAGGATCCCTGGACATATCTGTTTGGTTTCAAATATAAGGAAACCTTGATTCACGTAATGTGCAGAAATGGGAGGACACCAGAGATCTGGGTTTATAATCTGGCAACTTCCTTTCCTTTTGGCCTTTAGCCATTGGCCCACAAACTGCTCCTGACACTCTTAAATGTAGAATGGCCTGAGGGTGGTGATGTGGGTCCTGAAATAAATAGCGAATGTCTTGCCGTCAGAAATTTTCTTGAGCAAGTCAGCAGTCTGTGAGACTCTGGGCTTCCCTAGTGGCTCAGTGGTAAAGAATCCGCCTGCCAAGCAGATGTGGTTTCAATCCCTGGAGAAGGGAATGGCAACCCACTCCAGTATTCTTTCCTGGAGAATTCCATGGGCAGAGACTCTTTACTGTCTCAAGATGTGAGTAAGAATAAAAACAGTTAAGGTAACACCTATCCCAAATAAATTCAGTCATTCGGAAAAATTAAATATCATTATGTTTACAAAGGATTGTTATATGTAATATGTGTTTTAGGAAGTACATTTAACACAATGCTAGTATTATCTTTGAATTCTTTACCCAGTTACTGGCACATAGTAGGTATATTGGGTTTCCCTGGTAGGTTGGTCAGTAAAGAATGTCTGCAATGTGGGAGACCTGGGTTCGATCCCTGGGTTGGGAAGATCCCCTGGAGGAGGGCATGGCAACCCACTCCGGTATTCTTGCCTGGAGAATCCCCATGGATAGAGGAGCCTGGCAGGCTACAGTCCATGGGGTCACAAACATTTGGACAAGACTGAATGACTAAGCATGGTGCAGCGCAGTATGTTTGTTATGAATGTTTAGTAAATAGACTGTCTCCAGGATCCTAATCACCTTTGGAATAATTATACCTTCAGCTTTGATAGCTTTTCTTAAATAGTCCCTGAAAATACAGTAATGTGGAAACTTAGTTCAAATAGATCTGACCTGTTGGTCTTCACTAGAATCTTTGAGTATTCCCCGATGCTTTTATGCAGATGAACCTCCTTTATTCAGCCCTCCTTCCTGCACCTGAAAGATCTTTCTTCTGTTTCAATCACCTTGGCTTTTTCAAACATTACTGGAGAGATGCAGGGCTGGCAGTGAGGGGTTGGCTTGACAAAATGCATTTCTTTAAAATTTTTGAAAATGCCATCCATGTTTAGATTTTGAACAGATTAAACCAGCAATACCTGGTCTAGAGTCAAATACCAGACATATGGAGTAACAAAGCTGAAGTTTCCTTTCTCATACCCTCAGTCCCATTTGGCCGAGGGTGTGTTCCCTGGTATGTGCCCTCTTAACGCATTTTAAGCTTTTTTCTACATGCACATACAATGTTTTTGGAAACTCTCCTCTGGCTATTGAATCTTGTCATCTTTGAAGGTTAGATGCTTTTCCAGCTGCCTGGGCCATTACACAGTTCAGGTGAAAGGCAGGTCACAGAGGCTCAAGTTGAAATGAATTGCAGACCAGAGGTTGACATTCACACTCACACAGAGATGTTCCTGCTTTTGGAATTGCATCCATAAGAGCCACATGTCTTTTTGGTGGCCCTAAAAACTTTAAAAATACATACTTTTCCTATGGGTTTGAAGGTGCTTTAGTAAGCTGATGTGGTGGTGGCTTGGGAGTATGCCAGGGCATTGAGGGCTTTCTGTTGATTCTGGCACCTGCTGTCTCTTCTAATGCATTTGAGCCTTGACCTGGGAGATTATCACATGCTCAGCCTCCTTACTGGGGCCAAGCAAGGTGGAATGAAGCCACACAGGGTGCTGCTTATCTTGAGTGATGTGCAGGCTTGAATCAGTGAATTAGTAGGTGCTTCTCCCTGACGACCAGGGTCCACCTTGTGGTCTTGGTCCTTCCCATCCAGTAGGTCTGCTTTGCTCACAAATTCTCCCTGGCTCACTCCTCACACTTTTCCCCATTTCTACCATCACTTTTCTCCTCCTTGGAGCTGCTGGCAGGTGTGAATGTGACAGTTCATGTGAAGGGCCTGGAACATTGTGAGGGCTCAGAACATGTTACTTACTCTTACTGATAGTAATAATAGTACCAGCAGAATAATAAGGCCTCAATAAATGTTTAGCTGCTATGATCATTATTATACATTTGCCCTTTAAAATTTTAAGCTTCTGTAAACAGCTTGTGTTTGCACCATATGAGTTCCTGGTGGTGCTTACAACACTCCAAGGCGCTTAACAGTTACTCCACAGAGACTGGGCATTTTTTCCACAGTTCTCTAATAGGCATCTGTTTATTAGGAAACCTGAACTCTCTCTGGACAGGATCTTATATCTGGGACCTTCTTCATTTGGGAAAGAGACTCCTGAGCCCACAGATACCAGGATGTAGCGTGTCTCACGTGGGAGTCTGTCTCTCTCACAAAGCAGCTTTTGAAATGACACAAGCCATTATACTCCTCTTGTGTCATTTTATGACTTAGTATAATGACTCAAATAACCCTAACAACGGAGGAATTATAGCTTCATTTTACAGGACAGATTATTTCAATGGTAAACATATTTTCCCTTTTAATTAGCATTCATTATTTTGTCTCTGGTTCAACATAGTCACCATATCAACTATCTGAGTATCTTCCATCCTTGTTTCAGAAGCAATTAGTTCTGATTTTGCAAACAAGTTCAATCTTGGTTTTCAATGGGCAGTTTGATATTAACATGAAAATAAGATGCAGTGATCCTGGCTGCCAGCGAACAGACACTGTGAACACTGGAAAGGATTCGCTCCTGGGTGGGTTCTCCAGGCCTCTGAGCTGACAGGTCTGCCATAGAGATTTGATGAGAGAACAAAGACAGGTCAGAGAAGAAGGGGCTGGGACTGGTTAAGCAGACCTCTGCTTTTTTCCTTCTATAAAATGGGTTAATGACAGCATCTACCGCCAGGGGGTCATTATGGGTGAGAAGTCAGGGAAGTGTGCTCAGCATTTAGAGAGACGTGTAGCAGTCATGTAAAACAGCTGGAGTGCTGCTGCTACTATTTGTGATCCGGAATTTGCTTTCCTCTTTTACCAGCTGTTCATATGCAGAGTAAAACAGTTCTGTCAAAAGTTATGCAAACATGTTTAGAATGCACAGTGTATTGAATAAAATGAAGTGGTCTTCTTCAATAACTGAAGAAAAAGTCAGCAGTTCTACAGACAGTCTTAGCGGCCCCCAGCCCTGCTGCATCGAGCAAGTATTTTTGATACACAATGTTGAATTTCATCTTCTGGGATTGATATCAGGAAGTTTATACTGGCATATATATTTATTGCTGGAAAAATTACTGTGGAAGTCTTTGTTCTGATACTGCTTTACTGTTGGCCCTGATTATGACCCTATTCTGCCCATGGTCAAATGAAATACTGTGTTACAACTCATGTCATCAAAGATTCCTTTGCTTGTCACATGGGGAAGTGGCAGGGTTTGTGACCTGCCTCGAGTGGTGAGGGTTGGGATCTTGGAGTGAGGAGTGACAGGGTCCAGTGGGAGGCAAGAATGGGAAATGCCAAAAAGTAGACTTGAAGGTTAAGGTCAATGTTACCAGGAACTAGGAGAGGGAAGAGCAGTCACGATCTGGTCTGTCTTGCTTGTAGATATTGTCATCTTATAAGAATGTAGTCGTCATCCACCCTGCTGCCAGTGGTGAGTTGCTCTTGTAAATAAAATGAATATTAATAAATGTATTTGCATAGTATACCTTATCGAAATCCTCTGAGTGGTGTTCCAAAAAGTAGTTTTAGAACAAATGTCAACACACGATTCTGTGCCGTGCTGTTAGCTTGCTAGGAGGTCCAAGTATCACAGTATTTGAACACCACCCACCAGTGTTTGCTGGCAATTTCTAGTATTTGAATTTTCACTTTAAGCTACATTTCTTTATAAATACTACTAAACTTAAAAAACACTTAAATATAGTATTGAGAAGAATATAGAAAAAATTATTTCAGCAACACTTAAGATTTCTTGAGAATTCTCATTTTTCATTCCCAAATTGGAAAATTATTATCAGTTGGGAATTGGGAACCTGTGCCTTGGAGGTCCTCTCCTGGCTTTGGAGGCAACCTACTTCCAAAAGATGGGGAGTCCCTTAGCCCTCAGATATACAGGAGAGTCCTCTACCTACTTCCCTGCTGTCTTTAGACATTTTTGCTATTTGTTTTTCAAGTCTGAATTAGAATTTCTCAGTCTATTGAATTCTTGCTGCTTAAACCACATGCTCTTTTTGTCTTCCAGTTAGTGCTAATAATTTCCAGAAATAAAAGAAAATTCTGAAGGTCCAAATTAATAAATTCATGTATTTCACTGAGCACACCCATGTACCAAGGGTCAACCATGTTTCTAAGCCCCAGGATCACAAATATGATTAAGGCCCAGTCACTCTCCTTGAGGAACATGCAATTTATTGTGGAAGATAGACACACAATGAACTGCTTTGTGCTGTGGTGACCATCACAGTTGTATACGAACATGATTAATGCTGGGCTTCCCCGGTGACTCAGTGGTAAAGAATCTGCCTGCAATGCAGGAGACATGGGTTCAATCCCTGGGTCAGGAAGACCTCCTGGAGGAGGGCATGGCTACCCAGTTGAGTGTTCTTGCCTGGAGAATCTCTTGGATAGAATTGCCTGGTGGACCACAGTCCATAGAGTTGCAAAGAGTCAGACACAACTGAAGCTACTGAGCATGCTCACATGGTTAATTCTTCCTGGGTAGGGCTCCCAGGGAGAAAAGAAACTCCATGGGAAGCAGTCGATTTGAAGCTTGGACAAGGGGCAGACATTTGTTGTAAAGGTAGAAAGCATTTATTTACCAAGTCATACAGATTCGAGTTAGCATGACACATGTAAGGGGCTGAGGTGGCTGGCTGGGGATAGAATCAGTAGGACTTGAGTGATGGGGAGAAGTGGTGAGGGCAGGGAGGGGAATGTCCAGGATGGGCTCCAAGGCTTTTAGCTTGGGTGTATCCCAGGTCCTGTCTGAATCATAGTAGCGTCTTAACATTGACCCAGCCTAATAAAGATGCTTGCTTACAGACTATTTGGCAACCACAAGCGTTCATAGGACCATGCTGGACTGGGAGTGCAGCCTGCCTGCCTGTGGGAAGGGCCCTGGGTGGCTTCCTGGGGGAGGGGAGTTTTGAACTGGGCCTTGAAGAAAGCCTTATGAGGCAGGCAGGAGTGAAGGGGAGAAACGCGGGTGGAAATGAACATGTTTCAGATCTGGGAAAAATCCACATGATGGCACAGAGTTCTTTGTTGGGCTCTGGGAAGTAGCAAAGAGTGGCTGGAGCAAAAATATTTGGTGTGAGTTGTCAGCATGTATGTACACATGTGTGCATGCATACATGGGTGTGTGTGTTTCCATGTCTGCATGCAAGAATGTGTGTGTGTGGGGTGTGTGTGTATGCATGTATGGGGGTGTGTGTATATGCATAGGTATGTGTGTGTATGCATGCTTGTGTGTGGTGGAGGGTTGTGGGGGAAAGTGGACAGACAGTGGCCCAGTGAAAATAGGCTCAGTCTGTTTAACACCGAAACTAGAAGTTCAGACAGGCCCTAGGAGGTGAGAAGATGGAGGCTTTAAGCATGGGAGTCACATCATCAGATTTGTCCTTAAGAATCATCGCTCTGCTTCAAAAACATACACACATGCTGGGAATTTTGGTAAACTTGAAAAAAAAAGATTAAGATAAGCAACTGACCGAAAGAGAGGAAGCAATGCTGGTGATCTACTGATTGCCTTTCCTTGTCAGTTGAGATTTTCTGTGTGGGGCCATGAATAGGGTAGAAGGCATGGCTGCCCCCAGCACCAGCCAGACTGGGGTGGAGTTAGGGTTTTGAGGCCAAAGGGAGGGCTGGCAGGACCTGCCTCCCAGAGTAAATTGCTTGTGTCGCCCCAGTTGATGAATGTCTGTGACATTGGGAATAGCAGTGCCATCAAGACACCTTCATCGGATTTCACTCTTCATTGACTCAAGAAGTGAAATATCTGAGAGTCTGAAAGCTTAGTCCCTTGCCTCACCTGGGTTGGTTATTTTTTTATGGTTTGCACTGAATTGCAGGGATTGAAATATATACACAATAACCAGGGAAGTTATGCTTCCTTGGGCTCACATCTACTTGTACATTACTTTGTGTAATTTGGCCTCTGGACCAGACTACTGGTTTGGGTGCTGTTTTCTCGTGAGTCCTAGTGGAATAAGAAACACTTGGGTTTGTCTGAATGTAACAGGTATGCTTATGTCATTAGAATTGGGAAAACTCAGCATGGTTTGGCCTTTGTACCTTCAGTCCCCAGGACATCCCAGGGTCAGAGGTGATTCCTTCACCTGGCATGGGGTATGAGAGAGAGCTTCCTCCTCCACAGGTGTAGAATCAGGGACAGTGTTTCAAAAGGGCTTTATTGGTAAGACTGAGCCTGATGGTGAAAATACAGATGCCAAAGTAGGGAATCAAAATGGTCCCAGAGAAATGCAGTCAATTTCAGGGTAACTGCAACCTGACAAATGTATATGAAGTAACTTGGCTGTATTTCTTTGTGACACTGGGCACGTCACTTCTGCTATTCACTTGTGTGTCCAATTCCTCATTTATAAACTAAAGTCCTTAGACTAGATTCATTTTAAGGGATTTTCAGACTCAGATAGTCTGTGATTTTTGTGATTAACTGCTAGTAACCACTGCAGTGGTCGGCACTCAGGGATCCACCCACCCACCCAACAAGACTATATTGAGCATCCTTGATGCACCGGACCACTAGGAAGCCCTGGAAAGCCTCATCTCTTTGTCTCCCCTTAATGTATTTAATGGTGACGTTCAGGTCCAGAGACAGGGATGACCCATCATTACTGGCTGTGATTAATAGGCAGTTCCATCTTTTACTCAGTGCCAGTGACTCAGCGTTCACTTCTCTCTCTCCTGCCTTTGGCTAAGCTCCTGCCATCTGCCTTCCTCTGGGGCATCATTGCACATGGTAGTCTGCTCCAGCAAAGCTGCCCACTCTTTAGACTTTATCACCACTTTCTGGGAACTCAAAATAAGAATTACTTTGGCTGTGGGCGCACACGCTGGGGACTGACCCAGGAGAGAGGCTGCCAGACACAGAACTGCTGCCTGTATTTGCTGATTCATTATCAGCGTCAGACAATCTGCTGTGAGAATGATGATAAATGTGTGGTGTTCTTCTGAAGGAATCACCCACTCCGAGATTAAAGCCTGTGCCGGCAGCCTGCTTGTCTGCTGCGTGGAGTCCCGTCCCCTCCCATCCCTTTTCCCGTAGTCCAGAACACATCTTGAAAGAAGAAAGTGTGTTTGGTTAAAGATAATAGCAGACCCATATCCATGTGATTTAGAAATGTGGACAGTAGATGTTTGTTTTCCAGACAGAGAGGCAGGGACAAGGTGAGTAACTACTGAGGAAACAGTAGGAGGCCTTGGAGAGAGGAGCCCTAGTGGTGGGCGTGTAGGTGCCCCCAGCGAATTTTCAGGTGGGTCATCTAGGTGTGTCTGAGGAGGGTTGAAGGAAGGCCATTCCTGACATTCTGTGGCTGTGTGGTTGTCACCATTACCTAGCCACCGATCCTTTCCAGTGGGCGAACCCTTCCCCAGCTTGGCTTAGTTGTCCCTGTGAATAAAATGAGTCATCTGGACCAGGCATCCCCGAGTGCCCTCATGGGGCTTCCTTTCCCGGCTCACTGTTCAGGTAGGCTCAGTCTATGATCCCGCCCGGCCTGGGTCCCCAGTTTCTCTAAGGTGGTGTGCACTGGGTGTGTGGTCCCCCTCCTGCTGTCAACTGCCAAGGTATTGGGCTGGCCAGAAAGTCCATTTGGGTTTCCCATAAACGAACAAACTTTTGGGCCAACCCAATAATTCACCAAATAGACCTCCTTCCACTTACTGCCTCCCACAAATCGCTGGGGCAGGATTGAGGTAGGATAAGAACCAAGTTGGTGGATGCCATTTGTATCTCACTTTCCTTCAATTGGAAGAGGGTAGGTCACATCGGCTGTCTAACCTGAATTCCCGAGGTGCTGAAGATCCCTTCTACACTTGGCAGGAAAGATTTACTCCTTGTGGCCCGTGAGTTCTGGGGAGTTCAGCGCCAACTCCAGACCCAGGGACTTAGAATTAAGTCACATTTCTATGGCAATGATGCTGTCATTCCCTATACCTCCATCTAATGGAGCAAATAGTAATGATAATGGGCTTCTCTGGTGACTCAGTGGTAAAGAATCCACTTGGCCAGTGCAAGGGATGTGGGTTCAATCCTTGGATCAAGATGATCCCCTGGAGAAGGAAATGGTAACCCACTCCAGTATTCTTGCCTGGGAAATCCCGTGGACAGAGGAGCCTGGCAGGCTGCAGCCCATAGAGTCACAAAGAATAGGATACAATGTAGCAACTAGACAGCAATAATGATGGTGATGACATTTTGATTGCTCCCTTTTTTCCAGGCATTGTACTGAGTCATTTACATACATATCCATTTTAATCCTCATACTATCCGCTTGAAGGAGATACTGTCCCTTCCTGTACTTTACAGATAAGGAAACTGAG
This sequence comes from Muntiacus reevesi, assembly GCF_963930625.1. Classification (NCBI taxonomy): domain Eukaryota; kingdom Metazoa; phylum Chordata; class Mammalia; order Artiodactyla; family Cervidae; genus Muntiacus; species Muntiacus reevesi. The sequence continues at coordinate 226,528,586 of NC_089249.1, read as the reverse complement.
CCTTATGGGGTGAAATATCCTGCTGCGGTGGCACAGTAAGTGACAGAGCTGAAGTCTGGACTTGTAGTTTGTGACTCTGGAGCCGAACTAAGCCCTTCACAGGATGGCCCAAGCCGAGTGCCTCAAGGGCACAGTAGCCACCTGACTTGCCTGTCCACCACCCAGCCCTGGCCCCTCGGCCGGGGACGTGGCTCCCAGTGGTTTTCTGGGAAGGCAGCTCCTCTGAGAGAGGAAGGGCGGCTGTAACTGCAGGTCTTGATTTTGGTGGTTTATGATATGAGGACAGGGCTCTTTCCGTGGACATAAGCCATCCTAATAGCGCCATTTATCATTATGACAAAGGTTAGGCTAGGGGGATGCCGGAGCTGGAATGAAAGAGTAGAATTCTGATGATTTTAGCAGCTGAAAGTGACATCACCTCAGAGCTGCTGTCGCATGGCAAATTGAAAGCTAGACTGAAATTGCTTTAAAACGTATCCAGGGCTGCTTTTCCACAGCTGTGATAAAGCCGTTTGGGTGTGTTTGGAGACATGCTTCTATCTAGACTATTCTCTGAGTCATCTGTGTGTCCTCCTCGGAGGAGGACGCTCATCAGCCCCGGAGGCATCTGAGGCTCTGGGTGCCGTGTGGGGACACCGGTGATCTGCCACCCTCCACAGGGGGCTGGAGGAACCGACAGAGTCAGTTTCTCATCGTCTTTCTAGTGTGTTGTCAACGTCTCTTCAGCACAGGGAGCTCAGTGCTCCATGTTGGCTTGGATGGGTGGGATGGGGGGTGAGTAGGTGGGAGGGAGGTTCAAGACGGAGGGGATGTCTGTAGACCTATGGCTGATTCACTGCACCATACAGCAGAAACTGGCACATCCTTGTAAAGCAATTATATTCCAATTAAAAAAATAAGTCATGTGTTTGCAACATTTTTAGTGGCCACATTGCTTTCTTCTGTCCATCTGGTGGGTGAACCTAGGTTTTTGGAACTGTCTCCTGCCTGCTGTCAGTGAGCTGGACTCAATGAGGGTGCTAACCAGGGGACTTGGGGATGCGCAGGACTGTTTGACCAGCCCTCATTTATTTGGCCTTTATCCAGGTGACCTGGAGGAGAAAGACCCCTGGAAACTGGCGCATCAGTTACTTATGCCCTCTTTCTTTCATCCTCAGGCAAAAGAAGGGGACCGTGGTCCACAAGCACTGGGTCGGACCTTCGAATCTGGTCAAGTGCAAGCCTTGCCCCGTGGCACAGTCAGCCATGGTCTGTGGCTCCGATGGCCACACCTATACATCCAAGGTCAGTATTCTTCATTGTCTTTTTTTTTTTTGTCATCAAGAAGTACTGTGTCTGCTTATTCTGACAAGGCTCTCTGGGCGGAAACGGGACCCTGTGAATCTCGATGGACTTGGGGCCTTGCCTTTGATAAGCTGCCACAGGAATAGACTCTTTGACTGAAGAGATGAGATAAAATCATTATGACCTCTGTAACTGAAGTGATCAAGGGCTAAGGGGAAGAAGGGTGATTCTAAGAATGGCATGTGATCCTGAAGTGAATCTAGACCAGCTTCCTGGAGGAGATGAGGGAGCAAACTGTTCCAAAGATGTGAGTCATTCAGCCTAGCTGATGGGTAGCCAAGACATGAGGGAGACCCATGGGGGATACCACGTCTTAGGGACGGCGTGGTGAAAGGAAGGCGAGTGATGTCAGCACATGTTTAAGCAGCATTTATTGTGTATCTAGAATATATCCAGTGCAACACCAGACCTGGGGCTAGAGGGTCTGCCATTCCTTTCTCTGGGGACTTCAGGCCTTGCAGTCTAATGGGAGGGGGCTTGCTAGTATGGCGACCGGTCATTTTAACTCAAACCAATGAAGAGAAAATGGTTTCATAGAAAAAGGAACTAGGGATAAAGTGGGTCTGTTTATTCTTATCAGAGTGATGAGGAAAAGAAGAGGAGCTTTTCATCTGGGCTCTAATAAAAGGAATTAGAGGCAGAGGGGCAGGGATCACCAGGGTGAAGGAGGGAGATTTTGTTCTTGGAATTCCAAATAGTCTCCTTGGGTGAAGGTTGTCCATCTGTGTTTGGGAATGGACATTTCACTCGGTTAATGAATGGAAGAAAAAGAAACCACAAAATTGGTAAAGGTTTACCTATTTGTTCTCTTATTCAACAAATATAAGTCAGTACCCTCCTTAATGCTACGTGTGAAGAGTTGTGTGCAGGGGTCTCAGGAACTTTCTATGAGACATGGGTGGGAGGCAAGGAGTGGGGCTCTGACCCTCCCATCCCCTCTAGCCACAGCTGTCCCACTTTTATCTCCTCGTTTCCTGTGTAAGGTTCATTTGCAGAATAGAGTCGGGGCTAGCAAGAGTCGCAGATGGTGACTCCTTGGGCGTTTGTGGCCACGTTGCTGTGTGGTCCTTGGGCTTGGGCCGGTCCCGCCTCTGTCCGTTCCCCACTGCATGGTGCATGGTTTCCGCTCTCTGTGGTCCCCTCACCGTCTGATCTTTACACCATGGAGATGGCACAGGCTGGGGGTCCCTTCTGCTATCCTTGGAAGCTTATTTGGATTACGATGAGGCTGTGCAGTCTTTTCTACTGACTCTTCTTGATGTGAGTAATGTCTTTTTATTCACTGAAAGTAGACTTTTATCCTGTTTTTCACATTTTTCTCACTAAAAGGAATATATGTAACAAAGCAGGAAGCCGGAAGGTTTGTCTCGCTTGGACCCAGACCTGTGTAGTCTGCTTTAGGAGCTCAATACTGTCATTACTGTTTGGTAGTCATTCCTTTGTTCTTTCAGCAGGTTTCACTAGAGCCCTTCCTATGCACCAGGCTCTGTGCCAGGTGCTCGGGAAACGTACGATGTAGTGGAAACAAGCATGTTGGTTCTTCCTCCTGATCTGAGTCTGTAATCCTTACACTCCACCCCCAACCTGAATTACAGCTTCTCCACCCAGGATCATGACCAGAACACCCTGGCCAGATAGCCCAGCCCAACCTGACTGAGTATGCTCATCTTCCCCTGTTCCCTGTTCCCCTGATCCTGAAGGAACCAGAAGAATGTTCTAGATAAAATAGCATGGGCCAAGGCTCTAAGGCAGGATGATGAGTTCGAAGAACTGAGAGGATACCCTGATGGTGGCTCTGGCAGTAAGGGGAGAGGCACAGGGGAGAAGGAAGCAGAGGATGTGAGAATGGTCCTAGAGGAGAGCTTCAGTCAAAGCTAGGAAGGTGAGCAGGTGGCTAGCCTGTGCCAAGCTTGCAGGACACTTGTTACTGTAAGTACCTTCTTGCCCATGTCTTTCTTAAGAGTGTGTAGTCCTAGAGGCAGAAACAATGCCCATCTGCCTTCACCAGGCGCAGGACACACAGTGGGTGCTCAGTATCATGGACAGGAGAGAGGAGCCCTTGCGGATTCCCACTGAGAAGGAACGGCGAGATTCCAGTTTGTGCAGCCCTTCCCGAATTTTAGTGATTGGGTTCCAGAGAGCTCGGTGACTAAGAGAAATCAGCCATCCCCACCCTGAGCCACGCTGCTTAGCTAAACACCCAGCCTGGGGCCCTGGCAGAGAGGGGCTCCTTGCAACGAGTCTGTCTTTGTGAAGCTCCAGTTTGTGTTGTTCAGTTATTCCCTCCAGCTCCGGAGTGAACTGTCTGATCCTGGCGTCTGCAGCTGGAGACGAGCCATGAAGTGTCAGTGAGTGATCAGGGGCTGTTTGGGCAAGTGGCACATTGCTCGTCAGACTCCAGCAGCACCCTGCCTGCTCACCTCTGTCTCTAGTTCTCAGGAGGAGCTTCAAGTGCTTTTAGCTCCCCGTGACCCTTAAGCTACAACGAGCAGTCGTAACCTGTCAGATGTGGCTTGAAATGCTGTCAGTTGCCCAGGGAATGTCTCTGCAAGTGTTTGCTGGTCAGGGCCCCCCTGCGGTTTGGGCCGGAAAGTTGGCTTTTTGTGTTAGAGAAGGTTGCTTGCTTACAGGTAGTGATAAATAGCTTGTTTGAGAGGCCAGGATCAGAATTTGGAAGGCTCCTTTGAATCAAGAATGATTCCTCAAAAGAGAAATGGCTTCCAGAGTCTGCTGAGCAGAGTTCCAAAGCCTGCCCCAGCTCTAGCCCCAGCCTGTTATTCTCTAGTGGCCCTGAATTCCTGCACCTTCCCAGACCTGGTCAGCTGTCTTTTCTTGGAGCAAAAGAAGAGATCTAAAGCCTTCTCATCAGAAGTTGTAGTACCCTTCTCTCCATCCTCCATGTAGGGTAGACTGAGGCCCAAAGGGTCAAGCGCAGTGGCAGAGTTTGGTTCTCAAGCTTCCTGCCTGGTTATATGTGATCATGCAATTTTAATCAAGTTAAAACAGAGGGGAGTTGCTGGTGGAGGGCCATCATGCAATGAAAAAATGGTGTGCATGCGTGCTAAGTCGCTTCAGTCATGTCTGACTCCCTGTGACTCTATGGACTGTAGCCTGCCAGGCTCCTCTGTCCATGGGATTCTCCAAGCAAGAATACTGGAGTGGGTTGCCTTGCCTTCCTCCAGGGAACCTTCCTAATCCAGGGTTCAAACCCGAGTCTCTTATGTCTCCTGCATTGGCAGACAGGTTCTTTACCACTAGCACCACCAGGGAAGCCCAGGAAAATGGTGTGGATGTTGGTTTTTGACATTAGTTTCCTAGTTTTCTATCTCATCTTCTAGAAAGTTGAAATTTTCTTTTTCCAAAAAAAATGAATCAAATGCTGAAGGTGTGCATTGATTGCCCAAGACCTCTGAAGCCAAGACCAATTCTAAACCCTTGTGATGTGCAATTAGACTTCCTTTCAGGGGAGATATTTCAGACTGGTCAAGTTCACTATTGGAGTGCTTTAGTTATTGCCCCTATATCTACAACCACTTCTTTACTGAGGTTCAAGAGCACATTTTAGTCTCCCAGACAAAGCTGTCACAGGACTGCCAGTGGACGGGCAGTTAATAGATTGAATGAGTTGACTATTAGTGAACAAATGACTTCCCATCCCCTGAAGTTATCACCTTTTTGAGGTCATTGGGGTCAAGAAACAAAGGACAGATGAGACCAGGATGCATGTATAACTAGAAGTGATTTTATGTCATAAATCAAATTCACGAAAAATTTGGCAAAAATGTATTACAACCCAGTCCCATCACCATCAAGGAAATCTGTAAGAAATAGTCACAGTCCTCTAGGGGAAGTGCTAACCCTTTCACAGATGAATCAGAAGTCTGGGGAGCGCCGTCAGGAGCAGGGGGAGGACAGAGACTAGGTGTCAGCTCTGTCCTTGGTGCTTGGAGTTTGTCTTCAGGTTCCATCAAACAAACTTTCTTTCTGCTCTGGACCCTGAATGATCAGGAGCTCCTAGAACAGAGGGAGATACATTTAGAACCTCTGTCTGTAGCAGGGCTCTTTCAGTGACCTGGCACCAGGGATGCTACTCAGAGCTCTGTGACTCCCCCAGGATCAAAGATAAAATCTACAAGAATGCACAGAGTCTGGAGCTGAAGGGATATAAGATGTTACATGGCAATAAATGGCTCTGTATTCAGACTCTATAAAGCATAACCCACGACAGATAAGGAACAGAAACCACTGGGAATAGGCAAGTGCAGGCCAGCACTGCAGCCTGGCATGGTAAAGCATGGTGGAGATCCTGCCCCTCGATGTGTCTTTTAGGCAGTAAGGATGACCCTCATTTAACTTGCCCTGAGGTCCTAGCCAGGAAAACTGAAGGAGTCCAGAAATTCAGTAAGTGTTTACTGAATTCTTTCTTACTGTCACACATTATGCTAAATACTGGGGATGATGCAAAAGACAAAGCCCTGTTATCACAGAATTCACAAGGAAGGTAGGTTACGGAGCAGTCTCCTTTCATTAAACTAGGTGTTCAGATAAGGGATGTTTGGGGGGCTGCAGGACACGAAACAGGGCCACCTCAACCAGTTTGGAGTTGTGAGTAGTCCTCTTAGAGGGAAACAATGGTTCACTGAGATCTTAAACCTGGAAGGAGTCGCCCAGAGTACAGATCGGGGTGGGAGATATAGAAAGCTCATTTCATCAGAGGAAAGAGGGAGTTGGAGAGATGAAACACAAGAACCCCCTTGAAGCACTGCTGTGGTGTCACACGTGTACGGGGGATAGAGGGCTAACTACCTACAAAAATGAGGCTAGAAAACTATCAGGGATCACTTTTCCAGGGCATTGAAGACCAAATGATAGGTGTGGGACTTCACCCTAAGAACCCTGGTGGTCTTACTAAGGATCTATATTTTGCCTCCACTTACCCTGGCTGTGCACTAGGAGTGATCAGGGCAGGACTGGACTTGTATGGTGGCTGCAGAGCTGGATAGAACACAGTCAGAAGTCTCATTCAGGAAGTCATAGCGGGACTTGGTGACCATCTCAGTTTCAAACATAGAGAGTCATTTTAGCTTTGAGCTCAGCAGAAGGATGTCTTCACCATCCGGGTTCCCGTGGGACTTGGAGTTGCTCTTGCCAACGGCTCTGTGGTCTCAGCCTAAACCAGAGGGACCCTGGCATCTGTGAGTGCCTCTCCTTTCTCTGCTGTTAAATGCACAGAAAGATGAAAGCTCCTGGGGTCCTGGCTGCTCACTGGTAATTTTACCTGTAAGAGGGGAAGCGTCACTGTGGCCCAGGCTTCAGGTGGGCAGTCTCAGCTCTTCCTCCCTCTGGAGGGGAGGGGTCTTTGGGAAAAGTGTGAGCAGATGTGGAACGATGCTGGGGTCCTGGGAACTCAGAAGGGAACTGGAGTGGAGTTCCCCGTGGCTCCACGTTCTGGTTCTGCTTGCTCTCTCCTGGCTGGACCTTTTTTGCAGTTTGTTTTTACTGATTTATTTTCAACCACATCATGTGGGATACAGGATCTTAGTTTCTGGACCAGGGATCGAACCCGTGCCCCCTCCAATGAAAGCATGCATTCTTAACCACTGAACTGCTAGGGAAGTCCCTTCCCTGGTCAGAACTCTTTCAATAGGATTTCCTTGATGTCTCTCTATTTTTATACCCACGTGACCAGAGCGCAGCTGTCAGGGCTGGGCGTGCTCATATCCAGGCAGAAGCTGCATGGAGGAAGGAGAGGGTTCTCAGCTTGCCCCTGGGAACCTTGTTCTCTGGCATCAGCCTGGCTGTTGGGATTGGGAAAACAAGCAGGCAAACATTCTTCTGCTCTGCCCCTCCCCTCCAAACAACATTTATTCATTAACTGCTGTGAAACAATTAGCAAATGGCTCCTTTCTGTCTGGATGCTGGAGAGAGATGCCGAGTTAGGAAGCACTGTGGAAGAAGACGGTTCTCCTCTGTTCTGAGAATGCGAATGTGAAGGAGGGGGAAAGAGAGCTTGCCTTACAGGCTTGGCATTTCTTTCAACATATTGTCACTGAGGATTATATTATTTTCAGAGTCATCTTAATAGTTTCCAACAATTGCTACCAAGTAAAGGTCATGTTTGAAGTTCTTGGCAAATGGAGTCTCTGTTGGCCGGCATTTCCCACGAACAGGCTGTTCTGAGGGTTAGCATGAATCCAGGCCTGACTCTATGAGCCTTCTCAAGATAGCATTAGGCCCAGTGTGTCTTCTTGGTCTCCCGCAGACTTTTGTGGCCCTGTGTCCATGACAGGCATAGGTGGTTTTTATATGCAGTTCCGCTGCTTTTTGGCTGCGTCGACACTGGCAGTGTTCTCAGGGATATTTTTAGATAGCCCTGTCTCCATAGAACTTGCTGGGTGAGAATTGTCTTCACTTACAAATGGCTCCTTGGTGAGGGCCTCAGTTTTTTTTAAATTAATTTTTATTGGCGTATAGTTGCTTTACAATGTTTTGCTAGTTTCCGCTGTATAGCAAAGGCGATCAGCTAGATGTATACATATATCCCTTGTTTTTGCATTTCCTTCCCATTTAAGTCACCACAGAGCACTGAGTGAAGTTCCTTGTACTATACAGTAGGTTCTCATTAGTTATCTGTTTTATACATACTGTTGATAGTATATATATGTCAATCCCAATCTCTCAGTTCATCCCACCTCCTTCCTCCTTGGTATCCATACATTTGTTTTCTACATCTGTGTCTCTATTTCTGCTTTGTAAATAAGATCATCTATGCCATTTTTCTAGATTCCACATATGCACGTTAATATACAATATTTTTGTCTGACTTCACTTCTGACTATGCAGAAGAGAAGATGATTGGACAATGAGGTGGAAGACTTGCCTTTGCACATTTTGTGCAGGAGGAAACTGGAGCACCATGGCGGTGGTCGTGGTCCCAGGAACAAGAGGAATAGCAGCAATTAGGCAGGACATTGCATGCAGCGATGTGTACAGCCCTGTAGGGGAACTAAGGACTAGTAAATACCTGACCCCATCCCTACCGGCTCTCAGGTCGTCATGGGAGGAGAGGGTTGGATCATGTGCCTCTAGACCACGTGGACATCAAAGGTTTGATGAGGGGGTTGGGTCAGGTTTCACTATTAATATTTTAATTTCATGTAGCTTAGAAAAAGGCTAACATGAGAATGTTATGTCTTTGGAGACATACTTAGTGGCATCTAACCAACTCTAAGCAAGTTTGTTGTATACATTAACCAGCTTGAAGTTTGGGGACAAGACCTCCATGGCAGATATCCCAACTTTGCTTTTACCCCCACCACACCCTGAGGTCTTGTTGATTTTCACCATCCTTTCTTCAGTCTGAGGGTGCCAAACCTCACTAAATAATGAGAAGTTAGTGTTCGTAGTATGAAAACCCTCAACTGTTAGTTCTTGCTCTTGTTTGGCTATCATTCCCTCTGCTCTTTCATGGGGTTTTAGGAAGGAACAGGAATAAATAATATATAAAATATTTATTGTATATTAGGATATATGTTCTGGCTGCTATAGCAAAAATCCAAATGGAACAGAGGCTTAAATGGGACACAGTTTTACTTTTCTATCTTGGAAACATTCTAAAGATAAGCAGCCTGGGGCCAACATGCTGCTTCCAGACTGTCAATGACCAGCATCCTTTACTTTATTGTTTTGTCATCCTCAGCAGTTGGAGCTATTGAGCTTTTGGATTCAAAGTGGCTGCTGTGCCCAGCCATTTAGAAGGAGGAAATGGAGGAGGCAAGGTCTGTAAGTCACTAAGGTCCCTTCTGCTCACATCCTGCTGGCCATAAGTTAATCATAAGGCTATGTCAAGCCGCAGGGGAGACTGGGAAATGAGGGTTTTGTTCTGGGCAACTCTATATCCAGCTAAAATTTGAGAGTTGTATTAATAAAAAGAAGAATGGAGTGTATACTGGAGTAATCTAGAAGCCTCTACCCTAATAATATTTTAAATAGTAACAACAGTGGCAATAACAGCAAAACAACAGTACTTAATTATTGAACATATATTAGATACTCTGATATTGTGCTAAGTGCTGTAGTTTTCTATTTTCTCCATTATTCCATCTAATTCTCACAATAAACTTTTGTGGTGGAGACCACTAGCAGTCTCAAAGAGGAGAAAACTGAACTTGTAAAACTTTGTCCAAGGTCAACACAGCTCTTGGCAGCAGAGTAGATATTTGAACCATGGTCTGCATGATTCTTGAGTGACAGTCTTTACTTCTACGAGTTAAACGCCATCTGAAAAGTAATATAAAGTACCAGCTGTATCATCAGGATGCTTTTGATTTCAAGTGACAGAAACATAACTCAAACTTAGCTTCATCAAAAAATGAAGATTTACTGGCATTCAAGGCTAGAAAGTATACAGGGGTAGGCAGACCTCAGAGAAAGAAGCGGAAATTCAGTGTTGACAACACTGCCTTTCCTTCTTTCTCATCTTTGTCCGTCTCTGCTTGGCTTCATTCTGCCAAGAGGCTTTCTCCCCTTGGCAAGGAATATAGATTTTGTCAGCCTCAGATTTATTTGCTTCTAGCCTAGAAAACGCAAAGAAATTTGCCAGTATCTGTGTTTCAATCCCAGGAAAGGATTCCAATCAGCTGTTTTTGAACTGTGTGTCCATCCTTTAATTAAATACTATGGTCACATGACCCTCTACCCTTCACTTTGATCAAGTGTAGTGTTTTTTTTTTTTAACCAGAAAAAAGAGGGAAAGAGTATTAACTGGACTGAATAAAAATTTTAAAGTAGTGTATTGCATAATCACCTTTTAAAATATTGAATACTATTAAATATTTGTGTCATTACAGGCTTCAGCTAAATGACACTAGCTTGAGCATATCAGAATGTGTTAAGGTGTACTGTGTTTCCAGGAGGGACCTCTCTGGTGGCTCACTGGTAAAGAATCTGCCTGCAATGCAGGAGCCACTGGAGACAAAATTCAGTCCCTGGGTTGGAAAGAGCCCCTGGAGGAGGGCATGGCAACCCACTCCAGTATTCTTGCTTGGAGAATACCATGGACAGAGAAGCCTGGTGATCTACAGTCCATGGGGTCATAAAGAGTCAGACACGACTGAAACGACTTGACCTGCACGTGTTTCTAGAAATGGTAGGCAAAAAGGAACATATCATACAGGTCCATACCAGACATGTTAGTTATCTAGTTGAAGAGGAATCTCATCTAAAATAAAATAGATTCAGCACCATTTTGATTCAGAAATCTTTTAAACCATTTGGCCTAATGTTGTAATACTTCCTTCTAATCATGAGGTACACCTGTCCTCGGTTGTATTAAGCTTTTATTTCTTTTTGGAACATGCCAAAGTAAGTCTTTTTGGCTCCTGAGGATAAATTTTCAGGAAAAATGGTTATTGTGCCATTTTCAGAAAGCACAGATGTTCAGACGCCATCCATGGTGAAAATGCATCCTCAGAATTTACATGGTCTGCTTCAACATGCAGATTAGTTATGAAGTTATAGCAGAAGGAAACAATGCAACTAATTATTTTACCACTTATTTCTATGCTGTATATGCAAACATGTGTTTAACCAAGATTTGAAGAATAGGTTTTCATTTCTTCTTCTCAAATGCCCTGAATAGAATGCCATGTAATTAGTTAGTGCTTTTGTTAAAAACACATTAGGAAGAATAACCTTCTTGTTGTCAGTTCTGTTGAATGCACAATTAAACCATTTGATAAAGCAATTACCTGAACACGATTATGAGCATCCTCACCTCAACAGGAGATGAAATTAAGGATTAGAAAAAATTGCAAAGCACATGAGATCTCTGCCAACCAGTCCTTTAGAAGAGAGAAAGGTCCCTGGCCAGAATGAATATGTTCAGTGTTATAAATCTAATTAAATAATTACAAACAAGTTTAATTAAGTTCAGGTTCATGTTGCTTTTGTTTTTCTTTAAAAACAAGCAAACAAAATATTCCCTGTTGGCTTATTGCTCAAATGAGTACAGTCATACTTATTCATGACATTTTCCGAGAGAATATTTCAGTGCTAGATATGGGTAATGCTCCTAAGGCACTTTCTATGCCTTGGGCTAGGACCTGTATGTTATGTCAGAGAGTGAGGAGATCTTTCAGTTCAGTTCAGTAGTTCAGTCATGTCCAACTCTTTGTGACCCCATGGACTGCAGCACGCCACACCTCGTTGTCCATCACCAACTCCCAGGGTTTACTCAAACTCATGTCCATTGAGTTGTGATGCCATCCAAGCGTCTCATCCTCTTCTCCTCCTGCCTTTGATCTTTTCCAGCATCAGGGTCTTTTCAAATGAGTTAACTCTCCTCATCAGGTGGTCAAAGGATTGAGTTTTAGCTTCAGCATCAGTCCTCCAATGAATCTTCAGGACTGATTTCCTTTAGGATGGACTGGTTGGATCTCCTTGCAGTCCAAGGGACTCTCAGGAGTCTTTTCCAACACCACAGTTCAAAAGCATCAGTTCTTCAGTGCTCAGCTTTCTTTATAGTCCAACTCTCATATCCATACATGACTACTGGAAAAACCATAGCTTTGACTAGACAGACTTTGGTTGGCAAAGTAATGTCTCTGCTTTTTAATATGCTGTCTAGGCTGGTCATAACTTTTCTTCCAAGGAGCAAGCATCTTTTAATTTCATGGCTGCAGAGGGGATCTTTAGCTGGGTTAGAATTTACTGTAAACTGATGCTGTAACTGCTAATTGAGAGATATGGCTTAAATGATGCTCTCCCTTTTACCATAGTACTTTGGTGGTTTTCTCCCTTTCTAAAACAAGTGGAATGTTTTTGCATCTTTATATGCCATGCATAGGATAGAAATACTCTATCCTTTGGTCGAGGGTGGTACCTTCCTGTGATGTTGGATTCTGTCCATCAAGATGCTCAAAATGGAAGATTTTCTGCATCAGGGAAGATCCTGTGTCCAAAAGAGCAATTTCCCCAAGTTCTTATCCAAAGGCACTAGTGATTGCTTTTAAATGCAAACCTCCCCAAAGGTGGGCTCTGCAGTGGTGACTAGGTACCACGGGAACCCAGGGACCCTGACTGGGTTGACCAGATGAAGTTCCTTATAAGGTTTTATTTGCTTTTTCCTCTCCTTATAGAGAGACCAAAAGATGATAGTAGGCATAAGTGGGGTGCGACTCCCCAAAAGTGATCCTGAGCAAGATCTGCTACATTTCTCATCTTTTCCAATTGTTTTCTTGCTGGGAGTGCTCAAAAGCAGTCACCTGTCCTCAGTTCTATTAAGCATTTATTTGTAGCATACCACCACAGGACCCAATTCCCTGGCACCAAACAAAGCAAAATAGAGGTGGAGTAGAAAGGATTCATCCTTTTTTGTATGTGCATTTTATCACATGTAATGGGATAGAATGGATTGAGCCTCCCTTACCCATATCTTCCTCTGCCCAAAGTGGCATAAACACATTCCTGCGATTTTTAACTCCAGGGCTCTGCCTAAGCACCATCTCCTCAGTGAAGCATCCTTGAGCCCTTCCTACTAGGATAAGCCCAAGGGGACTCTGAGGGAAATTGATAATGGACTGGGAATTAGATGTGTTGATAGAATTGTAGTTGAGTAAGCTGAAGCTGAAACTCCAGTACTTTGGCCACCTCATGTGAAGAGTTGACTCATTGGAAAAGACCCTGATGCTGGGAAGGATTGGGGGCAGGAGAAGGAGGGGACAACAGAGGATGAGATGGATGGATGGCATCACCAACTCGATGGGCATGGGTTTGGGTAGACTCCGGGAGTTGGTGATGGAAAGGGAGGCCTGATGTGCTGTGATTCATAGGGTCTCAAAGAGTCGGACTCCACTGAGTGACTGAACTGAACTGAACTGACTGAAGGAAAACACATTTTTAAAAAGAGATAAATTGTAAAGAACATAGAAGACTTGCTTTTAAGATAATTTAAGTAAGATCAAGCAAATGTGGCAAAACTTGGCAATTGTTGAACTGATGTTATAGCCAACTGAAAAAAAAAAAAAAGCACAGCATAAGAGTTGTGATTTAAGCTTTATTTTGCGCCAAATGAGGACTGTAGCCTGGGAGACAGTGGTTGAGATAGTTTTGAGGAGTTGCTCCAGAGAGGTAGCAGTGAAAGTCAGTATTATATGGGTGAATTTGGTGAATATGTGATCAAGCACATATTTTGAGAGAAGGTTGCTGCTAGTCACAAGGAGTAGATGTCTCTGTTAATTATTTTAGTGCTTTTTGGGCTCATGAAATCTTATGAACTAACTATCTGAAGTCCTACTCTGACAGTTTTTCCCAGAGCCTAAACAGCTTTACTCCTGATCTCCACCCTGAAACCCTTTTAGGGTGTGTTGAAGGTCAGTGACTGTAGTGACTAGTGACTTCATCGTTAGAGAACCAGATGGGGAGCAATAATTTTAGTTGGCATTGTGGAGATTCATTATACTAATTTCTCCACTTTGGCGTATATTCATAATTTTTCCTAAATAAAAAAAGTAAAAATAAAAAAAAGTATTTGAGGGGAGAAAATATCTCCTGCTAATCTTATTATCTCCAGTGTTGAATACTGAAAATGAACATGGGTGGAAGAAAGGAAGCTATATTTGCAGGATGGTTTTAGGAAAAGCAAAAGTAGTAAACTTGTAAAAGTATAAAAATACATATCTCATATATTTAAATATAAAACCTAAAGCTGTGTACTTCTAGGAAAAAATAGAAACATCTTTGTGACCTTGGATTAGGCAAATATTTCTTAGATAAAAAACCAAAAGCATGATGTATAAAATAAAAAATTGATACTTTTAGAAAAACTCTGCCTTTGAAGGTCACTATGACGAGAATGAAAAATGAAGCCACAGCCTAAGGACAACATATTTTAAAATCACGTATCCGGTACAGAACTTGTGTCCAGAATACACACACACACATATATATATATATATAAAACAATGGAGAAACAACCCAATAAAAGTAGGCAAAATATTTGGGCAGGCACTCTATCAAAGAGGTTGTGGGGGTGATAAATAAGCACATAAAAAAGATCAACATTTATCATTGAAGAAATGCAAATTACAACCACAATGAGACATCACTGCATGAGAATGTCATTTTTTTTTTTAATGGTCATGTAAAGTGATGGCTGTCATGTGAAGGAACTGGAACTCTCACACACTGCTGGTGAATGTAAAATGCCCCACCTGCTCTGGAAAACAGCAGTTTTGAAGTTTCTTTAAAAAAGAAGTACTGTCATATGATATAGCCATTCTAACTCCAGATCTTTACCCAAGAGAAAGGAAAGAATATGTTCACAGGAATACTTGTTCCTAAATGTTCATAGTGACTTTATTTATAATAACCGAAAACTGCAGACAACTCACGTGTCCATCAAGTGAATGAATGAACAAATGTGATATATCCATACAATTGAATACACCCCAGAAATAAAAAGGAATGACCTGCTAATGCATGTAACATCATGATGGAATATTAAAATAATTATGCTACATGAAGGCCAGATAGATAATAGTGCATACTACTTGATGACCTTGATGTAAAACTTCAGAAAATACATGCTAATCTATAGTGAGAGAGAGCAGATCACTGGTTTCCTGTGGTAATAGTGGGGAATAGGAGGGGCATGAAGGATCTTTGGGCAATGATGTCAATAGATATGCTAATTACCTTGATTGTGACCATGGTTTCTTGAGTGTGCATAAATTTTTATTGATCAAGTTGTACACTTTAATTATGTATAGTTTATGGTATGCCAATTATACCTAAGTATAACTGTTTTAACGGTTTTTAAAAAGATAATCAGACCTGTAGAGTGTGTCTCAAGATTAGCACATTTTCTCAAGTACCTACATTTGTTTCCATGTTTCTCTTTTTTGACACTGGTAGCCTTCATCATTCAGAAAGATCCCACTGTGTAGCCTCTCCCAGGATGAGCAACATCAGAAGATAGCATTGGCAGTTCTCAGAGAGTTGACCCAAAGACCCAGCTTTTATATCATACTTTGCATGTTCTTCCTAAGGTCTTTTCTGCCTCCTTCTCCCAGGAAGGCAGGTTGCTTCATATTCTGAACTGTGAAGGCAGTGATGGGGGTGATGAATAAGGCACCCCTTGCTGAAGGCCTGCTCTGTAGCAGGCTCTGGCTGGCATGAGGAGTCTCTCACTGTTGGTCCCGTGGAAGCATTCACCATGGCAGATGCTTCAGCTATTGGTGTGAAATGGTGCCAAGGTCCGTTTCCACTCATTCTGCCACTTGTCGTAGTATGCAGCTGAACAGGTTCAGGTGTGGTTGAGTGTCTTGGTGAAATCAGAGTGGCCTTGAGTTCCGAGTGGTCTTAAGGGATGGTGAGGAGGCAGTAGAGGTGGATGAATGCCTGCACAGCGTTGTAGGTTGTTATTCAGTTGCTAATTCATGTCTGACTCTTTTCGACCCCATGTACTGCAGCACACCAGACTTCCCTGTGTTTCACTATCTCCCAGAGTTTGCTCAATCTCATGTCCATTGAGTCAGTGATGCCATCCAACCATCTGTTGGATCTGTCAACAGATCCAGCTGTTGGAACCATCTGTTGTTCCCTTCTTCTCTTGCCCTCAATCTTTCCCAGAATCAGGGTCTTTTCCATTGAGTTGGCTTTTCCCATCAGGTGGCTAAAGTGTTGGCACTTCAGCTTCAGCATCAGTCCTTCCAATGAATATTCAGGGTTGATTACCTTTAGAATTGACTGGTTTGATTTTCTTGCTGTCCAAGGGATTCTTAAGAGTCTTCTCCAGCACCATAGTTTGAAAGCATCAATTCTTCGGTGTTCAGCTTTCTTTATGGTCCAGCTCTCATATCGCATGATTACTGGAAAAACCATAGCTTTGACTATACAAGTGTGGGAATGCTTTTTTGCAGGCTCACTCCTCTACTTATCTCTCCCTGATGTTACCCCATCCTCACCCCACTAATTTATCCATCCAACCATCCAGCGCTTGCTGAGCCCCTCTTCTCTGTACAGATTGTTGATGTGGGTTGACTGATCTGGCTGTGCTTTCTGGGGCTGGAGTAGCTTTGCTGGGATTTGCTGGGATTTCTGAGTTGGGGTTTATGTATCTCTGATACAAGGCCCTATTGGAGGTCGAAGACACCAGCAGCTTTGGTTGCTGGCCTGACTTCCTGTGCTAGAAAGGATGGGCAGAAATGTGACCCTAGCCAAGTCTGCCAGCCATGCAAGGAGAGTAGATAAACGAGCTCAGGCCTGCCCCAGACTGGAAAGCCCTCTACTTTAAGGAATTAAGCAAAAACAGCCCCTTTACTCACAAGACCAGAGGCCAGGGTGTGCTCCTGGACCCCTATCCAGGAATCAGCTCATGTCTTCTGGCCTGGACGTCACACTCCAGCTCCCCATGTGCACTGCTGATCATATGATCACTGGTGTCCATACCACATTGGATGTCTGCTCTGTGCCACCCCCTGTGACATGATGGGATCACACGCATCCTGTGAGACAGGCCCTAATGTTTAACCTCTTGTTAAGATAATGAAGTAGGTTGGACTCAGGTATTAATTCTCCTGTGATCCTTCGGCAACTAAAGGAGGAGCCAGGCTTCCCTGCAACATCTCCCTGACAACTCGCCATGTCCAGACAGACATAATTCCCACACTGCCAAAGTCAGTATAACAGAACTGCCCAATTCAGACTCATCTCGGAGGAACTGAGTTCAGTTAGAATTGGCAAGAAAATTGGATTTTAATCATACATATTTTTAAAGAATTTTTTTTCTTTAGCTCTCAAGAAGTACTGTGGCTGCAGCCTGAAGGGTTATTAATCCTGCCTTGGCAAATATACAGAGATAATGGCTTAGGCTGGCTTGTCAGTTTTTTAGCTACAGCTGTGCTGTTCTGATGGTTTATTTTCTTTCTTTCTTCTTTTAAAATTAAATTTTATTGGAGTATAGTTGCCTTAGAGTGTTGTGTTAGTTTCTGCTCTACAGCAAAATGAATTGGCTGTATGTTTACATATAGTCCCTCTTTGTTGATTTTGATTCCATGGCTCAGACGGTAAAGAATCTGCCTGTAGTGCAGAAGACCCAGGTTCAATCCCTTGGTCAGGAAGATCACCTGGAGAAGGGAATGGTCTGGAGAATTCCATGGACAGAAAAGCCTTGTGGGCTACAGTCCATGGGTCGCAAAGAATAGGATACGACTGAATGATTAACATGCACACTTCGTATTTAGGTCATCACAGAGCATTAAGTAGAGTTCCCTGTACTATACAATAGGTTCTCATTAGTTATCTATTTTATACATAGTACTGCATATCTGTCAATCCCAATCTCCCAGTTCATCCTACCCCCTATTCCCCACTTTGGTGTCCATGTTTTTTCTCTATGTCTATGTCTCTATTTTTGCTTTGCATATAGAATCATCTGTATCATTTCTTCTAGAGTCCATATATTGTGCATTAATAGACCATACTTATTTTTCTCTTTCTGACTTACTTCACTCTGTGACAGTCTCTTGTTCCATCCATGTCTCTGCAAATGATACAATTTTGTTCCTTTCATGGCTGAGTAATATTCCATTGCATATATGTACCACAGTACATCTTCCTTAACCATTCCTTGGTTGATGGTGGTTTATTTTCAAGTATCGTGAGCAGCCTCCTTTCCTGAGTATTTGAGATGTCCCTTTTGTGGTTGTATCTGTATTAATTCCTCCCCTTCAGGGGACCTTTTCTTTCCCATCCTGGGCCCAGCCCAGGATGACATCTCGCAGAGCCCTGCGCAGGCGCTGGGTGTTAACGGGGAGTGGTGGAGGCTGGGTCTCCATGGGCCACAAGCTGCCCCCAAGCTGGCTGCCTCTGTGTGGTGTCATCCCAAGTCCCTCACTCAGAGGTGGTTGTCATGGAAACCCGCTTTCTTGTTTGTTTTTGTCTTGGGCAGCCATCATTATTTTGTTACAGCCACATGGGAAGAGTGGCGAGCCCACTCGTGAAGGATGAGCCACAGGGCGTGTGACTGGGCCACTTCAGGACCACGGCCGACAGCTGGAGGCTGAGAATGGGGCGGCCCCGGGGCTCCCCTGGGAGGACCCTGTCCACACCACCCCATCATTGTGTCACGCTAAGCGCTTCTGCCGCATGCCCTGGGTGCTGATGGCACTGACAGCTCCCCAGCTCTCATCTCCTTGGTGACTCCCCCACCCTCACTGGTGCCCACCCCCCAACCCTGACTTCTCTGTACTGTTGGGAGCTGGTCCTGTGGGGAGCCTGGGAGGGTTCCTGAGGTTACTTGGTTTTCACAGCTCACAGGTTTTCTTGATTGCATGTTTTGTAGATCCACATTTTTATCCCTGTAGCTGTCATTTTTCTTGAGCTGCTTTTTCAGTCACTCAAAACAGTATTACTATATTGCTTTGGAATTGCTCAGTTGTTTTTTGTTTCCTTCATAAAGTTTCCATCAACCTAGGGAGAATCATAAGTAATGAGAAGGATGGAAAACCACAACCGACTCCACCCAGCCTCTCCTGGGTGGGTAAGTATTTCTGGCCCTTAGGACCTGGTGATAAACCTGCCTCAGTGACCACACCCCTGCCTGCTGTTTGCCACTCACTGTGGAGGCTGCCCTCCCTGCCCTTGGGGTAAAATGGTGTTGTCCTCACTTTTACAGATAAAGACTGAAGCTCACAGAAAAGATTGTTCCTTACCTAAGGTGGCACAGCCCCAAGTGACAGGTGGACCTGAAGGGAGATTTAGCCAAACCCACCAGTATGGGGCTTCCCTGGTGGCTCAGTGGTAAAGAGTCCACCTGCAAAGCAGGAGACATAGGTTTGATCTCTGGATCCAAAAGATCTCTTAGAAGAGGAAATGGCAACCCACTCCAGTATTCCTGTCTGAGGAATCCCATGGACAGAGGAGCCTGGTGGGCTATGGTACATGGGGTCACAAAGAATTGGACATGACTGAAGCGACTGAGCTTGCACACTCATGCACATGGTTTTGGTCTTTGGTCAGTACTTGAAGCACATGAAATACTGAACCTTCCTGGTTAACAGTAGTGGATTGCAGAAACACGGTACATTTGTAGGGTGTCTTTGAGTGATTGGCTAGAACTATTCTATGACTGAGCTAGGATGTCGAACTCCTGATTGTCCTCATCTTCCAGGACTTTCCCCTTCAGCCATCACTCTAACCTCCACCTGAGGCTCCACCCCAAATCAAATCATGACATCATCTGTGACTCCTCATTTTCTATCATCCCCTTCAGCCAGTTCATTAACAAACCTTGTCTCTCTCTTTTTTAACTAAACAAACTTGACATGTGACATTGTGTTGCATTATTTTAGTGTATTTATATATTGTAATATAGTTGTTATCTTAATGATATTTATCACATTATATCCATATAGTACAATATTATTGTCTATGTCACAGCCAGTCCCTCCCATCAGGAAGCTTCTACAAACCTCTTATCATCATCTGTCAGAGGGGAGACAGAATGAAAACCACAATCACAGGAAACTAACCAAACTGATCACATGGACCACCACCTTGCCTAACTCAGTGAAACTGAGTCATGCCATGTAGGGCCTCCCAAGATGGATGGGTCATAGTGGAGAGTTCTAACAAAACGTGGCCCACTGGAGAAGGGAATGGCAAAGCACTTCAGCATTCTTGCCTTGAGAGCCCCATGAACACTACATAAAGGTATAAAAGTGTCCAGTAGTCTGTACATTCAATCTCTTTGGCTATTTTACTGCTCATTATAATTTGTACCCTTAAATGGCATCAGTCTTACCCTCACCATCCATCCCCTAGTAACTACTATTTTACTCTGTTTTTTTCACATTTGATTTTTTTAGATTCCACATATAACTGGTATAATACCACACTTGCCTTTCTCTGTCTGGCTTATGTCACTTACCATTGTGCACTCAAGGTCCATCCACATTGTCATGCACAGCAGGATATCCTCCCTTCTCATAGGCACGTCATACCACTTGGCAATGCCACTTCTGGGAATGTACCCAAAGGAAATGATAACAGGCATTTGATGGGAGAGATGCACCCTCATGTTTGTGGCAGCACTGTTCACAATGGCCAAGATATGGAAACCATCCAAATGCCCATCAGCAGATGAGTCAATAAAAAGCCTTGTCTTTTTTCCCCTCCAAACTGTATCCTGATATGACCTCTCACCACCGCTGCTCCTCCCCCAACACTGGCGCAGACCACCACTGGCCTGGCCTGTTCACTGTTCCCTCTGTTTCCATCCACACTGCTCACAGGGCCACTTGGAGCAGTTGAAACACCCCGTTTGCTTCCCATCACTAGAAGAGATCCTTACCCATCTCCCCCAGGATCTCTATGATCTGGCCGCATCTTACTATGTGTCTCTCTCCACTGTTCTGTCTGGACACCTCGATGCACTTTTCTTTCTCCAGCATTCCAAGCCGGTCCCACATCAGGGAGTTGGTGTGTATGTCCTTTCCTCTGCTGAGTGTTCTTCTTCCAGAAATTCACATGGCCATTTCCTCCTTCACGTAACTAGTTCTTCATCCTTCCAGTCTTAGTTGAAAAGTTCCCTCTGATACCACACAACAGAGCCGGCCACACTCTCAAGTTACTTTTAGTCCGTTGCTCTGTGTTCTTCATACTGATTACCTGGATTTATTTAAGAATATATTTTTATTGCTGCTCAAGGTTTTATGCTCCCTGAAGGCTGGGATTGTGTCTGCTATGTTTCCTGCTGAGTTTCTAAAATAGTGTCTAACATGTGATGGATGCTCACTGAATATTTGTGAACTGAAGAGTGAATGACCAAATGGAGTAAAGAATTCTCAAAAGGTGCCAGAGTAGCTATTGGCTAGAGTCTTGGGCTTCTTTTAGTCCAGAAGGTTGGAGGTTGGGGGCTTTGGGGGGGCGCTGCTGAGGAAGAATCCTGTTCTTCTACCTAGTGAGGAAGTTAGCAGCCTCTTCCGATTATCCTTCTGGGAGACCAGGGAGAAAACAGAAGCTTGATACTGAATACAAAGATGCTATTGACACTGATCAGAAACTGGTGTGTGCTAACACTCTGCCTGAAAGAGTCAGGAGAGAAAGATGGGAGTGACCAACACTCATCCATCCATCCATCTCTTCTTCATTCATCAGGAATGAACTTTTTTTTTCTCTCCTTTTCTTTAATATATTTTTTTCCATTTATTTTTATTAGTTGGAGGCTAATTACTTTACAATATTGTAGTGGTTTTTGCCATACATTGGCATGAATCAGCCATGGATTTACATGTGTTCCCCTTCCCGATCCCCCCTCCCACCTCCCTCCCCATCCCATCCCTCTGGGTCATCCCAGTGCACCAGCCCCGAGCACTTGTCTCATGATCCAACCTGGACTGGCGATCTGTTTCACACTTGATAATATACATGTTTCGATGCTGTTCTCTCAGGTCATCCCACCCTCGCCTTCTCCCACAGAGTCCAAAAGTCTGTTCTATACATCTGTGTCTCTTTTTCTGTGTTGCATATAGGGTTATCGTTACCATCTTTCTAAATTCCATATATATGTGTTAGTATACTGTATTGGTGTTTTTCTTTCTGGCTTACTTCACTCTGTATAATGGGCTCCAGTTTCATCCACTTCATTAGAACTGATTCAAATGAATTCTTTTTAATGGCTGAGTAATATTCCATTGTGTATATGAACCACAGCTTTCTTATCCATTTGTCTGCTAGTGGGCATCTAGGTTGCTTCCTTGTCCTGGCTATTGTAAACAGTGCTGCGATGAACATTGGGGTGCACGTGTCTCTTTCAGATCTGGTTTCCTTGGTGTGTATGCCCAGGAATGGGATTGCTGGGTCATATGGCAGTTCTATTTCCAGTTTTTTAAGGAATCTCCACACTGTTCTCCATAGTGGCTGTACTAATTTGCCTTCCCACCAACAGTGTAAGAGGGTTCCCTTTTCTCCACACCCTCTCCAGCATTTATTGCTTGTAGACTTTTGGATAGCAGCCATTCTGACTGGTGTGTAATGGTACCTCATTGAGGTTTTGATTTGCATTTCTCTGATAATGAGTGATGTTGAGCATCTTTTCATGTGTTTGTTAGCCATCTGTATGTTTTCTTTGGAGAAGTGTCTGTTTAGATCTTTGGCCCATTTTTTGATTGGTCATTTATTTTTCTGGAATTGAGCTGCAGGAATTGCTTGTATATTTTTGAGATTAATCCTTTGTCTGTTTCTTCATTTGCTATTATTTTCTCCCATTCTGAAGGCTGTCTTTTCACCTTACTTATAGTTTCCTTTGTTGTGCAAAAGCTTTTAAGTTTCATTAGGTCCCATTTGTTTATTTTTGCTTTTATTTCCAATATTCTGGGAGGTGGGTCATAGAAAATCTTTATGCTTGTTCCTTTCTAGGTCCTGGAGAAGGAAAAATGTATTAGGTGATCTCCCTGACCTCTTAGAATCTGAAGGGGAGATCAACCAGTTACATTAAGTGGCCTGATAAAGGTAGGCATGTACAGAGCACCACGTGGGCACATAGGGTGTCATCTGACCTCACCTGGGCAATCAGAGAGGGCCTCCTGAGGAGGTTGCAGCTGAGCTGCATCTAAGAAGGGCGCCTGGTGCAGAAAGCAATGTGGGCAAAAGCCTGGATGCAGGAGCAAGCCCTGGTTGCGCCAACACCCTTCACACATCTGGAGCAAACTCCACACCTCCCACAGCACAGCCCCTAGGTCATTTCCTTAGGAATGCCTTCCCTGATGCCCTACAGATGGCCAGGGCTGTTAAATGTCTCAGAAGCACCACATGCCTTTTATCCTTGGCATTTACAAGAAGTATCATCTTATTTTGTATTTGTAAAAGTATTTGATTAGTCTCCCTCTCCCAGTAAACTATGAAAAGCTTGGAGTAGTCACTATATTTGATTTTGACTGGCTGCTTGCATGATGCCTGGCACAGACACATGCCTCAGTAGGCGCTTAAGTATCAGAAGGCAGGTGGGTGGGGGTTGGGGAGAGATGAGGCCAGAGAGGTGGTCAGGGCAGATCATGAAGGTCTCTGGGTGGCCTGCCATGGCACTTTTCAGGAAAATAATAGAAATATGAATTTATCATGTCTATAAGGCTGACATGATATGGGGAGTCTTTTTTGTCTCAGTGTAAGGAAACGCTTTGTGAGCAAGTAGAATAAAGAGTATCTGAGGACCATCCCCTGGAGAAGGAAATGGTGAACCACTCCCATATTCTTGCCTGGAAAATCCCATGGACAGAGCAGCCTGACAGGCTACAGTCCATAGGGTTGCAAGAGTTGGACACAACTTAGTGACTAAATCACCAAGGACAAATGAATTCCCCTTAGGTAAAGAACTTTCAGTTATAGAGAACGGGGTTAATGAACTTTAATTCACCATCCAGGTACATGTACCGTTGTGCCCAGCTTCGTGACCAGCCCCATGCCCAGCCCCAGGGATGACAAACATGAACAATTCAAGGCTCCTGCCTCTCCACTGGGAGAACAGGGCTGACTCCTGATCCTCCAGCAGTGAGCAAACTTGGACCGCTGAGACGGAGGGAAGCTCAGAGAGCCCAAGAGCCAGCAGTTAAATTAAATGTGGCTGTCCACAAAACTGTTATTTTTATTTGTCTTTACCCAGATACCAGACATAGAGGCTGCCGGTGGGCACGTCTCTCAGTGGAAATGTGCACAGGCCTTTTCCAAGTACAGCCCAGGGCATTCAGCTGCCTGGTATTGATGCTTTTTTATGAAGGGTTTTGTTTCTTAGCTTCAGCTGCAGCAAGGGTTTTATCTTCTCAATTTAGTGTCACCCTTGGGAGGCTCTTCTTGTCCTGGCTGGGCCCTGTTTTGCTAGAGCTCTTACTTTATATCCCTGGCAGTCTCCTCCAGTGCCTAGCAGCTAGTATGCTCAGTAAATGCTGGTGGAAAGAAAGGATGGAGTAGAGAAGAAAGAGTCCCTGGGAAGATGGAGGAGATGGCTTTCAGGGTGTCAGATTTAGAAGCACAGTCCCCATGCTCAAAAAGAAGCAGATTGGTGAGATGTATCTTCGGATCCATTGGCCATCTTTACCCTGCCTTCCCTTTGTGCCCCCCTGTCATACTCAGGCCCTGGACATAGAAAGGTGGAAAGGGAACTTGCAACCTGATTTTCATTGTTCTTGTGTTGCCTTTTTTCCTCTGGATCTTGGCTCAGTTCCATGACTGTATAAGCACTTAAGGAGGTGAGGGAGGGATGGAAGGTGACTGGAATCTGAAACTGAGTTAGCGAGGACCAGAAGAAAGAAAACTGCTTCATGATGATGACAGGTGCCTGAGTCTCAGGAGATTCACGCATCTTGTCAAGGCTCCTTGCTTAAAAGCCCAGGGGAACAAAGGGGTTTTCCCTTTCACAAAATCTCCCTATTCTGTTTGTTCTATGCCTCTTCTTCTCTCCCAGCGTGGGAACTGTGGAGCATTTGAGAGGTGCTTCATGCTTTCAAGATGAAACCACATGGCGGCTGAATGGGACTGACTCTGCTCTTTCATTAACTTCACTTGGCAGAAGGGCTTGCTGAGTTCTGGTCCCCAAGCCTGGGATGCTGTGGAGAGGATGAAGATGGGTTGGACATGGCACCTGCCTTTGAAATTGTCAATTTCAGCTGCCACTTATTGATACTTCGGCCATCTGTACTGTGAGCAGCACTGAGGTGGAAGTTCGAGGGTTCCCAAGCCATCCATAACTGTGTGTGAGATGCCTGCCAGGCATAGAGCAGGGCAGTCTGAGTATGGCCAGAGGCAGAGCTAGGGAATGAAATGCTGTCTTCCAGACCAGGATGAGTGAGGCATCATGGGTTGGATAACGGAATAGGGATTCTTCTCTTTCTTCCCTTGTGTCATGACTTGTGGAGGTGTTTGCTGGCTAATTGCTTCTCTGCAAGAAGTTAGGAAATTACACAGCAATTTTGTTGACAAAGGGATGAACTTCAAATTGCTGTTTTGCAGAAAGTGGTTTTGTTCTTGTGGCAAGCTCAACCCTTTCTCATTGAAACAGAACCTCCAAACTAGCATCTCGTCTCACATCGGAGTTGCACGTTTTGTTAGAAAAAGGGTTGCTTCCATTTCCGGTTTTCTAAAGGATAGACCATCTCCACATTGAATCTGTGATGCCATTTTTCCATGGATTCCCAACTAAGTCAGCGAGGAAAAAATGACTAGCATCCATCCATTAGAGCCTGTGCTTCTACCCCAGCTGATTATTTGGGGAAGAAAAGCTCCAGCTGGTGGCCTCAGTCACATTCCTTGCTCATCTCCAGGGTGTATTTGTCCTTTTCCTCCTTTGTACTCACACCGTGGAGCTCTCTTTTGTAGTTACAAAGCCCTCTAACCCAGGGCTTCAGAAAGCATGTTTAGAAACTTAAGGTTTTCAAAGCTTCCTCTCAATTTCTTATTGAGAAAATGATCTCCATCTTATCTTGCTTATCTTGTTATTAAAAGTTAGTGTAGATTTGGCTGTTTTCACCTTGCCTAAGGTGATGCATCTGATGAAGCATCGAGGTTAAGCAGACATCCAGACTCCATGGACAGTAATTTTTTAGTAAAGCCTTGTCCATTTTGCGTGGCTTCCTGAGTTCAGCCCCTGCTCTTCCTGGTGACTTGGAGAGGTCTGGCTGGGCGAGGTTCCTGGGGAGGCGCTGAGAGACACAGCACAGCCCTCCATGCTTTGGGTGTGAAGGAGACCTTGCTGTCATCCCACTGCCCTCTGTCACTGGCACTGAGGCCCTCAGTAGTCACACTGTGGCAGGTGCAGGAGGGTGAGAAGGGTGACCACATCTGAGGAATTGACATGTTGGCCTCTAGGGTTCCTGCGCCCAGTATGAGATAGGAGCCATCTCTGTGGTTTTGAGTCTGGAAGTCGAAAGGCATTGCTGCTTGCTTTCCCCAACTATTCAGAGAATTGGAAGATGCTGTTGAGGCAGGGTGGCTGTGGAGGTTATTGGTTTTGTGTTTTTCCAGTTGGATTCAAAGGGAGTGGCAGGAACGGTGCTGGGATGGGGAGGGGCGGGAAGCCAGGGAGGGTGGCAGTGCCTTGGCTCTGTTGGGAAGAGCCCTCTCTTCCCCTCCCTGTGCTGCATGGCCGTGCTCCCTCCCTGTTTCTGTTCTCCCCAGTTCTCTAGTGCCTCTCTTTGCCACAGCCAGAGTGCTCCTCCTGGC